>NC_092089.1:10296400-10331563 GCF_045679555.1 Salvelinus alpinus | reverse complement strand
TGAACAGGAGATTATGACCAGGGAACATTAGGCTCCCTCTGAACAGGAGATTATGACCAGGGAACATTAGGCTCCCACTGAACAGGAGATTATGACCAGGGAACATTAGGCTCTGGTTATGACTGTCCAGGCCGTCATCACTCACCGTTGCATTTCCTTTCTCTTCTTTCTGTCAGCAAATGCCAGTAAAGTCTACGCCAACGCTGTGGCCAGAACACAGAAGATCTGGGGGTCGTACTTGGAATCCATCATGAAGGTACTGTGTTTCATTGACCTGTTTTAGCAAAATACCAACTTAATGTTATGAGCAACACAACCACTACGTTCAGTGATCGGTCTCTAGATGACTATAATCAAAGATGGGTGACACAGTGCAGAGCCTGCTGTAGTGGTAACACACTGGTACACCTCCAATTTGACTGAAATTATGTCAATTAGCCTATCAGAAGCTTCTAAAGCCATGGCATCATTTTCTGGAATTTTCCAAGCTGTTTAAAGGCACAGTCAACTTAGTGTATGTAAACTTCTGACCCACTGGAATTGTGATACAGTGAATTATAAGTGAAATAATCTGTCTGTAAACAATTGTTGGGAAAATGACTTGTATCATGCACAAAAGTAGATGTAACCGACTTGCCAAAACTATAGTTTGTTAACAAGAAATTTGTGGAGTGGTTGAAAAACAAGTTTTAATGACTCCAACATAAGTGTATGTAAACTTTATTACAAGTTGAGCTGTCTTCGACACATTCACAGCTAAACGCTGAATTATAGACACACCGGCTACAATAACATATACCTCAAGGTTTATTACAAGTTGAGCCGTCTTCGACACATTCACAGCTAAACGCTGAATTGCAGTACACAGACAAAAAAAGGAGATCAAAGTGACTTGAAGAAGAAAATAAAAAAAATCTAATCTTCTAGAAGTTTCTCGAGGTCTCAAGTCTTGACGTAGAAGACGTATACCCCTCCCCCACCGGAGAGACCGGGGTTCAATCCCCGTGTGGAAGTGACACGGGGTTTTTGTTTTCCTCAGGTTGGTCAGATGCAGATCCTGAGGCAACAGATCGCCAACGAGTTGAACTACTCCTGCAAGTTTGACTCCAAACACCTCGCCGCTGCGCTGGAGAACCTCAACAAGTCAGTGTCCATCTGAGATGATGCGTAGAGAGACATGACGTTCTTATAAAGTCTTGTTATAAGACGTTATGAAGGGTCGTACATGTTTAATTGTTAATAAAGGATGATATAGCTGCAGGGTTTAAAAGTAAAGGGTTACTGTTCATTTGAAATGGGAAAGAGTGATTGTTGCTTGTCATGGAAGGGATGGCCGTTGTCATGAAAGGGATGGCCGTTGTCATGGAAGGGATGGCTGTTGTCATGGAAGGGATGGCCGTTGTCATGGAAGGGATGGCCGTTGTCATGGAAGGGATGGCCGTTGTCATGGAATTTCTTATCAGTAGACATGGAAAAGTCATAACATATATTTTTTTAACATACATGTTTCTACTAATTGGTCTTTTGACCAATCGGATCAGCTCTTTTACCATTAATTGATCTTTTGACCAATCGGATCAGCTCTTTTACCAATAATTGGGCAAAAGATCAGAATTTCTCTGTGTGTGTAAACTCGGCCTAACACGGAACCCAAACCGGCTGCGTGCGTGCGTCATCGTGCGCTATCGTGCATACATTTATTTTGTCCCCCTACACCAAACGTGATCACGTCACGCAGGTTAAAATATCAAAACAAACTCTGAAACAATGACATTAATTTGGGGACAGGTCGAAAAGCATTAAACATGTATGGCAATTTAGATAGTTAGCTTGTACTTACTAGCTAATTTGTCCTATTTAGCTAGCTTGCACTTGCTAGCTAATTTGTCCTATTTAGCTAGCTTGCTGTTACTAGCTAATTTGTCCTGGGATATAAACATTGAGTTGTTATTTTACCTGAAATGCACAAGGTCCTCTACTCCGACAATTAACCCACACATAAAACGGTCAACTGAATCATTTCTAGTCATCTCTCCTCCTTCAAGGCTTTTTCATCTTTGGACTTATATGGTGATTGGCATCTAAACTTTAATAGTATTACCACGACGACCGGCAAAACAGTTCGTCTTTCAATCACCCCCGTGGTTATAACCAATGAGGAGATGGCACGTGGGTACCTGCTTCGATAAACCAATGAAGAGATGGGAGAGGCAGGACTTTCAACGCGATCTGCGTCAGAAATAAAAAGGAGTTCTATTTTAGCCCTTGGCATCGCAGACGCTCGTTGGCGCAATAATTGAATAACATGGATTTCTAAATTTATTTTGCAACGCTCACGCAGGCGACGTGTCCCGATCTGGTCAGCATGTTAATGTGAACCCGGTGAAGTAATGTTGCCGTAATAGTTTGTGTCTGTCATTTAAAGGGTGTGTTGAATAGTCAGGTGTCTGTTGTATCTACTGTAGGTCTCTACTGGCTGATATAGAAGCCCACTACCAGGACCCCAGCCTTCCATACCCCAAGGAGGACAACAACCTGCTGTATGAGATCACAGCCTCTCTGGAGGCAGCAGGCATTCACAACCCACTCAACAAGGTTATTACTATTATTACTACTACTACTATTACTACTACTACTACTACAGGCATTCACAACCCACTCAACAAGGTTATTATTACTGCTGTTACTACTACTACAGGCATTCACAACCCACTCAACAAGGTTATTATTACTACTACTATTATTACTACTACTACTACTACTACTACAACAACTACAGGCATTCACAACCCACTCAACAAGGTTATTATTACTACTACTATTATTACTACTACTACTACTACTACTACTACTACAACAACTACAGGCATTCACAACCCACTCAACAAGGTCTATTATTACTGCTGTTACTACTACTACTACTATTATTACTACTACTACTACTACTATTATTACTACTATTATTACTACTACTACTATTATTACTACTACTATTATTACTACTACTATTATTACTACTACTATTATTACTACTACTATTATTACTACTACTACTACTACTACTATTACTACTACTACTACTACTACTACAGCAGGCATTCACAACCCACTCAACAAGGTCTGGCTTCTAATTATTATTACTACTACTGCTGCTACTACTATTATTACTACTACTATTATTACTACTACTATTACTACTGATACTATTATTACTACTACTATTATTACTACTACTATTACTACTGATACTATTATTACTACTACTATTACTACTATTACTACTACTACTACTACTGGTATTATTACTATTAATACTACTACTACTATTACTACTACTACTACTACTACAGGGATACACAACCCACTCAACAAGGTACACTACATGACGGACACCGGACACTGTATGTGGACACCGGACTTGTCAGAAAGGTGGCATCCTATGACGGTGCCACGTTGAGTCACTGAGCTCTTCAGTAGTGCCATTCTACTGCCAATGTTTGTCTATGGAGATTGCATGGCTGTATGCTTGATTTTCTGTTTTCAAAGGTGGCCGAGGCCCATGTGCCAAGTTTCATTTTTGACGAGTTCAGGACAGTCCTGTGAAGATCTGGATGAAGGCCTATTCATTGAATTTTTTTTGATTCATTCATTTTACCTTAAAGCCTTAGTGAAGTAAAATGTTTTGTATGATTTTGTACAACAGCTGATGAAACCAGTTAACCAGTTGATTGGAGTTGTTTGTTCATGTTGTAGATCCACATTACAACCAAGCAACTCCCTTCACCTGTTCTATATGTTGTAGATCTACATTACAACCAAGCACCTCCCTTCACCTGTTCTATATGTTGTGGATCTACATTACAACCAAGCAACTCCCTTCACCAGTTCTATATGTTGTAGATCTACATTACAACCCAGCACTTCCCTTCACCTGTTCTATATGTTGTAGATCTACATTACAACCCAGCACCTCCCTTCACCTGTTCTATATGTTGTGGATCTACATTACAACCAAGCAACTCCCTTCACCAGTTCTATATGTTGTAGATCTACATTACAACCCAGCACTTCCCTTCACCTGTTCTATATGTTGTAGATCTACATTACAACCCAGCACTTCCCTTCACCTGTTCTATATGTTGTAGATCTACATTACAACCCAGCACCTCCCTTCACCTGTTCTATATGTTGTAGATCTACATTACAACCAAGCACCTCCCTTACTGCACCAGTTCTATATGTTGTAGATCTACATTACAACCCAGCACCTCCCTTCACCTGTTCTATATGTTGTAGATCTACATAACCAAGCGCCTCCCTTACGTCACCTGTTCTATATGTTGTAGATCTACATCACAACCAAGCGTCTGCCTTACTTCCCTATCGTCAACTTCCTCTTCATCATCGCTCAGCTGCCTAAACTGCAGTACAGCAAAAACCAAGGTGAGTTATGGTCACTGGGGTTGGGTTGGCTGGCAGGTGACTGGGGTTGGCTGGCAGGTGACTGGGGTTGGCTGGCAGGTGACTGGGGTTGAGTTGGCTGGCAGGTGACTGGAGTTGGCTGGCAGGTGACTGGGGTTGAGTTGGCTGGCAGGTGACTGGGGTTGAGTTGGCTGGCAGGTGACTGGGGTTGAGTTGGCTGGCAGGTGACTGGGGTTGGCTGGCAGGTGACTTGGGTTGGGTTGGCTGGCGGGTGACTGGGGTTGGGTTGGCTGGCGGGTGACTGGGGTTGGGTTGGCTGGCGGGTGACTGGGGTTGGGTTGGCTGGCGGGTGACTGGGGTTGGGTTGGCTGGCGGGTGACTGGGTTTGGGTTGGCTGGCGGGTGACGGGTTGTGTTGTGGGGTTGGGTTGGCTGGCGGGTGACTGGGGTTGGGTTGTGGGGTTGGGTTGGCTGGCGGGTGACTGGGGTTGGGTTGGCTGGCGGGTGACTGGGGTTGGGTTGGCTGGCGGGTGACTGGGGTTGGGTAGGCTGGCGGGTGACTGGGGTTGGGTTGGCTGGCGGGTGACTGGGGTTGGGATGGCTGGCAGGTGACTGGGGTTGGGTTGGCTGGCGGGTGACTGGGGTTGGGTTGGCTGGCGGGTGACGGGTTGGGTTGGCTGGCGGGTGACTGGGGTTGGGTTGGCTGGCGGGTGACTGGGGTGGGGTTGGCTGGCGGGTGACTGGGGTTGGGTTGGCTGGCGGGTGACTGGGGTTGGGTTGGCTGGCGGGTGACTGGGGTTGGGTAGGCTGGCGGGTGACTGGGGTTGGGTTGGCTGGCGGGTGACTGGGGTTGGGTTGGCTGGCGGGTCACTGGGGTTGGGTTGGCTGGCGGGTCACTGGGGTTGGGTTGGCTGGCGGGTGACTGGGGTTGGGTTGGCTGGCAGGTGACTGGGGTTGGGTTGGCTGGCGGGTGACTGGGGTTGGGTTGGCTGGCGGGTGACTGGGGTTGGGTTGGCTGGCGGGTGACTGGGGTTGGTTTGGCTGGTGGGTGGGTGACTGGGGTTGGACCAGTTCTTGAGGTAGCGGGTGGGAGGTGGGTGCGTGCGGGGTGCAGTATGAAAATGCTGTGGGATGAAGAAATCAGTCCTGCGCAGATCTCTAGTGCCAGGCACATTGGTTTGTCAAGAACTGCAACGCTACTGGGTTTTTCACGCTCAACAGTTTCCCGTGTGTATCAAGAATGGTCCATCACCCAAAGGACATCCAGACAACTTGACACAACTGTCGGGAAGCATTGGAGTCAACATGGACCAGCCTCCCTGTGGAACGCTTTCGACACCTTGTAGAGTCCATGCCCCGACGAATTGAGGCTGTTCTGAGGGCAGAAGGGGATACAACTCAATTTTAGGAATGTGTTCTCATTTTTTTGTAAACTCAGTGTCGGCTGCGTTTACACAGGTAGCCCAATTCTAATCTTTTGCCCAATTTTTTGACAAAAGAGCTGATCTGATTAGTCAAAAGACCAACGAGTGCCTGTGTAAAGGCGACCCATGTTGAGCCTGTCCCACCATGTGATTGGCTGGTCCTGACCCATGTTGAGTGTGTCCACCATGTGATTGGCTGGTCCTGACCCATGTTGAGCGTGTCCCACCATGTGATTGGCTGGTCCTGACCCATGTTGAGTGTGTCCCACCATGTGATTGGCTGGTCCTGACCCATGTTGAGTGTGTCCACCATGTGATTGGCTGGTCCTGACCCATGTTGAGTGTGTCCACCATGTGATTGGCTGGTCCTGACCCATGTTGAGTGTGTCCACCATGTGATTGGCTGGTCCTGACCCATGTTGAGTGTGTCCCACCATGTGATTGGCTGGTCCTGACCCATGTTGAGTGTGTCCACCATGTGATTGGCTGGTCCTGACCCATGTTGAGCGTGTCCCACCATGTGATTGGCTGGTCCTGACCCATGTTGAGTGTGTCCACCATGTGATTGGCTGGTCCTGACCCATGTTGAGCGTGTCCCACCATGTGATTGGCTGGTCCTGACCCATGTTGAGTGTGTCCACCATGTGATTGGCTGGTCCTGACCCATGTTGAGTGTGTCCACCATGTGATTGGCTGGTCCTGACCCATGTTGAGTGTGTCCCACCATGTGATTGGCTGGTCCTGACCCATGTTGAGTGTGTCCACCATGTGATTGGCTGGTCCTGACCCATGTTGAGCGTGTCCCACCATGTGATTGGCTGGTCCTGACCCATGTTGAGTGTGTCCCACCATGTGATTGGCTGGTCCTGACCCATGTTGAGTGTGTCCACCATGTGATTGGCTGGTCCTGACCCATGTTGAGTGTGTCCACCATGTGATTGGCTGGTCCTGACCCATGTTGAGCGTGTCCCACCATGTGATTGGCTGGTCCTGACCCATGTTGAGTGTGTCCACCATGTGATTGGCTGGTCCTGACCCATGTTGAGCGTGTCCCACCATGTGATTGGCTGGTCCTGACCCATGTTGAGTGTGTCCCACCATGTGATTGGCTGGTCCTGACCCATGTTGAGTGTGTCCACCATGTGATTGGCTGGTCCTGACCCATGTTGAGTGTGTCCCACCATGTGATTGGCTGGTCCTGACCCATGTTGAGTGTGTCCACCATGTGATTGGCTGGTCCTGACCCATGTTGGGTGTGTCCCACCGTTTGGTTGCCGGTTCCTAACCCATGTTGAGTGTGTCCACCATGTGATTGGCTGGTCCTGACCCATGTTGAGCGTGTCCCACCATGTGATTGGCTGGTCCTGACCCATGTTGAGTGTGTCCCACCATGTGATTGGCTGGTCCTGACCCATGTTGAGTGTGTCCCACCATGTGATTGGCTGGTCCTGACCCATGTTGAGCGTGTCCCACTATGTGATTGGCTGGTCCTGACCCATGTTGAGTGTGTCCCACCATGTGATTGGCTGGTCCTGACCCATGTTGAGCGTGTCCCACTATGTGATTGGCTGGTCCTGACCCATGTTGAGTGTGTCCCACCATGTGATTGGCTGGTCCTGACCCATGTTGAGTGTGTCCACCATGTGATTGGCTGGTCCTGACCCATGTTGAGCGTGTCCCACTATGTGATTGGCTGGTCCTGACCCATGTTGAGTGTGTCCCACCATGTGATTGGCTGGTCCTGACCCATGTTGAGTGTGTCCACCATGTGATTGGCTGGTCCTGACCCATGTTGAGCGTGTCCCACCATGTGATTGGCTGGTCCTGACCCATGTTGAGCGTGTCCCACTATGTGATTGGCTGGTCCTGACCCATGTTGAGTGTGTCCCACCATGTGATTGGCTGGTCCTGACCCATGTTGAGTGTGTCCACCATGTGATTGGCTGGTCCTGACCCATGTTGAGCGTGTCCCACCATGTGATTGGCTGGTCCTGACCCATGTTGAGCGTGTCCCACCATGTGATTGGCTGGTCCTGACCCATGTTGAGTGTGTCCACCATGTGATTGGCTGGTCCTGACCCATGTTGAGTCTGTCCCACCATGTGATTGGCTGGCCCTGACCCATGTTGAGTGTGTCCACCATGTGATTGGCTGGTCCTGACCCATGTTGAGTGTGTCCACCATGTGATTGGCTGGTCCTGACCCATGTTGAGCCTGTCCCACCATGTGATTGGCTGGTCCTGACCCATGTTGAGTGTGTCCACCATGTGATTGGCTGGTCCTGACCCATGTTGAGCGTGTCCCACCATGTGACTGGCTGGTCCTGACCCATGTTGAGCGTGTCCCACCATGTGATTGGCTGGTCCTGACCCATGTTGAGCGTGTCCCACCATGTGATTGGCTGGTCCTGACCCATGTTGAGCGTGTCCCACCATGTGATTGGCTGGTCCTGACCCATGTTGAGTGTGTCCACCATGTGATTGGCTGGTCCTGACCCATGTTGAGCGTGTCCCACCATGTGATTGGCTGGTCCTGACCCATGTTGAGTGTGTCCCACCATGTGATTGGCTGGTCCTGACCCATGTTGAGTGTGTCCACCATGTGATTGGCTGGTCCTGACCCATGTTGAGCGTGTCCCACCATGTGATTGGCTGGTCCTGACCCATGTTGAGCGTGTCCCACCATGTGATTGGCTGGTCCTGACCCATGTTGAGTGTGTCCACCATGTGATTGGCTGGTCCTGACCCATGTTGAGCCTGTCCCACCATGTGATTGGCTGGCCCTGACCCATGTTGAGTGTGTCCACCATGTGATTGGCTGGTCCTGACCCATGTTGAGTGTGTCCACCATGTGATTGGCTGGTCCTGACCCATGTTGAGCCTGTCCCACCATGTGATTGGCTGGCCCTGACCCATGTTGAGTGTGTCCACCATGTGATTGGCTGGTCCTGACCCATGTTGAGCGTGTCCCACCATGTGATTGGCTGGTCCTGACCCATGTTGAGCGTGTCCCACCATGTGATTGGCTGGTCGTGACCCATGTTGAGCGTGTCCCACCATGGATTGGCTGGTCCTGACCCATGTTGAGCGTGTCCCACCATGTGATTGGCCGGTCCTGACCCCATATTGAGCGTGTCCCACCATGTGATTGGCCGGCCCTGACCCCATGTTGAGCGTGTCCCACCATGTGATTGGCTGTATTCTCCTATTTGTCCAGGGATGACGTGCAGGAAAGCCACCGACCCGGTAGACTGGTCTCCTCTGGTTCTCGGCCTTCTCACTCTACTCAAACAGTTCCACTCCAGATACACAGAGCAGTTCCTGGCTCTCATTGGCCAAGTCATACGCTCTGTCATGGAGCAGTGCACCAGGTACGTGTCCTTTTGATTGATTGATTGATTGATTGGATTTTTTTTTTACCTGCCAGTTTAAAAACCTCACAAATACACATTAATTTTAAGAACGTGACAGTGATATCACAGTAAAGTCAGATTTATTTATATATAATGCATGTAATGCTAGTGTTGTAACGTTGCCCAAGGCGGCTATTTCAAACAGCTCCAAACGTTATCTCTATAGATCTAATCTGTATAAATACAATTTGAATGAAAAAATGTAAGTACATTTTATGGATCACTGTGTTATTATATGTGGATTATATTCTTCTTCAAATTCAATGAAATTGAGATTTTGGGTAAATCATCATTTTACAGTCAGAAGATCCCGGACATGCCGTCTGATGTGGTGGGAGCTCTGATGTTTCTGGAAGATTACGTACGATACACCAAACTGCCTCGCAAGGTAGGATTAGGATTAGGATTAGGATTAGGATTAGGATTAGATTAGATTAGGATTAGGATTGGATTAGGATTGGATTGGATTAGGATTAGGATTAGATTAGATTAGGATTTAGATTAAGATTAGGATTTAGATTAAGATTAGGATTTAGATTAGGATTTAGATTAGGATTAGATTAGGATTAGCAACAACACCCATGAAAAATAAAAATGCTATAGATATTTATCTGGAGTATTACATTTTACATGCGTATAATAATCTGTTGTTGTTGTTCTGTCTTTAAAGGTGGCCGAGGCCCACGTGCCAAGTTTCATCTTCGACGAGTTCAGGACAGTCCTGTGAAGATCTGGATAAAGGCCTTGAGTTCAGGACAGTCCTGTGAAGATCTGAATAAAGGCCTCGAGTTCAGGACAGTCCTGTGAAGCTCTGGATAAAGGCCTCGAGTTCAGGACAGTCCTGTGAAAATCTGAATAAAGGCCTTGAGTTCAGGACAGTCCTGTGAAGATCTGGATAAAGGCCTCTTCCTTTAACTTTCTGTTGATTCATTCATTTGGAGTTTAATTAATCTCTTCGTTACGTAATGACCTTTAATGTGCTAATGCTTTAGTAACACTGTAAATAGTTTAATGGTTTTTAATAACATCACGTGTTACCAACTTTGGTATAATGTCACTGTAATAATATGTCATTAATTAAATACAAAAGAGGCTTTGAATAAATGTAATGGTATATCATTTTTTTTTTTTTTAATTTTATTTCATATAACAGAACTTTTTAAAAAACATTTTAAGATCCAATTTACAGTAGTTTGGGTGTCTTTTATTTTTATTTTTTATTTTGTTTATTTAAAAAAAAAAAAAAAAAAACTTTTCTCCCCAATTTCGTGGTATCCAATTGCTAGTAATTACTATCTTGTCTCATCGCTACAACTCCCGTACGGGCTCGGGAGAGACGAAGGTCGAAAGCCATGCGTCCTCCGAAGCACAACCCAACCAAGCCGCACTGCTTCTTAACACAGCGCGCCTCCAACCCGGAAGCCAGCCGCACCAATGTGTCGGAGGAAACACTGTGCACCCGCCCCCCTTGGTTATCGCGCACTGCGCCCAGCCCGCCACAGGAGTCGCTGGTGCGCGACACCACTTACCTGACAAGTGTCTGTGTGGGTACAGGGGTTAACTGACTTGGTGTCTAGTGTCTGTGTAGGTACAGGGGTTACCTGACTTGGTGTCTAGTGTCTGTGTAGGTACAGGTGTTACCTGACTTGGTGTCTAGTGTCTGTGTAGGTACAGGGGTTACCTGACTTGGTGTCTAGTGTCTGTGTAGGTACAGGGGTTAACTGACTTGGTGTCTAGTGTCTGTGTAGGTACAGGTGTTACCTGACTTGGTGTCTAGTGTCTGTGTAGGTACAGGTGTTACCTGACTTGGTGTCTAGTGTCTGTGTAGGTACAGGGGTTACCTGACTTGGTGTCTAGTGTCTGTGTAGGTACAGGGGTTACCTGACTTGGTGTCTAGTGTCTGTGTGGGTACAGGGGTTACCTGACTTGGTGTCTAGTGTCTGTGTAGGTACAGGGGTTACCTGACTTGGTGTCTAGTGTCTGTGTAGGTACAGGGGTTACCTGACTTGGTGTCTAGTGTCTGTGTGGGTACAGGGGTTACCTGACTTGGTGTCTAGTGTCTGTGTAGGTACAGGGGTTACCTGACTTGGTGTCTAGTGTCTGTATGGGTGCAGGTGTTACCTGACTTGGTGTCTAGTGTCTGTGTAGGTACAGGGGTTACCTGACTTGGTGTCTAGTGTCTGTGTGGGTACAGGGGTTACCTGACTTGGTGTCTAGTGTCTGTATGGGTACAGGGGTTACCTGACAAGGTGTCTAGTGTCTGTATGGGTACAGGGGTTACCTGACAAGGTGTCTAGTGTCTGTGTGGGTACAGGGGTTACCTGACTTGGTGTCTGTATGGGTACAGGGGTTACCTGACTTGGTGTCTAGTGTCTGTGTGGGTACAGGGGTTACCTGACTTGGTGTCTAGTGTCTGTGTGGGTACAGGGGTTACCTGACTTGGTGTCTAGTGTCTGTGTAGGTACAGGTGTTACCTGACTTGGTGTCAAATCAAATCAAATCAAATTTTATTAGTCACATACACATGGTTAGCAGATGTTAATGTGAGTGTAGCGAAATGCTTGTGCTTCTAGTTCCGACAATGCAGTAATAACCAACAAGTAATCTAACCTAACAATTCCACAACTACTACCTTATACACACACACAAGTGTAAAGGGATAAAGAATATGTACATAAAGATATATGAATGAGTGGTGGTACAGAACGGCATGGCAAGATGCAGTAGATGGTATAGAGTACGGTATATACATATGAGATGAGTACTGTAGGGTATGTAAACATAAAGTGGCATAGTTTAAAGTGGCTAGTGGTACATGTATTACATAAAGATGGCAAGATGCAGTAGATGATATAGAGTACAGTATATACATATGAGATGGGTAATGTAGGGTATGTAAACATTATATTAAGTGGCATTGTTTAAAGTGGCTAGTGGTACATTTTTACATAATTTCCATCAATTCCCATTTTTAAAGTGGCTGGAGTTGAGTCAGTATGTTGGCAGCGGCCGCTAAATGTTAGTGGTGGCTGTTTAACAGTCTGATGGCCTTGAGATAGAAGCTGTTTTTCAGTCTCTCGGTCCCTGCTTTGATGCACCTGTACTGACCTCGCCCTCTGGATGATAGCGGGGTGAACAGGCAGTGGCTTGGGTGGTTGTTGTCCTTGATGATCTTTATGGCCTTCCTGTGACATCGGGTGGTGTAGGTGTCTAGTGTCTGTGTAGGTACAGGGGTTACCAGACTTGGTGTCTAGTGTCTGTATGGGTACAGGGGTTACCTGACTTGGTGTCTAGTGTCTGTATGGGTACAGGGGTTACCTGACTTGGTGTCTAGTGTCTGTATGGGTACAGGGGTTACCTGACTTGGTGTCTAGTGTCTGTGTGGGTACAGGGGTTACCTGACTTGGTGTCTAGTGTCTGTGTAGGTACAGGGGTTACCTGACTTGGTGTCTAGTGTCTGTATGGGTACAGGGGTTACCAGACTTGGTGTCTAGTGTCTGTATGGGTGCAGGTGTTACCTGACTTGGTGTCTAGTGTCTGTGTGGGTACAGGGGTTACCTGACTTGGTGTCTAGTGTCTGTGTGGGTACAGGGATTACCTGACTTGGTGTCTAGTGTCTGTGTGGGTACAGGGGTTACCTGGGTTACCTGCCCCCTTTAATTCCAGCAACATTGATGAATATTGCTCTTTATTGTTATGAATCATTTTAGAATGTGCATCAGGTATGGAGTTTGCGCTCTCTTTCTTTAAATCGATCCATTTCCAGCCACATCACAGCAAACTGGATGTTATATTCAGATACATCTAATGCAACAGTCATGACACATTATGTATAGATATACAATTTCTAGAAGTTATATTCCTCATCTTAATGACACATGATGTATAGATATACCATTTCTAGAAGTTATATTCCTCATCTTAATGACACATTATGTATAGATATACCATTTCTAGAAGTCATATTCCTCATCTTAATGACACATTATGTATAGATATACCATTTCTAGAAGTTATATTCCTCATCTTAATGATACATTATGTATAGATATACCATTTCTAGAAGTTATATTCCTCATCTTAATGATACATTGTGTAGATATACAATTTCTAGAAGTTATATTACTCATCTTAATGACACATTATGTATAGATATACAATTTCTAGAAGTCATATTCCTCATCTTAATGACATATTATGAGTTGAGATTTGGAAGGATGGCCTTGAGATTAGACCACATCGGTTAATGCAGCCCCATCAGTCCCCTGCGCCTGTGCAGGGAAGTATTTTGGAGTGGACTGTGATTGAATAAGTATGATTAATATATATATATATATATATATGTGTTTTTTTAGTTGACGTTTTTTATTTTGTATGATATCGTTTTTCCTCTTTCCATGAAATGTTTAAAAAAACATTTTATATTCAATACCCCGTCCAGCTGGTGGCGGTAATGCACCATTAACATTGGATGCCGACCGCTGTTAAACCCCATCGAAGAAGAAGAAGAGAAACCGGAAAAGGTAGCAACAACAAACTTTTCCCGGTAATTTTATGCAGCTAAAGTTGTTTAGTATTTTTTCTTATTTAGGCACCAACACATTAAAGAACACGTCTACAACCAGTATATCACATCCCAGCGAGGAAAGTCGTGAGGTTAGCGAGCTAGTTATTGGCATGCTTGCTCAGCCGTAGTTAGTGATTTTAACGTAACGTTAGCCGGCTAGCCAGATATCAACATACATAGCTAGTCAGTGCACTTGTTGGTGAAACGTGGATTCAACCTGAAGGTAGCTACAGATAACTTGTTTTGTGACCGTATGCAGGCTATTATTCCCACCTTGCTCTAACGTTAACTCAACGAATCAAGGTCTTGGTGAGCAACTGAATCAGGTGTGTTTTGAGCAGGGCTGGAACAAAATCCTGCACACCAGTTCTCCAGGGGTTAGGGTTGGACATCTTGGCATCTGCTCCAATATACCGAGGGTGGCTTGATTCATTATAACTAGAACCCTGTTTTGGTTGATTCATTATAACTAGGACCCTGTGTTTTGGTTAATCGTGTTGATTCATTATAACTAGGACCCTGTGTTTTGGTGATTCATTATAACTAGAACCCTGTTTTGGTTGATTCATTATAACTAGGACCCTGTGTTTTGGTTGATTCATTATAACTAGGACCCTGTGTTTTGGTTAATCGTGTTGATTCATTATAACTAGGACCCTGTGTTTTGGTTAATCGTGTTGATTCATTATAACTAGGACCCTGTGTTTTGGTTAATCGTGTTGATTCATTATAACTAGGACCCTGTGTTTTGGTTAATCGTGTTGATTCATTATAACTAGGACCCTGTGTTTTGGTTAATCGTGTTGATTCATTATAACTAGGTCCCTGTGTTTTGGTTAATCGTGTTGATTCATTATAACTAGGACCCTGTGTTTTGGTTAATCGTGTTGATTCATTATAACTAGGACCCTGTGTTTTGGTTAATCGTGTTGATTCATTATAACTAGGACCCTGTGTTTTGGTTAATCGTGTTGATTCATTATAACTAGGACCCTGTGTTTTGGTTAATCGTGTTGATTCATTATAACTAGGACCCTGTGTTTTGGTTAATCGTGTTGATTCATTATAACTAGGTCCCTGTGTTTTGGTTAATCGTGTTGATTCATTATAACTAGGACCCTGTGTTTTGGTTAATCATGTCACATGACCTGGAATTTAACCTTTTTTTATTTTAAACCTTTTCTAGAAATTTGAATTAGAACAAAAATGAAAGCAATTGTCTGAGGATGTTTCCGGACCATCTGACATGAAAAGAAAGAGGACCGTTTTATGAAAAATCTTTTAAATAAAGGTTAAAAACCCAATGTCATGTGATCAAACACGATTAACCAAAACACAGGGCCCTAATATTCTAACAACTTACATCTCTTGTTTCAGAGACTTTCATGTTTTAGATGTCAACATGTCCTTGAGTGCAGTCCACTCCACACTGTCTAGTCTGAAAACATGTCAGACAGATATTGGAACAGGGATGGACATTGTGACAGACGTGGCTCTGGACGTGGCAGAAACAGCAGGTAGGTTAATAGCACATCTCTATCAGCGAGACATTTAACTGTGCTGATAATATCTTTGTCGAATCCTTCTCACTGGACAGGCTCTTTGTGTATATATAGTCAAAGGGACTGACTGACTGACGTCACTAGGAAGTGGAGCGGTACACACAAGGATGTAACTTGAGGATTTTGGTATATTGACATTTTTACTAGCCCAGGGGCCTGTTGCACAAAACTAGGATAAGGGATTAAGCCAGGATATCTTGGTGATCCTGGCTCAATTGATCCGTAATCCGGTTGCACTAAAGATGGATAGGGGGCAGGAGGATATGTTATGGTATAAATTACCATGGAGATTTATTCTGTGGAGCTAGCCTGCTCCAGACCAGGCTAAATTCCAGGATCTATTTAATCTCATCCCTAATGTCAGTCAGCAGTCACCACAAATGGAAACCAATAGTTATTTCACTGCTCACTATACATTGTTATCACATATAACTAGACCCACTGTTATTATTTAAACGTTTGTGATCATTAATTTCAATGATTTTGGATAAAAAATGATTTTTAGATGATGTTGCTATCATTAGATAATTTACAGTTTCCCATAGACTATAAGGCTATATATAAAATGATAGAATATTAGGGCCACAGAGGGGAAAAAAACACAAGTCATAATATTGTAACCAGTTGTTTTAAAGGAGGACAGTTGTTAAAATGACAGATGTGGGGCATTTCGTGAAATTGTACTTCAGTATGGTTTCATAAACAAAGACATGCTGATGTGCCAGAATATTAAGTATCACATTGTCATAAGTATCAAAACTGTAAAAACAATATGTAGCTTTTCTGCAGAAAGAACCAGCCTCATAAATGTATGACTTTATCCTTTTTCTTCAGTGTGGCCCTAGTACTCTGTCATATAAACAAATACACATTCCATATGAATATAAAAACACAATGTGTAACATTATGTTCCTTTATTGAATAAGGACAAAACAAAGCAGGTAAACCATCAGCTCCTTTCGAAACTGAAGTCACAGTGACTCTACAAGATGGAAAGCACAGAATCCAAGCATATTATACAAAATGATACATACACATTCAAAGGTCTGTATATAACACACCCTGCATGTCTGCACACTAAAATAAATGCAGGACAAATCCATACACATCAACTGAACAGACAAATGAATGGATGCAGTAGCCTCCCTGCAGCCTTGTATTACACACAGTATACCGCACAAACATCATAAGAGGCCAAATTCGTCTGCCACCGCTGGACATATTTAACCAAAATTGAAAGCACACATACTAACTAAAATAATTCAACACATATTGGTCCCTCAATAGCCGACCACGGTCGTCATCAGGGAAGATTGCCGGATTGTCCCAGTCCATGGCTGGTGGCACTCTGGGGGCCCTCTCCTTCCTCAGGCAGGCCACATTGTGGAGGACAGCACAAGCCACAGTAATATCACATGCCCTAACAGGGCTGACCCTTAATTTGTGAAGGCAGTGAAAGCGTGCCTTCAGGAGGCCAAAGGTCATTTCAACTCTGGCCCTGGTCCTGGCATGGGCATGGTTGTAGGCCTGCTGTGCTTCCTGGGGGTCTGTGAAAGGTGTCAGGAGAAAAGGCTGGCAGCCATACCCCCTGTCTCCCAGCAACACACCAGAGAATTCACCTGTCAACACAAAATCTCATCATTACTACCTCATAAACACAGTGATATTCTTGACACAGCCATGATGGTTATAAATAGGGGTTGTGTGGCTTACCTTGTGATAGGCACTGATAGATTTCAGAGGCCCGAAAGATTCTGGAGTCATGGACTGAGCCAGGCCATTTTGCCACAACATTGCTGATCACACAGTCAGCATTGCAGACCATCTGAAATCATAAGATGAGGAATATTACACCAATCAATGCACATCACTGGCAATGCAGAGTGTTCGTCAATGGACAATATCAAAAAGTTATGTTCACCTGAACATTAATGCTGTGAAAGGATTTCCTATTCACAAAATCGGCCTCATGGGCACCTGAGGGGGCTTTTATCCTTATGTGTGTGCAGTCCACTGCACCAATGACATTGGGGAAACCTGTCACACAAAGTAATGAGTATCCTACTATGTGTTAACAGTTGTCCTGTAATTTGTAGATCCTCTTACCTGCAATCCTATAGAACTCCTCTTTGATGTCACAGAGTCTTCTGTGGCCAGGGAAGGAGATGAAGACATCTGCTAATGCTTTGATAGCCAGACACACACTCCTTATTGTGCGGCAAATTGTGGCCTTGTTCAGCTGTTCTGCATCCCCCACTGAGTACAGGAAGGCTCCACTAGCAAAAAAGCGCAAGGCCACACAAACCATTTGCTCCACACTCAGTGCATGGCTCCGTGCAGTGCGGTGCTTAATCCTGGGACCCAGTAGTCTGCATAGATACCTGATGCCATCTGCAGAAAACCTGTATCTTTCATATAGATGGTCATCAGGGAAGGCCAGTGGGTCCAACCGGTCCCTGAAGACCCTTTCTCGCCTGAAGGCTCTCCTCAGCACAAGTGCTTCTTCATCCACCACATCTCGCACGAATGGGCATGCCATTGTCAGAGCAGAAAGGAACACACAATTTTGGGCCTTCATATAGGCTAGTGGCCACACCTGGTGCTGGGGGGGTGGGCAAAAGAGGGCGATGCCTTATAACGATGACTTGGTTGTACTGATTGCTGGGAAAATAAAAAAAACCTTAGAAAGATGCCACCGTCCTGTGTGCTCACAATAAGAGCTCATATGTCATGGCTCACTTGACTTTACGAGAATATACCTAATTTTTATTTTGAGCTGTGTCATCTTCTTGGAGCTGGGGGAGGAAAGAAAAATAATGATTAATACATTTGTGTTACAGTTAGCATACAGTGTACATTGAAGGCATATCTCACCTCCCTCTCAAGTTTTTTTATTTCAAGGTCCAGTTTCCTAATTGTCCTCTTTTTTATTTCGGACTCCAGTGCAAGATTTTCCATCTTTTTCTTCTTGTACTGAATGTCTATGTCTGCCAGTTCTATTTGGCGCCGGAGGTGGTTGCCATACAACTTTCTGATAGCTTGTGAGCTCTGTGAACACAATACAATTAGCGCAGCTGGAATTTGGCAGGATGTGGTGTCCTTTTATTAATACGCACTATGTTGCCAGGCTGGTTTTCCCACTGTATAGCATCTGGGTCCTGTAAAAGAAATTAGATTTTTTGATTTTGATGAGGACTCCTCACCATTGTAGAGTAAATAGTACTTTCACAGTCTTAACATGATAGCTCATGCCTTCTGGAATCCAGAGAGATGGTCTCCTCCTCATCATCGTCTCCATCATGTGCTGTTGCTGCTGCACTGGGGCCTTCACCCTATCACATTTAATCGGATTCATATTGAAGCTAGTAGACAAGACATGCCAGGCCTACTAAATGTGATAGGGTGAAGGCCCCAGTGCAGCAGCAACAGCACATGATGGAGTACTCACTGGATCAGCATCGTCTGGTGCTTGTGCTGGCGGCTCTAACAGGAACACAGTGCTGCCAGACACTGCAAGGCAATAGGTAAACCAAAGTCAGACAGTCCAAATTGATTCAATATGAATGTGGTTGTATCCCATGTAGAGATGGAAGGACATACCTTGAATGAAGCGGGTGGCATCTTGGGAGGAACCTATGCTCGTCTCTTTCCCCCCAGGGATCCCCTCTAAGACGGGCCTGCCTTTATTTAGCTCCAAGGCCATGTCCTCTGCTGGGGTAAGGTCAGCCTTTGGTGACCCACCACCCGTGCCTTGTCTGTGGGTATTCTTTTTCACTGCTAAAACAGTACAGACAATGTGTGAGCAGGCACCTTCTGGGTACAATATATGCTTGTGCTTTGTTAAATATTAGTCAGGGACCATACCATTCTGCAGAATGTTCTTGTATTTGATTTTGACCTGCTGCCATGTCCGTTTTGGCCCGTTCATGTTTAATCTACACACACACACACACACATTTAATGGAGTCACACTGCAAAAAATTACTTGGTATTTTTGTCTTGTTTTCAGTAAAAATATCAAAACATGTATCATAGCTTTATACAGTGTGATGGAGTTACTTTACACAATTTCACTCATATCTGCAGTGCATTTCAATTAAAAATTTAACCGTTTCATAATTACAGTACAACTGCATTTTTGGAGATGTGAATTAAATATTTGAATTGTAATTGTGATGTTTCAGCGGAGCGGTGAGTGTGTAATTGTGCACTACTTACGCATTCAGGCGGTCTGCAATACTTTGCCACGCTTTTTCTCTTTGCTTTATCACTGTGGCGGTGTTGCCTTTCTTCTTAATTATATCTTTTACCTCCTCGTATGCCTCCATGAGGATTTGTGCTTCCGACGGGGAAAAGTACGCGGCTCTAGTTGCCATGGTAAATCAGTTAATCTGTGATCTGTGGCGGGGTCTATTTGAGTGAGCCGTGAGCGCGCACCTATCCAGGATTGGTTTCACCTGGCTTAATGAATCCGTGTCTGCTCATCCTGGCTTGGTCTTTGTGCAACCAATTAAGCCTGGACGCACATGTTTTGGCTTCATTGAGCTCAGCTGAGTCATTTATCCCGGATGTCTTAATTCTACTTTTGTGCAACAGGCCCCAGGTAAAAAATCTGTTCCGTGCGATATTTGAAAAGATTAAATCTCGCTAGCCAGCGGGCTAGTTGGACATTTTCTACTATCCTGGTCTGAAAAGCACTAGCCAGCGGGCTAGTTGGACACATTTTCTACTATCCTGGTCTGAAAAGCACTAGCCAGCGGGCTAGTTGGACACATTTTCTACTATCCTGGTCTGAAAAGCACTAGCCAGCGGGCTAGTTGGACACATTTTCTACTATCCTGGTCTGAAAAGCACTAGCCAGCGGGCTAGTTGGACACATTCTCTACTATTCTGGTCTGAAAAGCACTAGCCAGCAGGCTAGTTGGACACATTTTCTACTAGCCCGGTCTGAAAAGCACTAGCCAGTGGGCTAGGTGTACACATTTTCTACTAGCTCGGTCTGAAAAGCACAAGCCAGCGGGCTAGTTGAACACATTTTCTACTAGCCCGGTCTGAAAAGCACTAGCTGCGGGTTAGCTTAATTTTCATCCCTGGGTACACAGCTGTCAATCTCCTGTACAATTGTCCAGTTCAAGTACTTCAAATTTATTGTATTTTGAGTCATTCATATTTCTGAGAAGACAGAGCTATGGCATTCTATCATCTGGAAGCTTGTGTCACCATAACAACAGTATACAGAGCTATGGCATTCTATCATCTGGAAGCTTGTGTCACCATAACAACAGTATACAGAGCTATGGAATGCTGTCTATCATCTGGAAGCTTGTGTCACCATAACAACAGTAAACAGAGCTATGGAATGCTGTCTATCATCTGGAAGCTTGTGTCACCATAACAACAGTATACAGAGCTATGGAATGCTGTCTATCATCTGGAAGCTTGTGTCACCATAACAACAGTATACAGAGCTATGGAATGCTGTCTATCATCTGGAAGCTTGTGTCACCATAACAACAGTATACAGAGCTATGGAATGCTGTCTATCATTTGGAAGCTTGTGTCACCATAACAACAGTATACAGTAAACAGTATATTTATTCAGCTGATGGGCAGCCTTATGCGGTTGCATACCCCTATCAGTACCAAGGAGCATATCCTATGAGGGATCCCCAAGGAATGGACCAGGTTATTGTTCACGAGCGTCAACGTGATGATGGAGGAGACGTGGCTCTCAGCATGCTTGCTGGAGCTGCGACTGGATTGGCTATTGGGTCTCTCTTTGTCTTCTAGTGTCTTCATTGGAACAGCTTACAACGATACCTATCCCTAACTGACACGCAACATTCCCACATTTTGGCAGCACTGCAGCTGCATTTCTGTAGCCATGTGACAGATGGAGGAGTTAAATGTATGTGATGGTTGGGCTTTGTTCACCTATGAGGCTTGATTGTGATGTGCCAGTAGATTACTCCTTTTGTGTCCTTACCAAAGCTTTTGATGTATATTAACGTTGTAGCGCTTTCTATTAGGCACAGTAGCTATTTTGCAACTTGCCTTTTTTTGTTTGAAGAAACACAAAATATGTGATATTCTAATGCACATCTGAAGAAAAGGTTTTGATATATTTAAACTTATTTGATCTTTTTCAGGTCTAGCAAATGTAAAGTCTTCTAACTGATGCCTCATATAGTAGAGTGGTCATTAAGATTGGGACTAGAGTTTTTTTATTGGAACATGCCTGAGCTTGTAAAATCCTGATTCTTCACTTTACACATCTGTCTTAAATCCAATGTCCTTTTGAGGGTTTTCACTAGATTTTACTTGCCTTCATTTGTTGTTATTTGGTTATTGTCATTCCTTGAACATGGAAGGATATTGGATATTTTTGGAAGTGAATCTAGGATTCGTTTTTTTTACTACAGTCATTATTGCTTGGTTTTCCTATTACTTCATTGTCAGCTGTTGAACCATGTCTTTTGTTTTATCTCACCTCATGTGAGAGGTGAGGAGGAGATGCATGTGTAAACTAGAGTATGCACAAACATCAGGCTAATCTTACATTTAGAAGCTGCTACAACAGAGAACTGAATGATACTCCTTGACATTTCAATTGTTTTGACTTTACGCCACTACTAAAATCATTTTTAAATGGTCCCGTGGTCCCGTGTGGCTCAGTTGGTAGAGCATGGCGCTTGCAACGCCAGGGTTGTGGGTTCATTCCCCACGGGGGGACCAGGATGAATATGTATGAACTTTCCAATTTGTAAGTCGCTCTGGATAAGAGCGTCAGCTAAATGACTTAAATGTAAATGTAAATGTAAATACAGAGCTATGGAATGCTGTCTATCATTTGGAAGCTTGTGTCACCATAACAACAGTAAACAGACCTATGGAATGCTGTCTATCATTTGGAAGCTTGTGTCACCATAACAACAGTATACAGAGCTATGGAATGCTGTCTATCATTTGGAAGCTTGTGTCACCATAACAACAGTAAAGAAGATTATAATTATTTTGTATTATTATTATTACAGGAACTGAGAATGATGCGGTCCTGAAGAAGCTGGAGGGGATGATGCTGGAGTGTGCCAAACTGGACCAAGAGATCAACTGTTTCGTAGAGGTGGTGAACTGTGTCACTGCAGAGGTGAGTAGGGAACTACAGGGGTCAAAGTTCTCCTTCATTGTGACCGATTGTCCGTCGGATGGATTCTGGAGATCAGTGTAGATCCTCAAACGACAACGTGTAGCTGTTCGATAAGGGATTAAAATCCTCTACGTTATCACTCAGAATGTCACTTTCCAGTGATACTAGTCATGTAATGGTGTTATTAAACTAAACCAGACATTTAACTAGTCATGTAATGGTGTTATTATACTAAACCAGACATTTAACTAGTCATGTAATGGTGTTATTATACTAAACCAGACATTTAACTAGTCATGTAATGGTATTATTATACTAAACCAGACATTTAACTAGTCATGTAATGGTGTTATTAAACTAAACCAGACATTTAACTAGTCATGTAATGGTGTTATTAAACTAAACCAGGCATTTAACTAGTCATGTAATGGTGTTATTAAACTAAACCAGGCATTTAACTAGTCATGTAATGGTATTATTATACTAAACCAGACATTTAACTAGTCATGTAATGGTGTTAATATACTAAATTAGACATTTAACTAGTCATGTAATGGTGTTATTAAACTAAACCAGACATTTAACTAGTCATGTAATGGTGTTATTAAACTAAACCAGACATTTAACTAGTCATGTAATGGTATTATTATACTAAATTAGACATTTAACTAGTCATGTAATGGTGTTATTAAACTAAACCAGACATTTAACTAGTCATGTAATGGTATTATTATACTAAACCAGGCATTTAACTAGTCATGTAATGGTGTTATTAAACTAAACCAGACATTTAACTAGTCATGTAATGGAATTATTGTAACGGCTGTCGCTCTCCTCATCCTCGGATGAGGTGAGGAGAGAAGGATCTTCAGACCAAAACGCAGGCTCAGGGAAATAAGCCATCTTTATTATAAATATTGATGGCACACGAAACGAAACAAAACACTTTCCAAACTACAAAATAACAAAACGACGTTGACGCAACCTGAACATAAACTTACATAACTAAACATAAACTTACGTACAGGAAAACAGACGACATCGAAACGAAACGAAACAAACAAACGCTACAGTCCCATGTGGTACGAACAGACATACGGACACAGGAGACAATCACCCACAACGAACACTGTGACAACGCCTACCTAAATATGACTCTTAATTAGAGGAACGCCAAACACCTGCCTCTAATTAAGAGCCATACCAGGTAACCCAAAACCAACACAGAAACAGAAAACATAGAATGCCCACCCAACCTCACGTCCTGACCAATTAACACACAAAAACTAACAGAAATAGGTCAGGAACGTGACAGTACCCCCCCCACAAGGTGCGAACTCCGGACGCACCAGCACAAAGTCTAGGGGAGGGTCTGGGTGGGCATCTAACCACGGTGGTGGCTCAGGCTCCGGGCGCGGTTCCCACCCCACCATAATCCATCCTAGCCCCCTCCCTTCAAGAATGTCCACCCTCTTACTTCCCCCACAAAATCCTCCTAATAACATATCTAATAATGACAATACCGGGACAGAGAGATAAACCAAGACAGAGGGATAGATAAGACTATAGAGGTAGATAAAGATAGAGAGGGAGATCAGGATAGAGGGGCAACTCCGGACTGAAAGGCAGCTCCGGACAGAGAGACAGCTCTGGACTGATGGGCAGTTCTGGGTATTTAGCCTTTTCAGGCTGAAGGGCAGCTCATGGCTGACTGACGAATCTCGACGCTCATGGCTGGCTGACGGCTCTCGACGCTCATGGCAGGCTGACGGCTCTCGACGCTCATGGCAGGCTGACGGCTCTCGACGCTCATGGCAGGCTGACGGCTCTCGACGCTCATGGCAGGCTGACGGCTCTCGACGCTCATGGCAGGCTGACGGCTCTCGACGCTCATGGCGCTCTGACGGCTCTGGCTGCTCATGGCGCTCTGACGGCTCTGGCTGCTCATGGCGCTCTGACGGCTCTGGCTGCTCATGGCGCTCTGACGGCTCTGGCTGCTCATGGCTCTCTGACGGCTCTGGCTGCTCATGGCTCTCTGACGGCTCTGGCTGCTCATGGCGCTCTGACGGCTCTGGCAGATCCTGTCTGATTGGCGGCTCTGGCAGATCCTGTCTGGTTGGCGGCTCTGGCAGATCCTGTCTGGTTGGCGGCTCTGGCAGATCCTGTCTGGTTGGCGGCTCTGGCAGATCCTGTCTGGTTGGCGGCTCTGGCAGATCCTGTCTGGTTGGCGGCTCTGGCAGATCCTGTCTGGTTGGCGGCTCTGGCAGATCCTGTCTAGTTGGCGGCTCTGGCAGATCCTGTCTGGCGGGCGGCTCTAGCGGCTCCTGTCTGGCTGACGGCTCTAGCGGCTCCTGTCTGGCGGATGGCTCTGTAGGCTCATGGCAGACGGGCGGCTTTGCAGGCTCATGGCAGACGGGCGGCTTTGCAGGCTCCTGGCAGACGGATGGCTCAGATGGCGCTGGGGAGACGGATGGCTCAGATGGCGCTGGGGAGACGGATGGCTCAGATGGCGCTGGGGAGACGGATGGCTCAGATGGCGCTGGGGAGACGGATGGCTCAGATGGCGCTGGGGAGACGGATGGCTCAGATGGCGCTGGGGAGACGGATGGCTCTGGCCGGATACGGCGCACTGTAGACCTGGTGCGTGGTGCCGGAACTGGAGGCACCGTGCTAATGATAAGCACCTTCCTACTAGTGCGGGGAGCAGGGACAGGGCACACTGTATTCTCAAAGCCTACTCTATCCCTGATGCGTGGTACCGGCACTGGTGACACCGGGCTGAGGACAAGCACATCAGGATTAGTAGGGGGAGAAGATACAGTGGGTTCAGGGCTCTGGAGACGCACAGGTAGCTTAGTGCGTGGGGCCGGAACTGGAGGCACCGGGCTAGATACACGCACTACAGGGAGAGTGCGTGGAGGAGGAACAGGGCTCAGGATACGCACTGGTAGCCTAGTGCGTAGTGTAGACACTGTAGGTACTAGGCTGGGGCGGGGAGGTGGTGCCGGAAATACCGGACCGTGGAGGCGTACTGGCACTCTTGAGCATTGAGCTTGCCCAACCTTACCTGGTTGAATACTCCCGGTTGCCCGACCAGTGCGGGGAGGTGGAATAACCCGCACCGGGCTATGTAGGCGAACCGGGGAAACCATGCGTAAGGCAGGTGCCATGTATGCCGGCCCGAGGAGACGCACTGGAGACCAGACGCGTTGAGCCGGCCTCATGACACCTGGCTCAATACTCAATCTAGCCCTACCAGTGCGGGGAGGTGGAATAACCCGCACTGGGCTATGCACTCGTACAGGAGACACCGTGCGCTCTACTGCGTAACACGGCGCCTGCCCGTACTCCCGCTCTCCACGGTAAGCCTGGGAAGTGGGCGCAGGTCTCCTACCTGCCCTTGGCCCACTATCTCCTAGCCCCCCCCCAAGAAATTTTTGGGAATTACTCACGGGCTTTTTTGGCTTCCGTGCCAGACGCGTTCCCTCATAGCTCCGGTTCCTCTCCCAGGTAGCCTCTGCTCTCCTCAATGCCTCCACCTGTTCCCATGGGAGGCGATCCCTCCCAGCCAGGATCTCCTCCCAAGTGTAGCAACCCTTTCCATCCAAAACATCGTCCCATGTCCATTGCTCCTTTCTCTCCTGTCCCTTACTCCGTTTCGTTTTCCCTTGCCGCTTGGTCTTAGCGTGTTGGTGGGTGATTCTGTAACGGCTGTCGCTCTCCTCATCCTCGGATGAGGTGAGGAGAGAAGGATCTTCAGACCAAAACGCAGGCTCAGGGAAATAAGCCATCTTTATTATAAATATTGATGGCACACGAAACGAAACAAAACACTTTCCAAACTACAAAATAACAAAACGACGTTGACGCAACCTGAACATAAACTTACATAACTAAACATAAACTTACGTACAGGAAAACAGACGACATCGAAACGAAACGAAACAAACAAACGCTACAGTCCCATGTGGTACGAACAGACATACGGACACAGGAGACAATCACCCACAACGAACACTGTGACAACGCCTACCTAAATATGACTCTTAATTAGAGGAACGCCAAACACCTGCCTCTAATTAAGAGCCATACCAGGTAACCCAAAACCAACACAGAAACAGAAAACATAGAATGCCCACCCAACCTCACGTCCTGACCAATTAACACACAAAAACTAACAGAAATAGGTCAGGAACGTGACAATTATTATACTAAACCAGACATTTAACTAGTCATGTAATGGTGTTAATATACTAAATTAGACATTTAACTAGTCATGTAATGGTGTTATTAAACTAAACCAGACATTTAACTCGTCATGTAATGGTATTATTATACTAAATTAGACATTTAACTAGTCATGTAATGGTGTTATTAAACTAAACCAGACATTTAACTAGTCATGTAATGGTATTATTATACTAAACCAGACATTTAACTAGTCATGTAATGGTGTTATTAAACTAAACCAGGCATTTAACTAGTCACGTAATGGTGTTATTAAACTAAACCAGGCATTTAACTAGTCATGTAATGGTGTTATTAAACTAAACCAGACATTTAACTAGTCATGTAATGGTATTATTATACTAAACCAGACATTTAACTAGTCATGTAATGGTGTTATTAAACTAAACCAGGCATTTAACTAGTCATGTAATGGTATTATTATACTAAATTAGACATTTAACTAGTCATGTAATGGTGTTATTAAACTAAACCAGACATTTAACTAGTCATGTAATGGTATTATTATACTAAATTAGACATTTAACTAGTCATGTAATGGTGTTATTAAACTAAACCAGGCATTTAACTAGTCATGTAATGGTATTATTATACTAAACCAGACATTTAACTAGTCATGTAATGGTGTTATTAAACTAAACCAGACATTTAACTAGTCATGTAATGGTATTATTATACTAAACCAGACATTTAACTAGTCATGTAATGGTGTTATTAAACTAAACCAGGCATTTAACTAGTCATGTAATGGTGTTATTAAACTAAACCAGGCATTTAACTAGTCATGTAATGGTGTTATTAAACTAAACCAGACATTTAACTAGTCATGTAATGGTGTTATTAAACTAAACCAGACATTTAACTAGTCATGTAATGGTGTTAATATACTAAATTAGACATTTAACTAGTCATGTAATGGTGTTATTAAACTAAACCAGACATTTAACTAGTCATGTAATGGTATTATTAAACTAAACCAGACATTTAACTAGTCATGTAATGGTGTTATTAAACTAAACCAGACATTTAACTAGTCATGTAATGGTGTTATTAAACTAAACCAGACATTTAACTAGTCATGTAATGGTGTTAATATACTAAATTAGACATTTAACTAGTCATGTAATGGTGTTATTAAACTAAACCAGACATTTAACTAGTCATGTAATGGTATTATTAAACTAAACCAGACATTTAACTAGTCATGTAATGGTATTATTATACTAAATTAGACATTTAACTAGTCATGTAATGGTGTTATTAAACTAAACCAGACATTTAACTAGTCATGTAATGGTATTATTATACTAAACCAGGCATTTAACTAGTCATGTAATGGTGTTATTAAACTAAACCAGACATTTAACTAGTCATGTAATGGTATTATTATACTAAACCAGACATTTAACTAGTCATGTAATGGTGTTAATATACTAAATTAGACATTTAACTAGTCATGTAATGGTGTTATTAAACTAAACCAGACATTTAACTCGTCATGTAATGGTATTATTATACTAAATTAGACATTTAACTAGTCATGTAATGGTGTTATTAAACTAAACCAGACATTTAACTAGTCATGTAATGGTATTATTATACTAAACCAGACATTTAACTAGTCATGTAATGGTGTTATTAAACTAAACCAGGCATTTAACTAGTCATGTAATGGTGTTATTAAACTAAACCAGGCATTTAACTAGTCATGTAATGGTGTTATTAAACTAAACCAGACATTTAACTAGTCATGTAATGGTGATTAACTACAGGTTTATACTAAGGATTAACTACAGACATTTAACTAGTCATGTAATGGTGTTATTAAACTAAACCAGACATTTAACTCGTCATGTAATGGTATTATTATACTAAATTAGACATTTAACTAGTCATGTAATGGTGTTATTAAACTAAACCAGGCATTTAACTAGTCATGTAATGGTATTATTATACTAAACCAGACATTTAACTAGTCATGTAATGGTGTTATTAAACTAAACCAGACATTTAACTAGTCATGTAATGGTATTATTATACTAAACCAGACATTTAACTAGTCATGTAATGGTGTTATTAAACTAAACCAGGCATTTAACTAGTCATGTAATGGTGTTATTAAACTAAACCAGGCATTTAACTAGTCATGTAATGGTGTTATTAAACTAAACCAGACATTTAACTAGTCATGTAATGGTATTATTATACTAAACCAGACATTTAACTAGTCATGTAATGGTGTTATTAAACTAAACCAGGCATTTAACTAGTCATGTAATGGTGTTATTAAACTAAACCAGGCATTTAACTAGTCATGTAATGGTATTATTATACTAAACCAGACATTTAACTAGTCATGTAATGGTGTTATTATACTAAATTAGACATTTAACTAGTCATGTAATGGTATTATTATACTAAATTAGACATTTAACTAGTCATGTAATGGTGTTATTAAACTAAACCAGACATTTAACTAGTCATGTAATGGTGTTATTATACTAAATTAGACATTTAACTAGTCATGTAATGGTGTTATTAAACTAAACCAGGCATTTAACTAGTCATGTAATGGTATTATTATACTAAACCAGACATTTAACTAGTCATGTAATGGTGTTATTAAACTAAACCAGACATTTAACTAGTCATGTAATGGTATTATTATACTAAACCAGACATTTAACTAGTCATGTAATGGTGTTATTAAACTAAACCAGGCATTTAACTAGTCATGTAATGGTGTTATTAAACTAAACCAGGCATTTAACTAGTCATGTAATGGTGTTATTAAACTAAACCAGGCATTTAACTAGTCATGTAATGGTGTTATTAAACTAAACCAGGCATTTAACTAGTCATGTAATGGTGTTATTATACTAAACCAGACATTTAACTAGTCATGTAATGGTATTATTATACTAAACCAGACATTTAACTAGTCATGTAATGGTGTTATTATACTAAACCAGACATTTAACTAGTCATGTAATGGTGTTATTAAACTAAACCAGACATTTAACTAGTCATGTAATGGTATTATTATACTAAATTAGACATTTAACTAGTCATTTAATGGTGTTATTAAAGCAGACCAGCCCATAGAACAATGTAGGAGTAAATAAATTGGTTACATTTCTTTAAATTGACAATTCTGTGAACTGTCTTGTGCAAGTTTTGAATTGATATAATACCTGTTAGCAAAGGTGTCAGCTAGAGATGACGTGCAGGAAGGAGCATGCTGGGATTTGTAGTTTTGCATGTCTACTTTGCTGCTAATTAGCATTTTCAAATCTGAGAGTAAATAGAGCCAAATATATTGATAAAAGTCACCTTGTCCTAGAGAGATTTACATGGTTATCAAAACGTCACACCAGGGTAAGTCTTCACGAAACACAGCCCTTATTTTAAACGATTCTAAAATTCCCTATGGGGAAAAATGAATGGTGGAAAAAAGATTGGAACCATTTCCCTGTTTTGACCCGCTAGGTTTTATGGGTGTTATGACACCTCCACGGTGGGGCTCTATAACACCCAGGTCGTATTCCTTTGGCACCAAACTTATCAAAGCCGTCTGAAACAGGGAGGGACTAACTGATCATGTCCAATATGAAACACTTAGTTTTATTTTCCATTGCAAAGCTTTTTGCTACAGTTTGCACTAATGAATATGACCCCCGGCGCCCGTCTTCCCCCGGCGCCTGTCTCCCCCCCCCAGCGCCCGTCTCCCCCCCCAGCGCCCGTCTCCCCCCCCAGCGCCCGTCTCCCCCCCCAGCGCCCGTCTCCCCCCCCAGCGCCCGTCTCCCCCCCAGCGCCCGTCTCCCCCCCAGCGCCCGTCTCCCCCCCAGCGCCCGTCTCCCCCCCAGCGCCCGTCTCCCCCCCAGCGCCCGTCTTCCCCCCCCCAGCGCCCGTCTTCCCCCCCCCAGCGCCCGTCTCCCCCCCCCCAGCGCCCGTCTCCCCCCCAGCAGCGCCCGTCTCCCCCCCAGCAGCGCCCGTCTCCCCCCCAGCGCCCGTCTACCCCCCCAGCGCCCGTCTCCCCCCCCAGCGCCCGTCTCCCCCCCCCAGCGCCCGTCTCCCCCCCCCAGCGCCCGTCTCCCCCCCCCAGCGCCCGTCTCCCCCCCCCAGCGCCCGTCTCCCCCCCCCCAGCGCTCGTCTCCCCCCCAGCGCTCGTCTCCCCCCCCCAGCGCCCGTCTCCCCCCCCCAGCGCCCGTCTCCCCCCCCAGCGCCCGTCTCCCCCCCCCGGCGCCCGTCTCCCCCCCCCCGGCGCCCGTCTCCCCCCCCCGGCGCCCGTCTCCCCCCCCCCGGCGCCCGTCTCCCCCCCCCGGCGCCCGTCTCCCCCCCCCCGGCGCCCGTCTTCCCCCCCCAGCGCCCGTCTCCCCCCATCACCCGTCTGATGATACCTGCCTCCTGTTCTCCAGGTGAGGAACCAGGAGCCCGAGGCCATGTTCAGACTGAAGTCTCTGGTGAAGGAGAAGTTCACTGAGAGACACGGCAGACTGTCTGAGGCAGAGCTACAGAACCACGTCAAGCTGGTCAGCTTTAAGGAGAACGTCAGAAACGCACTCAAAACAGGTGAGGCACACACACACACACACACACACACACACACACACACACTAGTTGTATGTAGACTAGAGACTAGCAGCATGTCCCACATGGTGACTGGTAAACCTGTCTTGTGTGTATGTTCTGTCTCCGTCAGTGAACCCTGAGGCAGCAGAGAATATGGAGGAGGAGCTGGATGAGGACATCGCTGTGACGCAGAGTGAGGTTAACTTCACCTGTCCCCTCACTCAGGTTGGTCTCTCTCTCCTCCTGTCAGTATCTAACCTGTCCCCTCACTCAGGTTGGTCTCTCTCTCCTCCTGTCAGTATCTAACCTGTCCCCTCACTCAGGTTGGTCTCTCTCTCTCCTCCTGTCAGTATCTAACCTGTCCCCTCACTCAGGTTGGTCTCTCTCTCCTCCTGTCAGTATCTAACCTGTCCCCTCACTCAGGTTGGTCTCTCTCTCTCCTCCTGTCAGTATCTAACCTGTCCCCTCACTCAGGTTGGTCTCTCTCTCCTCCTGTCAGTATCTAACCTGTCCCCTCACTCAGGTTGGTACCTGTCCCCTCACTCAGGTTGGTCTCTCTCCTCCTGTCAGTGTTGTTACTGTGTACCTCTTATCATATGACAACCCACATTTCACTTGAATGTGGTTGTTGTCTTGTGTTTTTTTCCATTTCACTAATTCATTATGAGTATGTTTGGTATGTCTTTACCTCTGTAAACTAATCTGCCCGGCGACAGGACAATAAAGCATTACAGTCTGGTTGTGTCTATGTTGTTGTGTGGCCCTGCAGGTGGAGATGGTGAACCCAATGAAGAACCAGAAGTGTAACCACCACTACGACCGGGACGCCATTATGGGGATGATCAAGGCCCGGCAAAACCAGAAGAAGAAGTTACGGTGAGACGCTCCTATTGTCTGGTTTAGTCATTTACATCTGTTGTCTGGTTTAGTCATTTACATCTGTTGTCTGGTTTAGTCATTTACATCTGTTGTCTGGTTTAGTCATTTACATCTGTTGTCTGGTTTAGTCATTTACATCTGTTGTCTGGTTTAGTCATTTACATCTGTTGTCTGGTTTAGTCATTTACATCTGTTGTCTGGTTTAGTCATTTACATCTGTTGTCTGGTTTAGTCATTTACATCTGTTGTCTGGTTTAGTCATTTACATCTGTTGTCTGGTTTAGTCATTTACATCTGTTGTCTGGTTTAGTCATTTACATCTGTTGTCTGGTTTAGTCATTTACATCTGTTGTCTGGTTTAGTCATTTACATCTGTTGTCTGGTTTAGTCATTTACATCTGTTGTCTGGTTTAGTCATTTACATCTGTTGTCTGGTTTAGTCATTTACATCTGTTGTTTGGTTTAGTCATTTACATCTGTTGTTTGGTTTAGTCATTTACATCTGTTGTCTGGTTTAGTCATTTACATCTGTTGTTTGGTTTAGTCATTTACATCTGTTGTCTGGTTTAGTCATCTGTTGTCTGGTTTAGTCATTTACATCTTGTCTGGTTTAGTCATTTACATCTGTTGTCTGGTTTAGTCATTTACATCTGTTGTCTGGTTTAGTCATTTACATCTGTTGTTTGGTTTAGTCATTTACATCTGTTGTCTGGTTTAGTCATTTACATCTGTTGTTTGGTTTAGTCATTTACATCTGTTGTCTGGTTTAGTCATCTGTTGTCTGGTTTAGTCATTTACATCTGTTGTCTGGTTTAGTCATTTACATCTGTTGTCTGGTTTAGTCATTTACATCTGTTGTTTGGTTTAGTCATCTGTTGTCTGGTTTAGTCATTTACATCTGTTGTCTGGTTTAGTCATTTACATCTGTTGTCTGGTTTAGTCATTTACATCTGTTGTTTGGTTTAGTCATCTGTTGTCTGGTTTAGTCATTTACATCTGTTGTTTGGTTTAGTCATTTACATCTGTTGTCTGGTTTAGTCATCTGTTGTCTGGTTTAGTCATTTACATCTGTTGTCTGGTTTAGTCATTTACATCTGTTGTTTGGTTTAGTCATTTACATCTGTTGTTTGGTTTAGTCATTTACATCTGTTGTCTTGAGTCTGCCTGCCCCTGTTGCTATAGCACCTTGTCAATCAGGATGTGATGTCGTCTCTCTGTCCTACCCTGCTGTTTTCTCACCTTGTCAATCAGGATGTGATGTCATCTCTCTGTCCTACCCTGCTGTTTTCTCACCTTGTCAATCAGGATGTGATGTCGTCTCTCCATCCTACCCTGCTGTTATCTCACCTTGTCAATCAGGATGTGATGTCGTCTCTCCATCCTACCCTGCTGTTTTCTCACCTTGTCAATCAGGATGTGATGTCGTCTCTCTGTCCTACCCTGCTGTTTTCTCACCTTGTCAATCAGGATGTGATGTCATCTCTCTGTCCTACCCTGCTGTTTTCTCACCGGGTCAATCAGGATGTGATGTCGTCTCTCTGTCCTACCCTGCTGTTTTCTCACCGGGTCAATCAGGATGTGATGTCATCTCTCTGTCCTACCCTGCTATTTTCTCACCTTGTAAATCAGGATGTGATGTCATCTCTCTGTCCTACCATGCTGTTTTCTCACCGGGTCAATCAGGATGTGATGTCATCTCTCTGTCCTACCCTGCTGTTTTCTCACCTTGTCAATCAGGATGTGATGTCATCTCTCTGTGCTACTCTGCTGTTTTCTCACCTTGTCAATCAGGATGTGATGTCGTCTCTCCGTCCTACCCTGCTGTTTTACACTTAAACAACTGTTGCAGTAACACATTAGATTGATTGATTAGCATATTCCTTTCTCCGTCCCACAGCTGTCCGGTGGTTGGCTGTAGCAACACGGACGTGAAGCAGGGAGACCTGATCCTAGATCAGATTATGAGGAGACAGATCCAGAAGAGGTAGACTACCAAGGCATGATTCTGATCCAGAAGAGGTAGACTACCACGGCATAATTCTGGTCCAGAAGAGGTAGACTACCAAGGCATAATTCTGGTCCAGAAGAGGTAGACTATCATTCTGGGGTACGCCACTCATCAATCCTGACAATAATAATTGGACTTTTAATTAATTGAGGATAAAACATGACTTTTTGTTGTTGTTACCAAATGTTATCTTGTTGCTGTCTGAACGTATTTGTTCGTCACAGAATTGCGCTATTCAGAAATGTTATATAACAAAACCTCTATTTATACCTAAGGGATTCTTCTTTTTCAGTCAGTTCAATAAAGGATTTGATACAATTTACCTATCAATAAATGTATTGGTTGCACTTCAGAGAACAGTGGGGGCGGCAGGCAGGGTAGCCTAGTGGTTAGAGCGTTGGACTAGTAACCGAAAGGTTGGTAGATCGAATCCCTGAGCTGACAAGGTAAAAATCTGTCGTTCTGCCCCTGAACAAGGCAGTTAACCCACTGTTCCCCGGGTAGGCCGTCATTGTAAGTAAGAATTTGTTCTTAACTGACTTGCCTAGTTAAATAAAAAAAATCCTATGCCATTGGTGTTGAGAACCTGCAGTTACTGTAATAGACCATTGGGGGGCAGTGTCGTCCCTGGAATACACCACAGAGGGATCAGGAGAGGTGACTCAGGTCATGAAGAGAGAAGCTGGATAATCAGCCTAGTTAATCTGAGAGAGTTGGGCTAAATGAATCAGAGAAGTGGATTTTTTTTCTAAATACTTACACACGACAGAAAGATCATGTCTGTAAACATACAAAGTGATGATCGAATATCTATTTTCAGTTCCATCCTAAAAGTAGACCATTTCATTGTGTGAAATCTGTGAATCAATTCAGTTGAGTGATTTAAATCTGTCTCCTCCCCTGCCTCTACCCCTGCCTCTCCT
>NC_092089.1:10268754-10296300 GCF_045679555.1 Salvelinus alpinus | reverse complement strand
TTACATCTGTTGTTTGGTTTAGTCATTTACATCTGTTGTCTGGTTTAGTCATTTACATCTGTTGTCTGGTTTAGTCATTTACATCTGTTGTCTGGTTTAGTCATTTACATCTGTTGTTTGGTTTAGTCATTTACATCTGTTGTCTGGTTTAGTCATCTGTTGTCTGGTTTAGTCATTTACATCTGTTGTCTGGTTTAGTCATTTACATCTGTTGTCTGGTTTAGTCATTTACATCTGTTGTCTGGTTTAGTCATTTACATCTGTTGTCTGGTTTAGTCATCTGTTGTCTGGTTTAGTCATCTGTTGTCTGGTTTAGTCATTTACATCTGTTGTCTGGTTTAGTCATTTACATCTGTTGTTTGGTTTAGTCATTTACATCTGTTGTCTGGTTTAGTCATTTACATCTGTTGTCTGGTTTAGTCATTTACATCTGTTGTCTGGTTTAGTCATTTACATCTGTTGTCTGGTTTAGTCATTTACATCTGTTGTTTGGTTTAGTCATTTACATCTGTTGTCTGGTTTAGTCATCTGTTGTCTGGTTTAGTCATTTACATCTGTTGTCTGGTTTAGTCATTTACATCTGTTGTCTGGTTTAGTCATTTACATCTGTTGTCTGGTTTAGTCATTTACATCTGTTGTCTGGTTTAGTCATTTACATCTGTTGTCTGGTTTAGTCATTTACATCTGTTGTCTGGTTTAGTCATTTACATCTGTTGTCTGGTTTAGTCATTTACATCTGTTGTCTGGTTTAGTCATTTACATCTGTTGTCTGGTTTAGTCATTTACATCTGTTGTCTGGTTTAGTCATTTACATCTGTTGTCTGGTTTAGTCATTTACATCTGTTGTCTGGTTTAGTCATTTACATCTGTTGTCTGGTTTAGTCATTTACATCTGTTGTTTGGTTTAGTCATTTACATCTGTTGTCTGGTTTAGTCATTTACATCTGTTGTCTGGTTTAGTCATTTACATCTGTTGTCTGGTTTAGTCATTTACATCTGTTGTCTGGTTTAGTCATTTACATCTGTTGTTTGGTTTAGTCATTTACATCTGTTGTCTGGTTTAGTCATTTACATCTGTTGTCTGGTTTAGTCATTTACATCTGTTGTCTGGTTTAGTCATTTACATCTGTTGTCTGGTTTAGTCATTTACATCTGTTGTCTGGTTTAGTCATTTACATCTGTTGTCTGGTTTAGTCATTTACATCTGTTGTCTGGTTTAGTCATTTACATCTGTTGTCTGGTTTAGTCATTTACATCTGTTGTCTGGTTTAGTCATTTACATCTGTTGTCTGGTTTAGTCATTTACATCTGTTGTCTGGTTTAGTCATTTACATCTGTTGTTTGGTTTAGTCATTTACATCTGTTGTCTGGTTTAGTCATTTACATCTGTTGTTTGGTTTAGTCATTTACATCTGTTGTCTGGTTTAGTCATCTGTTGTCTGGTTTAGTCATTTACATCTGTTGTCTGGTTTAGTCATTTACATCTGTTGTCTGGTTTAGTCATTTACATCTGTTGTCTGGTTTAGTCATTTACATCTGTTGTCTGGTTTAGTCATTTACATCTGTTGTCTGGTTTAGTCATTTACATCTGTTGTCTGGTTTAGTCATTTACATCTGTTGTCTGGTTTAGTCATTTACATCTGTTGTCTGGTTTAGTCATTTACATCTGTTGTCTGGTTTAGTCATTTACATCTGTTGTCTTGAGTCTGCCCGCCCCTGTTGCTATTAGCACCTTGTCAATCAGGATGTGATGTCGTCTCTCTGTCCTACCCTGCTGTTTTCTCACCGGGTCAATCAGGATGTGATGTCGTCTCTCCGTCCTACCCTGCTGTTTTCTCACCTTGTCAATCAGGATGTGATGTCGTCTCTCTGTCCTACCCTGCTGTTTTCTCACCGTGTCAATCAGGATGTGATGTCGTCTCTCTGTCCTACCCTGCTGTTTTCTCACCTTGTTTTACCCCTGTTGCTATAGCACCTTGTCAATCAGGATGTGATGTCATCTCTCTGTCCTACCCTGCTGTTTTCTCACCTTGTTTTACCCCTGTTGCTATAGCACCTTGTCAATCAGGATGTGATGTCGTCTCTCCGTCCTACCCTGCTGTTTTACACTTAAACAACTGTTGCAGTAAAACATTAGATTGATTGATTAGCATATTCCTTTCTCCGTCCCACAGCTGTCCGGTGGTTGGCTGTAGCAACACGGACGTGAAGCAGGGAGACCTGATCCTAGATCAGATTATGAGGAGACAGATCCAGAAGAGGTAGACTACCAAGGCATAATTCTGGTCCAGAAGAGGTAGACTACCAAAGCATAATTCTGGTCCAGAAGAGGTAGACTACCAAGACACGATTCTGGGGTACGCCACTCATCAATCCTGACAATAATAATTGGACTTTTAATTAATTGAGGATAAAACATGACTTTTTGTTGTTGTTGTTTTGACCAAATGTTATCTTGTTGCTGTGTCTGATCGTATTTGTTCGTCACAGAAATTGCTCTATTCAGGAATGTTATATAACAAAACCTCTCTTTATTTATACTTAAGGGAGTTTTCTTTTTCAGTCAGTTCAATAAAGGATTTTGATACAATTTACCTATCAATAAATTTATTGGTTGCACTTCAGAGAACAGTGGGGGCGTCAGGCAGGGTAGCCTAGTGGTTAGAGGGGGAGGCAGGTAGCTTAGTGGTTAGAGAGTTGGACTAGTAACCGAAAGGTTGCTAGATCGAATCCCCGAGCTGACAAGGTACAAATCTGTTGTTCTGCCCCTGAACAAGGCAGTTAACCCACTGTTCCCCGGGTAGGCCGTCATTGTAAATAAGAATTTGCTCTTAACTGACTTGCCTAGTTAAATAAAAAAAATCCTATGCCATTGGTGTTGAGAACCTGCAGTTACTGTAATAGACCACTGGGGGGCAGTGTCGTCCCTGGAATATACCGCAAAGGGATCAGGAGAGGTGACTCAGGTCATGAAGAGAGAAGCTGGATAATCAGCCTAGTTAATCTGAGAGAGTTGGGCTAAATGAATCAGAGAAGTGGATTTTTTTTCTAAATACTTACACACGACAGAAAGATCATGTCTGTAAACATACAAAGTGATGATCGAATATCTATTTTCAGTTCCATCCTAAAAGTAGACCATTTCATTGTGTGAAATCTGTGAATCAATTCAGTTGAGTGATTTAAATCTGTTTCCTCTCCTGCCTCTCCTCCCCTGCCTCTCCTCTCCTGCCTCTACCCCTGCCTCTCCTCTCCTGCCTCCGTGTAAACTGAAGACTCTTTGTTCACAGGACAGAAACAGTGTGTGCTGAGATGGAACTAGGTGAAGCTAATCTTTTAATAATCTTACGTCAGGTTTTTTAATAAGATTTCAGATGCAGCTTGCTTATTGTTTCTCCCCCCCTCATCTATGGCTGTGTTCCAAATTACACCCTATTCCTTGTGTAGTGCACTACTATTGACCAGGGCCCATGGGGTGTCGTTTGGGACGTAGCCTCTTAAAGGGTAGGGCATGCCGTACTAACCATTTGCAGACAGAATTGAGAGAGCGGAGAAATGATTTACAGACAAACGATACAATTTCTTTTTTAGTAATTTATTCACATTAAATCTGGGTTAGTTTTGTATTAAAAATCCATGTTGTCTGCTCGTCTTCAATGTAGTTACATCACAGTTAATTTCACAGCAGTTTAGTTTGTGTTGGCAAACCAATGGAGACTCACCATTAGAGCCAGCCTGTCCAATCTCTTAAAACTATATGAATACAGATTTCAGGAAGTAACTCTTTTTAAAACCATATGAATACAGTTTTCAGGAAGTGACTACTTTTTAAAACTTTATGAATACAGATTTCAGGAAGTGACTACTTTTATGAAACTATTTGATTGGCTGCCTTCAATCTTCAACCAATCTCTGACAGTCATATTTGATCTACACAATACATTTATTTCTGAACATTTTGTCAATGTCCACTCTCCTGACTGTCCTTTGCCCCATGTGTAGATAATCAAGTCAAACCAATGATATTTGTTACAGATAAGTATGAATAAGTTACGACACTCAACTACAGTATGACTCTTTCAACATGCCCCTGAAAGGGTCGAAAGCTGCACTTTATTATGATACCTGAAAATACCGCAGCGCAATTCAAAGCCATTTTGTAAACATTATAAACATCAAGTTGGATGCTTAGCAAAAACCAACTTGGAACCTTTTTGTCCATCTGAGGGTTAAGTGTTCTTATTTCAAACACACTATTCCATCTTTAAAGGAATACTCCAGGAGTTTATCTACTTCCCCAGAGTCAGATGAACTCATGGATACCATTTTTATGTCTCGGTGTTCAGTATGAAGGACGTTGCTAACTAGCATTAGCGCAATGACTGGAAGTGTATGGGTATTAGCAGATATCCATATACTTCTAGCCATTGCGCAACTAGCGCTAGTTAGCCATTGCGCAACTAGCGCTAGTTAGCCATTGCGCAACTAGCGCTAGTTAGCCATTGCGCAACTAGCGCTAGTTAGCCATTGCGCAACTAGCGCTAGTTAGCCATTGCGCAACTAGCGCTAGTTAGCCATTGCGCAACTAGCGCTAGTTAGCAACCTCCTTCAAACTGCACGCAGACAACTTGTTTCCACAAGTTCATCTGATTCTGGGGAGGTAGATAAAGGACCTCATTTGCCAAGAATCCCCAAGTATCCCTTCAAAAGGGACAGTTTACTAGGAACACAAACTAACATGATTATCCACCTACCTTGGCTGTAGTTGATTCAAGACGACAGTTTTTGGGGATATTTAGTTTCCTTTCGACACTTAATAGTCCTATTTTGTTACTGTTCGCGTTCTCGATAACACTTAATAACACACCGTTCTGGTGCCTGTGTAATACACCTGGTAATGACTTTTTGGAGCAGCATATTGTTACATAATATTTTGGGTAATTGCATGTTAATTGCATAGCGATGAGCTGAGTTTTTTTTCCAACTAATGTACAGAAGGAATAGTGACGGTTCCTTATTCCACTTTATGTAAATGACTCCATTATGATGTCATAATAAAGACATTTCCAACGTTCTATGTCCTCTTAACAACAATGGCGCTGTCGTCATAATCACAAAGTTACTACACTTGTATACGAACCGGATGTCGTGTGTTATGGCTCACTCATTGTGAAGAAAATATATATATATATATTTGTTAGACCACTTTTGCAGTTTCAAAATGACTATGTTGATTCTATGTCCCTCATGTATTTAATTATAGTCTTTATGGTATATTAATATCTGAGAGTGCTCCAGTGTGTTAAAATGATCATATATTTAGACTCATTCAAACTAACTGTTGTCGTTTTTAGGTTCTTCCAGCAAATATTTGTTATTATTTAAATTTCTTCAAATAACTTCTATGTTATTTATATTGTATTTATATTTTATTTTTAATCCCGGGCCCCGTCCCCGCAGGAGGTCTTTTGCCTTTTGGTAGGCCGTCATTGTAAATAAGAATTTGTTCTTAACTGACTTGCCCTAGTCAACTAAAGGATACATAAATAAAATATGCATTCAAATACATTCAAATATTGTTTGGTTTTCCTAAAGGTATTCCAAATAAGTTAAAATCTTTTACCTGAGACCTGTATTTGAATATAAAAAATAAAATAAAAAGTTGCATTTTAGTTTAAACTATATTTGACTACCTTGAGTATTTGAAAAGTTGTAATTTTCAAATAAACTATAAAATGCAACTATTTTCTGCCCGATCTGGTGTACTACTTTGACTAGTGCCCATGCCCTATGAGCACTGGTCAAGTTAGTACGCTTGTAGGGAATAGGTGCCATTTGGGACGTAAGAAACTGCTCAGGCTAAAACGCATGCAATGGAAAGTAGATAAGACTAGATACTGGCACGACCCTGGGTTTATAAGCGCGGATAGCGCGCCGGACTTCGGGCTAGAAGGTCGAGGGTTCGAGACCTACTCCCTGCCTGTTTCATTACAATACTATACCTGGAACAGAACCGGTCCTGGAATCCTGTTAACCTGTTTTTAAGACAACAATAACTCCCAGCTCAGAGTAGGTTTTAGGATGTTGTTTAGACAAAATCAACTTATACTAAAAGTTTACCTCGGCTGGTAATCACGACAGTTTGAGGTACCGCAAAGGAAATATAGTGATGACGTTCAATGACATTGTTGCAAATGATGGGTAATAACCCATCGCTATAAGAGTGAATGTGGGACTGCACATGCAATGGTAAAACCTGTAATATCATTTTCGCCTGACACGATCGCTTTGCACACACTTAATTATTGACTAATATGTTGCCGTTTCTTTTAACCAATACTGATTGTTGTTAAAAGCGGAATTTTGACAATATTTTGCCGTTATATCAACACACTCGCGTTACTCCCGTTTAACAACTATAAGTCGCTTTTTCCGCAGTAGGAAAAATGGGGATACCGAGTCAGTTGCACAACGGAATCCATTCAACCGAAATGTGTCTTCCGCATTTAACACAACCCCCCTGATTCAGACATCAGACAAGTCACTTGCCGATAATGTTGCATACAGGTCTATACATACAGGTCAAAACATCAAAGTTAACACAAGCCATAGTTGCCTTCAAAAGCCTTATTGTTATTGCTTGGATAACTTTCTTTATCATGTTCATATTTTTTATTATTATTTGTATGCAGTGCGCACTGCGCAGTAAACCGGAGGACTCATTGAAGCCTGGTTGTAATTTTGACCCCCTAAAGGCGGACTCATCAACCAGACTCAGCCGCGGGCGGATTATTTTCCTCCAGCGGATTGGTAGGAGGGCAAGACCATAATTACTAATCATTTGTGGACTGCAAATTGACCGCAAGAAGCCCAAACAGAAAGAATGTTTGACTTAAAACATAAATATTTCAAACCTTGCTTACATTTGTATTCATCACTTGTCTCTCTCTATTATGTGTGAGAATACAAATTTCTCCAATTAAAATCACTTGGAGATGATTTCCTGCTGTTTCTACAGACTTATGTCCAACTATATCAATCAGAACAGAACACCTGTATCAATCCTACAATAGAGGGGACAGGACTGTAGAGACTGTACCTGGAACAGAACAGATCACCTGTATCAATCCTACAATAGAGGAGACAGGACTGTAGAGACTGTACCTGGAACAATACTACAATAGAGGGGACAGGACTGTAGAGACTGTACCTGGAACAGAACAGAACACCTGTATCAATCCTACAATAGAGGAGACAGGACTGTAGAGACTGTACTTGGAACAGAACAGAACACCTGTATCAATCCTACAATAGAGGGGACAGGACTGTAGAGACTGTACCTGGAACAGAACAGAACACCTGTATCAATCCTACAATAGAGGAGACAGGACTGTAGAGACTGTACTTGGAACAGAACAGAACACCTGTATTAATCCTACAATAGAGGGGACAGGACTGTAGAGACTGTACCTGGAACAGAACAGAACACCTGTATCAATACTACAATAGAGGTGACAGGACTGTAGAGACTGTACCTGGAACAGAACAGAACACCTGTATCAATCCTACAATAGGATGAACATGAGCAGAAAATGAGTTCTCTGGGGACGTTTGTTGTCTACAATTAGAAAAGTATGTTTGATCTGAGCGTTCTCCTTTCATCCCTCTGAACACCGTATCTCTCCTCATACAGAGACTGATGTTAGGCCACACATACAGTGGAGGGGATACACACACACACACACACACACACACACACACACACACACACACACACACACACACTCTCTCTCCTGGTATATCTCTGAAAGACAGTGTAGGAGTGTTTTATTGTGTCAGTGGGAGCCAATACCTGCCTCTCCTCTTCCTCCTCCTCCTCCATGTTCTTTCTCAACTCTCCTTATTTAACACCATAGGAATGTCCTCTAGATAGCAGCATGGGCACGAGGACAGTGTCTTTAGTCTCCAGTAGTGACCTTGACTATCAGAAGGGCCATTAGACCCCCTTAACTGTGTGTAGCTGCTACAGCGTCGGGAGGAGAGCCCTTTAACTGTCTCTCACTATAGCTGGCTGGCAATAGTGACTACATTTATGGGGAGAAATGAACAAGGGGACAGACAGCACATTTTAAGTAGCTAAACCCATTCAGAAAGTGCTTTAAAAAGGGTTTTCCCTGCTGCATTCTCTCTCTCTCTCTAAGTGGTTGTGTTCTGTTTGTGTGTGACTTCAGGACATCTCACCGACGTTGTGACTGATAGCAGCAGGCGCAGGAGGACAGCTGGGGGGATTGTCGAGTCTCCAGTACTTACCTTGACTATCAGAGGGTTTTTTTTCTAAGTGGGACCATTATATCCGTTGCCTGTGTACAGATACAGCATCGGGAGGAGAGACCTTCACCTGTCTCCATGACTGGCTGTATTACCATGTGTCAATGGCATTTCATCACACCACGTCTGTCCTGTTTATATCACATATCGACTTCATTTAAAAAATATATATATATAAATGTATTTAACCCTTTAACCAAGTCAGTTAAGAACAAATTCTTATTTACAATGACGGCCTACATCGGCCAAACCCGGACGACGCTGGGCCAATTGTACACCGACTTGATAGAGACAGTATTAACCAGGGCAAAGCATTGGGACTGGGAAATACATGAAACACTGTCTTTAGAGACTCAAATCACTCATCCATTTCTTTTAATAAGAAAACATTTCAAAAGGGGGTTTTTCCTTCACACACACACCCATCTTCCTAAATGGTTGTTTGCTGTGTGTGTGTGAGTGAGTGATTTTAGCACTTTTGTCCCAACAGGTTTTTAACACTGAGTCAGAGTAGTGTTCTGAGATCTTTTTAACACTGAGTCAGAGTAGTGTTCTGAGATCTTTTTAACACTGAGTCAGAGTAGTGTCCTGGCATCTTTTTAACACTGAGTCAGAGTAGTGTCCTGGCATCTTTTTAACACTGAGTCAGAGTAGCGTTTTGAGATCTTTTTAACACTGAGTCAGAGTAGTGTTCTGAGATCTTTTTAACACTGAGTCAGAGTAGTGTCCTGGCATCTTTTTAACACTGAGTCAGAGTAGTGTTTTGAGATCTTTTTAACACTGAGTCAGAGTAGTGTTCTGAGATCTTTTTAACACTGAGTCAGAGTAGTGTTCTGAGATCTTTTTAACACTGAGTCAGAGTAGTGTTCTGAGATCTTTTTAACACTGAGTCAGAGTAGTGTCCTGGCATCTTTTTAACACTGAGTCAGAGTAGTGTCCTGGCATCTTTTTAACACTGAGTCAGAGTAGTGTCCTGGCATCTTTTTAACACTGAGTCAGAGTAGTGTTTTGAGATCTTTTTAACACTGAGTCAGAGTAGTGTTCTGAGATCTTTTTAACACTGAGTCAGAGTAGTGTTCTGAGATCTTTTTAACACTGAGTCAGAGTAGTGTTCTGAGATCTTTTTAACACTGAGTCAGAGTAGTGTTCTGAGATCTTTTTAACACTGAGTCAGAGTAGTGTTCTGAGATCTTTTTAACACTGAGTCAGAGTAGTGTTCTGAGATCTTTTTAACACTGAGTCAGAGTAGTGTTCTGAGATCTTTTTAACACTGAGTCAGAGTAGTGTTCTGAGATCTATATTTAGAGATGCCCCCTCATGTGCTCCCCACCCCTCTGATCATCCGTCCTCTGCTTTCTGAACACTGGTCTCAGTCGACCACTATGACTTAGTTTACACTTCTAGCAAATGGATGTTACGGACAGACATCACGTTAGGCCAGTTTTTCCCTGACATTTCAAACAAAGAGAACTAAGGACACTTGTAGAAGTTTCAAGAAATCTTGTCGAATTCCACATTGTGTGAGGAACCCAGTGTACAAAACGCCAGATCTGTAATGCCTACAGGAGAATAGTGCCTATTTCCAACATAGAGGAAGATGCAAGGTTTTAGCATGACATTATCAGGTCAGGTGTCTTCTCTAGTTCCTTTAAGTTAGGTTCCAGACACTTCCGTAAACTGAAATGGCAGTTGTTTTTCACAACCCCTCAAACCTCTCTGAACAACCCATCCCGGATCCGGGATCATTGTCATCAGAAACGCTGACTAGCATAGCCTGGCCTAGCGCCACAGGGATATCATATAATATAATTTCATGAAATCACAAGTCCAATACAGCAAATGAAAGATAAACATCTTGTGAATCCAGCCAACATGTCCGATTTTTAAAAAATGTTTTACAGCGAAAACACAACATATATTTATGTTAGCTCACCACCATATCCCAAAAAACACAGCCATTTTTTCACAGCAAAGATAGCTTTCACAAAACCCACAAATAGAGATAAAATGAATCACTAACCTTTGAACAACTTCATCAGATGACAGTCATATGACATCATGTTATACAATACATTTATGTTTTGTTCGATAATGTGCATATTTATAGCCAGAAATCGTGGTTTTACATTGGCGCCATGTTCCCGAAATGCATTCAAAATAGCCAGAATAATTACAGAGAGCAACGTGAAATACAGAAATACTCATCATAAACTTTGATGAAAGATAAATGTTTAACATATAATTAAAGATACACTGGTTCTTAATGCAACCGCTGTGTTAGATTTAAAAAAATAACTTTAGTAAAAAGCACAGCATGCAATAATCTGAGACAGCGCTCAGCCATTCTCTGCCATGTTGGAGTCAACAGAAATACGAAATTACATCATAAATATTCCCTTACCTTTGATGATCTTTCATCAGAATGCAGTGCCAGGAATCCTAGTTCCACAATAAATCATTTTTTTGTTTTCTAATGTCCATTACTTCTGTCGAATTAGCAACTTTGGCTAGCATGTGTAGTTCACGTGTCCATAGAACTTTACGCTAATGAACGAAAACTTCAAAAAGTGATATTACAAATCGAATAAACTGGTCAAACTCAGTTGAGAATCAATCTTCAGGATGTTTTTCTCATATATATCCAATAACGTCCCAAACGGAGCATTTCTTCATGTCTATATAATCCATGGCAGAGAAGGACATCACATTCCCAGTGTGTGTGACCAAGAACTGGCAATCTGCCTGACCTGTCACTCCAATGGCTCTCATCCGGTCCCACATCAAGCTAGACGCTTCATTCCACGTTCTACTGCCTGTTGACATCTAGTGGAAGGCGTATGAAGTGCATACAGATCCATAAATATAAGACATTTGAATAGGCGATGCCCCTCACAGCGACCCATTTCACTTCCTGTTTGGAAGTTTGCCTGCCATATGAGTTCTGTTTTACGCACAGATATAATTCAAACAGTTTTAGAAACTTCAGAGTGTTTTCTATCCAATAGTAATAATAATATGCATATCATATGATCTAGGACAGAGTACGAGGCCGTTCAATTTGGGCACCAATTCATCCAAAAGTGAAAATGTCGCCCCCTAGTTCTAAGAAGTTTTAACTCTTTCTTGGCAGGCGACCAGCAGTGGGTTTATAGTTGGTTGGGTTAATAGCTAGCAGTACTTCCTGGTAGCAGTGGGTTTATAGTTGGTTGGGTTATTAGTAGTACTTCCTGGTAGCAGTGGGTTTATAGTTGGTTGGGTTGTTAGCAGTACTTCCTGGTAGCAGTGGGTTTATAGTTGGTTGGGTTATTAGCAGTACTTCCTGGTAGCAGTGGGTTTATAGTTGGTTGGGTTAATAGCTAGTGTTTCCTTCCTGGTAGCAGTGGGTTTATAGTTGGTTGGGTTAGTAGCTAGCAGTACTTCCTGGTAGCAGTGTGTTTATAGTTGGTTGGGTTATTAGCAGTACTTCCTGGTAGCAGTGGGTTTATAGTTGGTTAGGTTATTAGCAGTACTTCCGGGTAGCAGTGGGTTTATAGTTGGTTGGGTTATTAGCAGTACTTCCTGGTAGCAGTGGGTTTATAGTTGGTTGGGTTATTAGCAGTACTTCCTGGTAGCAGTGGGTTTATAGTTGGTTGGGTTATTAGCAGTACTTCCGGGTAGCAGTGTGTTTATAGTTGGTTGGGTTATTAGCAGTACTTCCTGGTAGCAGTGGGTTTATAGTTGGTTGGGTTATTAGCAGTACTTTCTGGTAGCAGTGTGTTTATAGTTGGTTGGGTTATTAGCAGTACTTCCTGGTAGCAGTGGGTTTATAGTTGGTTAGGTTATTAGCAGTACTTCCGGGTAGCAGTGGGTTTATAGTTGGTTAGGTTATTAGCAGTACTTCCTGGTAGCAGTGGGTTTATAGTTGGTTGGGTTATTAGCAGTACTTCCTGGTAGCAGTGTGTTTATAGTTGGTTGGGTTATTAGCAGTACTTCCTGGTAGCAGTGGGTTTATAGTTGGTTAGGTTATTAGCAGTACTTCCGGGTAGCAGTGTGTTTATAGTTGGTTGGGTTATTAGCAGTACTTCCTGGTAGCAGTGGGTTTATAGTTGGTTGGGTTATTAGTAGTACTTCCTGGTAGCAGTGGGTTTATAGTTGGTTGGGTTGTTAGCAGTACTTCCTGGTAGCAGTGGGTTTATAGTTGGTTGGGTTATTAGCAGTACTTCCTGGTAGCAGTGGGTTTATAGTTGGTTGGGTTAATAGCTAGTGTTTCCTTCCTGGTAGCAGTGGGTTTATAGTTGGTTGGGTTAATAGCTAGCAGTACTTCCTGGTAGCAGTGTGTTTATAGTTGGTTGGGTTATTAGCAGTACTTCCTGGTAGCAGTGGGTTTATAGTTGGTTACGTTATTAGCAGTACTTCCGGGTAGCAGTGGGTTTATAGTTGGTTGGGTTATTAGCAGTACTTCCTGGTAGCAGTGGGTTTATAGTTGGTTGGGTTATTAGCAGTACTTCCTGGTAGCAGTGTGTTTATAGTTGGTTGGGTTATTTGCAGTACTTCCTGGTAGCAGTGGGTTTATAGTTGGTTAGGTTATTAGCAGTACTTCCGGGTAGCAGTGTGTTTATAGTTGGTTGGGTTATTAGCAGTACTTCCTGGTAGCAGTGGGTTTATAGTTGGTTAGGTTATTAGCAGTACTTCCGGGTAGCAGTGGGTTTATAGTTGGTTGGGTTATTAGCATTACTTTCTGGTAGCAGTGGGTTTATAGTTGGTTGGGTTATTAGCAGCTCTTAGCAGTTCAGCTCCCCATCCAACCTATCAGAGCTTGAGAGGATCTGCAGAGAAGAATGGGAGAAACTCCCCAAATACAGGTGTGCCAAGCTTGTAGCGTCATACCCAAGAAGAATCGAGGATGTAATCGCTGCCAAAAGTGTTTCAACAAAGTACTGAGTAACCCCCATACGCCTGAATACTTTCCGAATGCCCTGTAGACACACAAACACACGTATAACCTGGTGGGGGACTTAATTCAGTCCCAATCAACATCCTATTTTCACTAACCCCTAACCCCTTACCCTTAACCTTAAACCTAACCCTTAACCTTAACCCGAAAATGTAACCTTAAACCTAACCCTTAACCCTTAACCCTAACCCTTACCCTTAACCCGAAAACTTAACCTTAACCCAAAAACGTAATCTTAACCCTAAACCCTAACCCTTAACCTTAACCCGAAAACTTAACCTTAAACCTACCCCTTAACCTTAACCCGAAAATGTAACCTTAAACCTAACCCTTAACCTTAACCCGAATACGTAACCTTAAACCTACCCTTAACCCGAAAACTTAACCTTAACCTTAACCCGAAAATGTAACCTTAAACCTAACCCTTAACCTTAACCCGAATACGTAACCTTAAACCTACCCTTAACCCGAAAACTTAACCTTAACCTTTAACCTTAACCCGAAAATGTAACCTTAAACCTAACCCTAGCTCCTAACACTGAACACAATTCTAACCTGAACTCTAAACCTCCTTGAAATAGCTTTTTACCTTTTTGTTTGTTTACTATTCGTGTGGAGACTTCCGGTCCCCACAAGTATAGTTAAACACGTACACACACACTCAACTAACTAGCCAACCAGATATTTGTGGAATTAGTCCATAACCTCCTGCATAGGTCACAAGCTCTTTTTAAATCTCGTAAACTTCGAGTGAACTGTTGCTCACAAAACCGCCTCTTTCATGATCCTGAAGCAATAGGGCAATAATACCATTTAGACCAACTATGAAACTAACACCTCACCGCAGGGAAACAACAAGAGAGATCACCTCATAGCAGGGAAAAAATAAGAAGAGAGGTCACCTCACAGCGGGGAAACAATGAGAAGAGAGGTCACCTCATAGCAGGGAAACAACAAGAGAGTTCACCTCACCGCAGGGAAACAATACGAAGAGAGGTCACCCCATAGCAGGGAAACAATACGAAGAGAGGTCACCCCACCACAGGGAAACAATAAGAGAGGTCACCTCACAGCAGGGAAACAAGAAGAAGAGAGGTCACCTCACAGCACGGAAACAAGAAGAAGAGAGGTCACCTCAGAGCAGGGAAACAATAAGAAGAGAGGTCACCTCATAGCAGGGAAACAACAACAAGAGAGGTCACCTCATAGCAGAGAAACAATAAGAAGAGAGGTCACCTCATAGCAGGGAAACAATAAGAAGAGAGATCACCTCATAGCAGGGAAACAATAAGAAGAGAGGTCACCTCATAGCAGGGAAACAATAAGAAGAGAGAACACCTCATAGTAGGGAAACAATAAGAAGAGAGGTCACCTCACCGCAGGGAAACATTAAGAAGAGAGGTCACCTCATAGCAGGGAAACAATAAGAAGAGAGGTCACCTCACAGCAGGGAAACAATACGAAGAGAGGTCACCTCACAGCAGGGAAACAATAAGAAGAGAGGTCACCTCATAGCAGGGAAACAATACGAAGAGAGGTCACCGCATAGCAGGGAAACAATAAGAAGAGAGGTCACCTCATAGCAGGGAAACAATAAGAAGAGAGGTCACCCCATATCAGGGAAACAATAAGAAGAGAGGTCACCTCATAACAGGGAAACAATAAGAAGAGAGGTCACCTCATAGCATGGGAACAATACGAAGAGAGGTCACCCCATAGCAGTGAAACAACAAGAAGAGACGTTACCTCAGCAGGGAAACAAAATAACTAGGTAAAGAGCACCGTACGTCACGGTAACTCACAGTTAGATAAAAGGTTCATCCCTGAGTGGGAAGGCGGTGTTTACAGTTGTCTGCTTACCGGCCAGGTCACAGTGAACTGATGAAGCAGAGTAGGCTAAGATTAGTAAGACATATATCTGAAGAATGGAAGTAGAGCAGAGCCAGGAGGACTGTAATAACACTCTGATCCAGTCCCAGTCTCTGGAAGTAGAGCAGAGCCAGGAGGACTGTGATAACACTCTGATTCAGTCCCAGTCTCTGGAAGCAGAGCAGAGCCAGGAGGACTGTGATAACACTCTGATTCAGTCCCAGTCTCTGGAAGCAGAGCAGAGCCAGGAGGACTGTGATAACACTCTGATCCAGTCCCAGTCTCTGGAAGCAGAGCAGAGCCAGGAGGACTGTGTTAACACTCTGATCCAGTCCCAGTCTCTGGAAGTAGAGCAGAGCCAGGAGGACTGTGTTAACACTCTGATCCAGTCCCAGTCTCTGGAAGTAGAGCAGAGCCAGGAGGACTGTGTTAACACTCTGATCCAGTCCCAGTCTCTGGAAGTAGAGCAGAGCCAGGAGGACTGTGTTAACACTCTGATCCAGTCCCAGTCTCTGGAAGTAGAGCAGAGCCAGGAGGACTGTGTTAACACTCTGATCCAGTCCCAGTCTCTGGAAGTAGAGCAGAGCCAGGAGGACTGTGTTAACACTCTGATCCAGTCCCAGTCTCTGGAAGTAGAGCAGAGCCAGGAGGACTGTGTTAACACTCTGATCCAGTCCCAGTCTCTGGAAGTAGAGCAGAGCCAGGAGGACTGTGTTAACACTCTGATCCAGTCCCAGTCTCTGGAAGTAGAGCAGAGCCAGGAGGACTGTGTTAACACTCTGATCCAGTCCCAGTCTCTGGAAGTAGTGCAGAGCCAGGAGGACTGTGATAACACTCTGATTCAGTCCCAGTCTCTGGAAGCAGAGCAGAGCCAGGAGGACTGTGATAACACTCTGATTCAGTCCCAGTCTCTGGAAGTAGAGCAGAGCCAGGAGGACTGTGATAACACTCTGATTCAGTCCCAGTCTCTGGAAGTAGTGCAGAGCCAGGAGGACTGTGATAACACTCTGATTCAGTCCCAGTCTCTGGAAGTAGAGCAGAGCCAGGAGGACTGTGAGAACACTCTGATCCAGTCCCAGTCTCTGGAAGCAGAGCAGAGCCAGGAGGACTGTGATAACACTCTGATTCAGTCCCAGTCTCTGGAAGTAGAGCAGAGCCAGGAGGACTGTGTTAACACTCTGATCCAGTCCCAGTCTCTGGAAGTAGAGCAGAGCCAGGAGGACTGTGTTAACACTCTGATCCAGTCCCAGTCTCTGGAAGTAGTGCAGAGCCAGGAGGACTGTGATAACACTCTGATTCAGTCCCAGTCTCTGGAAGTAGAGCAGAGCCAGGAGGACTGTGTTAACACTCTGATCCAGTCCCAGTCTCTGGAAGTAGAGCAGAGCCAGGAGGACTGTGATAACACTGATTCAGTCCCAGTCTCTGGAAGCAGAGCAGAGCCAGGAGGACTGTGATAACACTCTGATTCAGTCCCAGTCTCTGGAAGCAGAGCAGAGCCAGGAGGACTGTGATAACACTCTGATTCAGTCCCAGACAGCTAGTCTTACTGGGGATCCCAGTTAGCCAACGCTAATGGTGACAGCTAGTCTTACTGGGGATCCCGGTTAGCCAACGCTAATGGTGACAGCTTGTCTTACTGGGGATCCCAGTTAGCCAACGCTAATGGTGACAGCTAGTCTTACTGGGGATCCCAGTTAGCCAACGCTAATGGTGACAGCTAGTCTTACTGGGGATCCCAGTTAGCCAACGCTAATGGTGACAGCTAGTCTTACTGGGGATCCCAGTTAGCCAACGCTAATGGTGACAGCTAGTCTTACTGGGGATCCCAGTTAGCCAACGCTAATGGTGACAGCTAGTCTTACTGGGGATCCCAGTTAGCCAACGCTAATGGTGACAGCTAGTCTTACTGGGGATCCCAGTTAGCCAACGCTAATGGTGACAGCTAGTCTTACTGGGGATCCCAGTTAGCCAACGCTAATGGTGACAGCTAGTCTTACTGGGGATCCCAGTTAGCCAACGCTAATGGTGACAGCTAGTCTTACTGGGGATCCCAGTTAGCCAACGCTAATGGTGACAGCTAGTCTTACTGGGGATCCCAGTTAGCCAACGCTAATGGTGACAGCTAGTCTTACTGGGGATCCCAGTTAGCCAACGCTAATGGTGACAGCTAGTCTTACTGGGGATCCCAGTTAGCCAACGCTAATGGTGACAGCTAGTCTTACTGGGGATCCCAGTTAGCCAACGCTAATGGTGACAGCTAGTCTTACTGGGGATCCCAGTTAGCCAACGCTAATGGTGACAGCTAGTCTTACTGGGGATCCCAGTTAGCCAACGCTAATGGTGACAGCTAGTCTTACTGGGGATCCCAGTTAGCCAACGCTAATGGTGACAGCTAGTCTTACTGGGGATCCCGTTTAGCCAGCGCTAATGGTGACAGCTAGTCTTACTGGGGATGCCAGTTAGCCAACACTAATGGTGACAGCTAGTCTTCCTGGGGATCCCAGTTAGCCAACACTAATGGTGACAGCTAGTCTTCCTGGGGATCCCAGTTAGCCAACGCTAATGGTGACGGCTAGTCTTACTGGGGATCCCAGTTAGCCAACGCTAATGATGACAGCTAGTCTTACTGGGGATCCCAGGTAGCCAACGCTAATGGTGACAGCTAGTCTTACTGGGGATCCCAGTTAGCCAACGCTAATGATGACAGCTAGTCTTACTGGGGATCCCAGGTAGCCAACGCTAATGGTGACAGCTAGTCTTACTGGGGATCCCAGGTAGCCAACGCTAATGATGACAGCTAGTCTTACTGGGGATCCCAGTTAGCCAACGCTAATGGTGACAGCTAGTCTTACTGGGGATCCCAGTTAGCCAACGCTAATGTAGTACATCTACACATCATACACACAACCAGTAGGTCACATGTCAGTACATACAACCAGTAGGTCACATGTCAGTACATACAACTAGTAGGTTGTGACCCCTGGTGTCACGTCTGGTGGGGCCTAGTATGTGTGTCAGAGCTGTGTGTAAGTTGAAATAACTTGGGATTTTCAACACATTAATGTTACTTATAAAAACAAGGAGTGATGCAGTCAGTCTCTCCTCAACTCTTAACAAAGAGAGAGAGTGGCAGCATAGTATCTATATCAGCCCTCTGATTACAATGAAGAGCAAGACGTGCCGCTCTGTTCTGGGTCGGCTGCAGCTGAACTAGGTGTTTCCTTGCAGCACTCGACAACACGACTGGACAGTAATCAAGATAAGGTATCCTGGAGTGTTGAGCCAGTCACTGAAAAGATTGCCGGGTTCAAATCCCCAAGCCGACAAGGCTATTCTGATGTGCCCTTGAGCATGGCACTCTCTGAAAGTGGAACAGAACCATGAGGACTTTGACAAGATCCAGCCTCCCTGTCTCTCTCTCTCTCTCTCTCCCTCTCTCTCTCTCTCTCTCTCTCTCTCTCTCTCTCTCTCTCTCTCTCTCTCTCTCTCTCTCTCTCTCTCTCTCTCTCTTCATCTCTCTCTCAATTTCAATTCAATTCAAGGGGCTTTATTGGCATGGGAAACATGTGTTAACATTGCCAAAGCAAGTGAGGTAGGTAATATACAAAAGTCAAATAAACAATAAAAATGAACAGTAAACATTACACATACAGAAGTTTCAAAACAATAAAGACATTACAAATGTCATATTATATATATGCAGTGTTGTAACAATGTACAAATGGTTAAAGCACACAAGTTAAAATAAATAAACATAAATATGGGTTGTATTTACAGTGGTGTTTGTTCTTCACTGGTTGCCCTTTTCTTGTGGCAACAGGTCACAAATCTTGCTGCTGTGATGGCACACTGTGGAATTTCACCCAGTAGATATGGGAGTTTATCAAAATTGGATTTGTTTTCGAATTCCTTGTGGATCTGTGTAATCTGAGGGAAATATGTCTCTCTAATATGGTCATACATTGGGCAGGAGGTTAGGAAGTGCAGCTCAGTTTCCACCTCATTTTGTGGGCAGTGTGCACATAGCCTGTCTTCTCTTGAGAGCCATGTCTGCCTACGGCGGCCTTTCTCAATAGCAAGGCTATGCTCACTGAGTCTGTACATAGTCAAAGCTTTCCTTAAGTTTGGGTCAGTCACAGTGGTCAGGTATTCTGCCACTGTGTACTCTCTGTTTAGGGCCAAATAGCATTCTAGTTTGCTCTGTTTTTTTGTTAATTCTTTCCAATGTGTCAAGTAATTATCTTTTTGTTTTCTCATGATTTGGTTGGGTCTAATTGTGCTGTTGTCCTGGGGCTCTGTGGGGTGTGTTTGTGTTTGTGAACAGAGCCCTAGGACCAGCTTGCTTAGGGGACTCTTCTCCAGGTTCATCTCTCTGTAGGTGATGGCTTTGTTATGGAAGGTTTGGGAATCGCTTCCTTTTAGGTGGTTGTAGAATTTAACGGCTCTTTTCTGGATTTTGATAATTAGTGGGTATCGGCCTAATTCTGCTCTGCATGCATTATTTGGTGTTCTACGTTGTACACGGAGGATATTTTTGCAGAATTCTGCATGCAGAGTCTCAATTTGGTGTTTGTCCCATTTTGTGAAATCTTGGTTGGTGAGCGGACCCCAGACCTCACAACCATAAAGGGCAATGGGCTCTATGACTGATTCAAGTATTTTTAGCCAGATCCTAATTGGTATGTTGAAATTTATGTTCCTTTTGATGGCATAGAAGGCCCTTCTTGCCTTGTCTCTCAGATCGTTCACAGCTTTGTGGAAGTTACCTGTGGTGCTGATGTTTAGGCCGAGGTATGTATAGTTTTTTGTGTGCTCTAGGGCAACGGTGTCTAGATGGAATTTGTGGTCCTGGTGACTGGACCTTTTTTGGAACACCATTATTTTGGTCTTACTGAGATTTACTGTCAGGGCCCAGGTCTGACAGAATCTGTGCAGAAGATCTAGGTGCTGCTGTAGGCCCTCCTTGGTTGGTGACAGAAGCACCAGATCATCAGCAAACAGTAGACATTTGACTTCGGATTCTAGTAGGGTGAGACCGGGTGCTGCAGACTGTTCTAGTGCCCGCGCCAATTCGTTGATATATATGTTGAAGAGGGTGGGGCTTAAGCTGCATCCCTGTCTCACCCCACGACCCTGTGTGAAGAAATGTGTGTGTTTTTTGCCAATTTTAACCGCACACTTGTTGTTTGTGTACATGGATTTTATAATGTCGTATGTTTTACCCCCAACACCACTTTCCATCAATTTGTATAGCAGACCCTCATGCCAAATTGAGTCGAAGGCTTTTTTGAAATCAACAAAGCATGAGAAGACTTTGCCTTTGTTTTGGTTTGTTTGGTTGTCAATTAGGGTGTGTAGGGTGAATACATGGTCTGTTGTACGGTAATTTGGTAAAAAGCCAATTTGACATTTGCTCAGTACATTGTTTTCATTGAGGAAATGTACGAGTCTGCTGTTAATGATAATGCAGAGTATTTTCCCAAGGTTACTGTTGACGCATATTCCACGGTAGTTATTGGGGTCAAATTTGTCTCCACTTTTGTGGATTGGGGTGATCAGTCCTTGGTTCCAAATATTGGGGAAGATGCCAGAGCTAAGGACGATGTTAAAGAGTTTTAGTATAGCCAATTGGAATTTGTTGTCTGTATATTTGATCATTTCATTAAGGATACCATCAACACCACAGGCCTTTTTGGGTTTGAGGGTTTTTATTTTGTCCTGTAACTCATTCAAGGTAATTGGAGAATCCAATGGGTTCTGGTAGTCTTTAATAGTTGATTCTAGGATTTGTATTTGATCATGTATATGTTTTTGTTCTTTATTCTTTGTTATAGAGCCAAAAAGATTGGAGAAGTGGTTTACCCATACATCTCCATTTTGGATAGATAATTCTTCGTGTTGTTGTTTGTTTAGTGTTTTCCAATTTTCCCAGAATTGGTTAGAGTCTATGGAGTCTTCAATTACATTGAGCTGATTTCTGACGTGCTGTTCCTTCTTTTTCCGTAGTGTATTTCTGTATTGTTTTAGTGATTCGCCATAGTGAAGGCGTAGACTCAGGTTTTCCGGGTCTCTATGTTTTTGGTTGGACAGGTTCCTCAATTTATTTCTTAGATTTTTGCATTCTTTATCAAACCATTTGTCATTGTTGTTCATTTTCTTCGGTTTTCTATTTGAGATTTTTAGATTTGATAGGGAAGCTGAGAGGTCAAATATACTGTTAAGATTTTCTACTGCCAAGTTTACACCTTCACTATTGCAGTGGAACATTTTACCCAGGAAGTTGTCTAAAAGGGATTGAATTTGCTGTTGCCTAATTGTTTTTTGGTAGGTTTCCAAACTGCATTCCTTCCATCTATAGCATTTCTTAATGTTACTCAGTTCCTTTGGCTTTGATGCCTCATGATTGAGTATTGCTCTGTTCAAGTAGACTGTGATTTTGCTGTGGTCTGATAGGGGTGTCAGTGGGCTGACTGTGAACGCTCTGAGAGACTCTGGGTTGAGGTCAGTGATAAAGTAGTCTACAGTGCTACTGCCAAGAGATGAGCTATAGGTGAACCTACCATAGGAGTCCCCTCGAAGCCTACCATTGACTATGTACATACCCAGCGTGCGACAGAGCTGCAGGAGTTGTGACCCGTTTTTGTTAGTTATGTTGTCATAGTTGTGCCTAGGGGGGCATATGGGGGAGGGAATGCTGTCACCTGCAGGCAGGTGTTTGTCCCCCTGTGTGCTGAGGGTGTCAGGTTCTTGTCCAGTTCTGGCATTTAGGTCGCCACAGACTAATACATGTCCCTGGGCCTGGAAATGATTGATTTCCCCCTCCAGGATGGAGAAGCTGTCTTTATTAAAGTATGGGGATTCTAGTGGGGGGATATAGGTAGCACACAGGAGGACATTTTTCTCTGTTAAGATAATTTCCTTTTGAATTTCTAGCCAAATGTAAAATGTTCCTGTTTTGATTAATTTAATGGAGTGAGTTAGGTCTGCTCTATACCAAATTAGCATTCCCCCTGAGTCCCTTCCCTGTTTCACACCTGGTAGTTTGGTGGATGGGACTACCAGCTCTCTGTAACCTAGAGGGCAACCAGTGGGTCCGTCTCCGCTATACCATGTTTCTTGCAGGATGACAATGTCTGCATTACCGATTTCTTTGGTGAAGTCCGTGTTCCTGCTCTTTAGGCCAAAGGCAGATGACCTCAGGCCTTGGATATTCCAGGATGATATAGTGAAGGCTTTTTGTTCCATAAAGTGTCCAATGTTGTTGGCCGTGTGGTTTGGCCTCAGGCCAGTAAGTGTGAGCAGAGCCTGCTGAGCATCTGGTACATGCCGTTGGCTTGGGCGAGTGTAAGAGTGGGGGTTGGGCCTGTTTGCCCGCTCACTACCTGGGCGTATGTGTGACTTCCATGTTGATGCTCTCTTTGCGGGGGTGGGGTGCATGGGGTGGGCAGGAGTGGCATAGGTCTGATCTGAGGGGGCCTAAATGGGGTGTGGGCATGGTTGATGTGGGGGGGTGTTGATTGGTTGGGGTGGGGGTGTGGATGTGTCTGGGGGTGCTGTGGTCTGGATGTAAGTCCTCTTGGCGTGGGTCCTCTATGTGTAGGTCCACGGGGGGGTCCTGCAGGTCTTGGAGGGTGTCTCGCTGGTCTGGGTGGGGTGTCTATTGATCTGTTGCTCCTGTGTGAAGTGTTGGGGCTGCGTTCTCTCTCTCTCTCTTCATCTCTCTCTTCATCTCTCTCTTCATCTCTCTCTCTCTCTCTCTCTCTCTTCCTCTCTCTCTCTCTCTCTCTCTCTCTCTCTCTCTCTCTCTCTCTCTCTCTCTCTCTCTCTCTCTCTCTCTCTCTCTCTCTCTCTCTCTCTCTCTCTCTCTCTCTCTCTCTCTCTCTCTCTCTCTCTCTCTCTCTCTCTCTCTCTCTCTCTCTTCCTCTCTCTCTCTTCCTCTCTCTCTCTTCCTCTCTCTCTCTTCCTTTCTCTCTCTTCCTTTCTCTCTCTCTCTCTTCCTCTCTCTCTCTCTTCCTCTCTCTCTCTCTTCCTCTCTCTCTCTCTTCCTCTCTCTCTCTCTCTCTCTTTCTCTCTCTCTCTTCCTCTCTCTCTCTTCCTCTCTCTCTCTCTCTCTCTCTCTCTCTCTCTCTCTCTCTCTCTTCCTCTCTCTCAATTCAATTCAATTCAATTCAATTCAAGGGGCTTTATTGGCATGGGAAACATGTGTTAACATTGCCAAAGCAAGTGAGGTAGGTAATATACAAAAGTCAAATAAACAATAAAAATGAACAGTAAACATTACACATACAGAAGTTTCAAAACAATAAAGACATTACAAATGTCATATTATATATATGCAGTGTTGTAACAATGTACAAATGGTTAAAGCACACAAGTTAAAATAAATAAACATAAATATGGGTTGTATTTACAGTGGTGTTTGTTCTTCACTGGTTGCCCTTTTCTTGTGGCAACAGGTCACAAATCTTGCTGCTGTGATGGCACACTGTGGAATTTCACCCAGTAGATATGGGAGTTTATCAAAATTGGATTTGTTTTCGAATTCTTTGTGGATCTGTGTAATCTGAGGGAAATATGTCTCTCTAATATGGTCATACATTGGGCAGGAGGTTAGGAAGTGCAGCTCAGTTTCCACCTCATTTTGTGGGCAGTGTGCACATAGCCTGTCTTCTCTTGAGTCTTTCTCTCTTGTTTTTCTCTCTCTCTCTCTCTCTCTCTCTCTCTCTCTCTCTCTCTCTCTCTCTCTCTCTCTTCCTCTCTCTCTCTCTCTCTTCATCTCTCTCTCTCTCTGTTCCTCTCTTACTAGCCTCTGTCTCTCTCTCCTTTTCTCTCTCTCTCTCTCTCTCTGTTCCTCTATTCCTCAGCCTCTGTCTGTCTCTCTCCTTTTCTCTCTCTCTCCTTTTCTCTCTCTCTCTCTCTCTCTCTCTCTCTCTGTTCCTCTCTTACTCAGCCTGTCTCTCTCTCCTTTTCTCTCTCTCTCTCTCTCTGTTCCTCTCTTCCTCAGCCATCTGTCTCTCTACCTATCTTGCTCTACGTCTCTGCGTCAGCCCGACTCTCAGAGCGGTAACAGAGCCTGCCCAACGGTTCAATGGCCTAATTGCCAGGCCTGGGTCATGTTCAGTAGACGTGAAACGGAAGAAAACAATCTGAAACATTTTGAAACAGGAGATACTGTCTGAATTTGTCCAATAAGTGTTAAAGGAATTTTGATTCCTGTTTATTAACCAATTCAATTAAAACACTGCCCATAAATAAGAATTTGTAAGATAATTATCAGCATAAAATGGACAGATACCAGTCTTAAAATCAATCAATCAATAGCGTTTATTCTCGAGAGTACTGAATCATAGTACAATTTACATCAGGTTATATAATAAAGATGATGTCATAGGTTTTAATGTCCAACCTCCTCTCGGATACAATGGCAATACAGTTCGAGTTGTCATTACTGTCTGCCACCTGTTCAACTATCTACAACCAACCCAAGGTCTTTCCCCTCCCTGGGTAGAGACATCATTCTAGCCTGTCTGAAGATAAACCCATTCTTTCTAACAAGGAACACATAACATTCAACATTTATGAGTTATAATTCTAAGTCAAATGTATACATATTTTAGTCATTAAACACAAAAATCCCGTAACAATAAGACATGCTTGTTTTATTATTTTCTGCTTCTAAACCTTTTTTTTTGCAACAGTGTGCCTTATGAACATGACCCTGGTGTCACATCAAAACATGTCCCCCCCCCCCACCCCGGAGGAGGAAGTGACACGGACCCCGATTCAAATTAAAAACCTTGTCAGACTCCGCACCAGCGAGTCTAAACACGACAGCTTCTTCACCACGGGGCCAGTCAGATCAATGTTCTCCGTAACAAAACTGGGACCCAAATTGTTGTTGTCATTAAAAAGTGAAATAATGTGGATGTCGGGTTCCTAGCCCTTAGTGGCTTATCCAAAAATATTGTTATTTTGAAGAGATTATTAATTGGACAAGCTACATGCTCAAAGAGAGAATGCTGAAAACCATGGGGTCTATCCCAAACTACACCCTATTCCCTTTACAACATGGGGCCTGCATCCCAAACTACACCCTATTCCCTTTACAACATGGGGCCTGTATCCCAAACTACACCCTATTCCCTTTACAACATGGGGCCTGCATCCCAAACTACACCCTATTCCCTTTACAACATGGGGCCTGTATCCCAAACTACACCCTATTCCCTTTACAACATGGGGCCTGCATCCCAAACTACACCCTATTCCCTTTACAACATGGGGCCTGCATCCCAAACTACACCCTATTCCCTTTACAACATGGGGCCTGTATCCCAAACTACACCCTATTCCCTTTACAACATGGGGCCTGTTTCCCAAACTACACCCTATTCCCTTTACAACATGGGGCCTGCATCCCAAACTACACCCTATTCCCTTTACAACATGGGGCCTGTATCCCAAACTACACCCTATTCCCTTTACAACATGGGGCCTGCATCCCAAACTACACCCTATTCCCTTTACAACATGGGGCCTGTATCCCAAACTACACCCTATTCCCTTTACAACATGGGGCCTGCATCCCAAACTACACCCTATTCCCTTTACAACATGGGGCCTGCATCCCAAACTACACCCTATTCCCTTTACAACATGGGGCCTGTATCCCAAACTACACCCTATTCCCTTTACAACATGGGGCCTGTTTCCCAAACTACACCCTATTCCCTTTACAACATGGGGCCTGCATCCCAAACTACACCCTATTCCCTTTACAACATGGGGCCTGTATCCCAAACTACACCCTATTCCCTTTACAACATGGGGCCTGCATCCCAAACTACACCCTATTCCCTTTACAACATGGGGCCTGCATCCCAAACTACACCCTATTCCCTTTACAACATGGGGCCTGTATCCCAAACTACACCCTATTCCCTTTACAACATGGGGCCTGCATCCCAAACTACACCCTATCCCCTTTACAACATGGGGCCTGTATCCCAAACTACACCCTATTCCCTTTACAACATGGGGCATGTATCCCAAACTACACCCTATTCCCTTTACAACATGGGGCCTGTATCCCAAACTACACCCTATTCCCTTTACAACATGGGGCATGTATCCCAAACTACACCCTATTCCCTTTACAACATGGGGCCTGTATCCCAAACTACACCCTATTCCCTTTACAACATGGGGCCTGTATCCCAAACTACACCCTATTCCCTTTACAGTGCTCTGCTTTGGAGGGCCAATCGTCTTACGTCCCGTAGCACAACGATAGCGCCGGCCCTGAGGGCGGTCTGAACGGTTTAACTAACCACTCAGACCTCCTGATCATTCAACTCAGTGGAAGATGGACTTTGGAACACAGTGTGTTTTCAGCTGTGGCACAAATACCCCCCTGTCAGACCTCGACACCCTCCCACCCCAACCATAATCCTTCTCAGTGTTGCAAAGAAACTGAGCAGAAATCCATGACAGGGCTTTTTTTCCTGGGGGTAGAGCAGAGAGAGAGAAGGGAAGTAGTGTTTCTCTGTTGGTCCTGCTATCTCTGTTGGTTCTGCTATCTCTGTGTATCTCTGTTGGTCCTGCTATCTCTGTGTATCTCTGTTGGTCCTGATATCTCTGTTGGTCCTGCTATCTCTGTGTATCTTTGTTGGTCCTGCTATCTCTGTTGGTCCTGCTATCTCTGTGTATCTCTGTTGGTCCTGCTATCTCTGTGTATCTCTGTTGGTCCTGCTATCTCTGTGTATCTCTGTTGGTCCTGATATCTCTGTTGGTCCTGCTATCTCTGTGTATCTTTGTTGGTCCTGCTATCTCTGTTGGTCCTGCTATCTCTGTTGGTCCTGCTCTCTGTTGGTACTGCTATCTCTGTTGGTCCTGCTATCTCTGTGTATCTCTGTTGGTCCTGCTATCTCTGTGTATCTCTGTTGGTCCTGATATCTCTGTTGGTCCTGCTATCTCTGTGTATCTTTGTTGGTCCTGCTATCTCTGTTGGTCCTGCTATCTCTGTTGGTCCTGCTCTCTGTTGGTACTGCTATCTCTGTTGGTCCAGCTAACTCTGTGTATCTTTGTTGGTCCTGCTATCTCTGTGCTGTGTGTCTCTGTGTAGCAGTGATTGTGAATGGCAGTAGAGCATCGGACTGTAGGAGTGGAGGCCTTTAGACTACGCTGTGATGGTAATGCATGTCACATTGATGAGAGGAGGAGAGGAGAAGTTAGGAGCTAACGGGGTCAGCTCATCATCCTCTCTCTCTCTCTCTCTCTCTCTCTCTCTCTCTCTCCGTATCTCTCTCTCTCCCTCTCAATTCAATTCAATTCAATTCAATTCAAGGGGCTTTATTGGCATGGGAAACATGTGTTAACATTGCCAAAGCAAGTGAGGTAGATAATATACAAAAGTG
>NC_092089.1:10123461-10268654 GCF_045679555.1 Salvelinus alpinus | reverse complement strand
TGCTGTACAGACACCCAGCCTAAAACCCCAAACAGCTAGTAATGCAGGTGTAGAAGCACGGTGGCTAGGAAAAACTCCCTAGAAAGGCCAAAACCTAGGAAGAAACCTAGAGAGGAACCAGGCTATGAGGGGTGGCCAGTCCTCTTCTGGCTGTGCCGGGTGGAGATTATAACAGAACTATGCCAAGATGTTCAAAAATGTTCATAAGTGACAAGCATGGTCAAATAATAATCATGAATAATTTTCAGTTGGCTTTTCATAGCTGATCATCAAGAGTTGAAAAACAACAGGTCTGGGACAGGTGGCGGTTCCATAACCGCAGGCAGAACAGCTGAAACTGGAATAGCAGCAAGGCCAGGCGGACTGGGGACAGCAAGGAGTCACCACGGGCGGCAGTCCCGACGCATGGTCCTAGGGCCCAGGTCCTCCGAGAGAAAGAAAGAGAGAAGGAGAAAATTAGAGAGAGCCAAGATTTTCAAAATTTCCATAAATGACAAGCATGGTCAAATAATAATCAGGAAATAAATCTCAGTTGGCTTTTCATAGCCGATCATTAAGAGTTGAAAACAGCAGGTCTGGGACAGGTAGGGGTTCCATAACCGCAGGCAGAACAGTTGAAACTGGAATAGCAGCAAGGCCAGGCGGACTGGGGACAGCAAGGAGTCACCACGGCCGGTAGTCCCGACGTATGGTCCTAGGGCTCAGGTCCTCCGAGAGAAAGAAAGAGAGAAGGAGAAAATTAGAGAGAGCCAAGATTTTCAAAATGTTCATAAATGACAAGCATGGTCAAATAATAATCAGGAATAAATCTCAGTTGGCTTTTCATAGCCGATCATTAAGAGTTGAAAACAGCAGGTCTGGGACAGGTAGGGGTTCCGTAACCGCAGGCAGAACAGTTGAAACTGGAATAGCAGCAAGGCCAGGCGGACTGGGGACAGCAAGGTGTCATCATGCCCGGTAGTCCTGACGTATGGTCCTAGGGCTCAGGTTCTCAGAGAGAAAGAGAGAACGAGAGAATTAGAGAGAGCATACTTAAATTCACACAGGACACTGGATAAGACAGGAGAAGTACTCCAGGTAACCAACTGACCCTAGCCCCCCGACACAAACTACTGCAGCATAAATACTGGAGGCTGAGACAGGAGCGGTCAGGAGACACTGTGGCCCCATCCGAAGAAACCCCCGGACAGGGCCAAATAGGAAGGATATAACCCCACCCACTTTGCCAAAGCACAGCCCCCGCACCACTAGAGGGAAATCCTCAACCACCAACTTACAATCCTGAGACAAGGCCGAGTATAGCCCACAAAGGTCTCCACCACAGCACAAACCAAGGGGGGGCGCCAACCCAGACAGGAAGATCACGTCAGTAACTCAACCCACTCAAGTGACGCACCCCTCCTAGGGACGGCATGAAAGAGCACCAGCAAGCCAGTGACTCAGCCCCTGTAACAGGGTTAGAGGCAGAGAATCCCAGTGGAGAGAGGGGAACCGGCCTGGCAGAGACAGCAAGGGCGGTTCGTTGCTCCAGAGCCTTTCCGTTCACCTTCACACTCCTGGGCCAGACTACACTCAATCATATGACCTACTGAAGAGATAAGTCTTCAGTAAAGACTTAAAGGTTGAGACCGAGTCTGCGTCTCTCACATGGGTAGGCAGACTGTTCCATAAAAATGGAGATCTATAGGAGAAAGCCCTGCCTCCCGCTGTTTGCTTAGAAATTCTAGGGACAATTAGGAGGCCTGCGTCTTGTGACCGTAGCGTACGTATTGGTATGTACGGCAGGACCAACTCGGAAAGATAGGTAGGAGCAAGCCCATGTAACGCTTTATAGGTTAACAGTAAAACCTTGAAATCAGCCCTTGCCTTAACAGGAAGCCAGTGTAGGGAAGCTAGCACTGGAGTAATATGATCAAATTTCTTGGTTCTAGTCAGGATTCTAGCAGCCGTATTTAGCACTAACTGAAGTTTATTTAGTGCTTTATCCGGGTAGCCGGAAAGTAGAGCATTGCAGTAGTCTAACCTAGAAGTAACAAATGCATGGATTAATTTTTCTGCATCATTTTTGGACAGAAAATTTCTGATTTTTGCAATGTTACGTAGATGGAAAAAAGCTGTCCTTGAAACAGTCTTGATATGTTCGTCAAAAGAGAGATCAGGGTCAAGAGTAACGCCGAGGTCCTTCACAGTTTTATTTGAGACGACTTTACAACCATCAAGATGAATTGTCAGATTTAACAGAAGATCTCTTTGTTTCTTGGGACCTAGAACAAGCATCTCTGTTTTGTCCGAGTTTAAAAGTAGAACGTTTTCAGCCATCCACTTCCTTATGTCTGAAACACAGGCTTCTAGCGAGGGCAATTTTGGGGCTTCACCATGTTTCATTGAAATGTACAGCTGTGTGTCATCCGCATAGCAGTGAAAGTTAACATTATGTTTTCGAATAACATCCCCAAGAGGTAAAATATATAGTGAAAACAATAGTGGTCCTAAAACGGAACCTTGAGGAACACCGAAATGTACAGTTGATTTGTCAGAGGACAGACCATTCACAGAGACAAACTGATATCTTTCCGACAGGTAAGATCTAAACCAGGCCAGAACTTGTCCGTGTAGACCAATTTGGGTTTCCAGTCTCTCCAAAAGAATGTGGTGATCGATGGTGTCAAAGGCAGCACTAAGGTCTAGTAGCACGAGGACAGATGCAGAGCCTCGGTCTGACGCCATTAAAAGGTCATTTACCACCTTCACAAGTGCAGTCTCAGTGCTATGATGGGGTCTAAAACCAGACTGAAGCATTTCGTATACATTATTTGTCTTCAGAAAGGCAGTGAGTTGCTGCGCAACAGCTTTTTCTAAAATCTTTGAGAGGAATGGAAGATTCGATATAGGCCGATAGTTTTTTATATTTTCCGGGTCAAGGTTTGGCTTTTTCAAGAGAGGCTTTATCACTGCCACTTTTAGTGAATTTGGTACACATCCGGTGGATAGAGAGCTGTTTATTATGTTCAACATAGGAGGGCCAAGCACAGGAAGCAGCTCCTTCAGCAGTTTAGTAGGAATAGGATCCAGTATGCAGCTTGAAGGTTTAGAGGCCATGATTATTTTCATCATTGTGTCAAGAGATATAGTACTAAAACACTTAAGTGTCTCTCCCGATCCCAGGCCCTCGCAGAGCTGTGCAGATCCAGGACAGCTAAGCCCTGGAGGAATACGCAGATTCAAAGAGGAGTCCGTAATTTGCTTTCTAATGGTCATGATCTTTTCCTCAAAGAAGTTCATGAATTTATTACTGCTGAAGTGAAAGCCATCCTCTCTTGGGGAATGCTGCTTTTTAGTTAGTTTCGCAACAGTATCAAAAATAAATTTTGGATTGTTCTTATTTTCCTCGATTAAGTTGGAAAAGTAGGATGATCGAGCAGCAGTGAGGGCTCTTCGGTACTGCACGGTACTGTCTTTCCAAGCTAGTCGGAAGACTTCCAGTTTGGTGTGGCGCCATTTCCGTTCCAATTTCCTGGAAGCTTGCTTCAAAGCTCGGGTATTTTCTGTATACCAGGGAGCTAGTTTCTTATGACAAATGTTTTTCGTTTTTAGGGGTGCAACTGCATCTAGGGTATTGCGCAAGGTTAAATTGAGTTCCTCAGTTAGGTGGTTAACTGATTTTTGTCCTCTGACGTCCTTGGGTAGGCAGAAGGAGTCTGGAAGGGCATCAAGGAATTTTTGTGTTGTCTGAGAATTTATAGCACGACTTTTGATGCTCCTTGGTTGGGGTCTGAGCAGATTATTTGTTGCGATTGCAAACGTAATAAAATGGTGGTCCGATAGTCCAGGATTATGTGGAAAAACATTAAGATCCACAACATTTATTCCATGGGACAAAACTAGGTCCAGAGTATGACTGTGCCAGTGAGTAGGTCCAGAGACATGTTGGACAAAACCCACTGAGTCGATAATGGCTCCGAAAGACTTTTGGAGTGGGTCTGTGGACTTCTCCATGTGAATATTAAAATCACCAAAAATTAGAATATGATCTGCTATGACTACAAGGTCTGATAGGAATTCAGGAAACTCAGAGAGGAACGCTGTATATGGCCCAGGAGGCCTGTAAACAGTAGCTATAAAAAGTGATTGAATAGGCTGCATAGATTTCATGACTAGAAGCTCAAAAGACGAAAACGCCATTTTTTTTTTGGTAAATTGAAATTTGCTATCGTAAATGTTAGCAACACCTCCGCCTTTGCGGGATGCACGGGGGATATGGTCACTAGTGTAACCAGGAGGTGAGGCCTCATTTAACACAGTAAATTCATCAGGCTTAAGCCATGTTTCAGTCAGGCCAATCACATCAAGATTATGATCAGTGATTAGTTCATTGACTATGACTGCCTTTGAAGTGAGGGATCTAACATTAAGTAACCCTATTTTGAGATGTGAGGTATCACGATCTCTTTCAATAATGGCAGGAATGGAGGAGGTCTTTATCCTAATAAGATTGCTAAGGCGAACACCGCCATGTTTAGTTTTGCCCAACCTAGGTCGAGGCACAGACACAGTCTCAATGGGTATGGCTGAGCTGACTACACTGACTGTGCTATTGGCAGACTCCACTAAGCTGGCAGGTTGGCTAACAGCCTGCTGCCTGGCCTGCACCCTATTTCATTGTGGGGCTAGAGGAGTTAGAGCCCTATCTATGTTGGTAGATAAGATGAGAGCACCCCTCCAGCTAGGATGGAGTCCGTCACTCCTCAGCAGGTCAGGCTTGGTCCTGTTTGTGGGTGAGTCCCAGAAAGAGGGCCAATTATCTACAAATTCTATCTTTTGGGAGGGGCAGAAAACAGTTTTCAACCAGCGATTGAGTGCTGAGACTTTGCTGTAGAGCTCGTCACTCCCCCTAACTGGGAGGGGGCCAGAGACAATTACTCGATGCCGACACATCTTTCTAGCTGATTTACACGCTGAAGCTATGTTGCACTTGGTGACCTCTGACTGTTTCATCCTAACATCGTTGGTGCCGACGTGGATAACAATATCTCTATACTCTCTACACTCGCCAGATTTAGCTTTAGCCAGCACCATCTTTAGATTAGCCTTAACGTCGGTAGCCCTGCCCCCTGGTAAACAGTGTATGATCGCTGGGTGATTCGCTTTAAGTCTAATACTGCGGGTAATGGAGTCGCCAATGACTAGGGTTTTCAATTTGTCAGAGCTAATGGTGGGAGCCTTCGGCGTCTCAGACCCCGTAACGGGAGGAGTAGAGACAAGAGAAGACTCAGACTCAGACTCCGACTCGCTACATAATGGGGAGAACCGGTTGAAAGTTTCTGTCGGCTGAATGAGCGACACCGGTTGAGCATTCCAACAGCATTTCCCTCCAGAAGCCATGAGAAAGTTGTCCGGCTGCGGGGACTGTGCGGGGGGATTTATACTAACGTTACTATCTGTACTTACTGGTGGCACAGACGCTGTTTCTTCCTTTCCTACACTGAAATTACCCTTGCCTAACGATTGCGTCTGAAGCTGGGCTTGTAGCACAGCTATTCTCGCCGTAAGGCGATCGTTCTCCTGTATATTATGAGTACAGCGACTGCAATTAGAAGACATCATGTTAATGTTACTACTTAGCTTCGGCTGTTGAAGGTGTTGACGAACCATGTCCAGATAAAGCGTCCGGAGTGAAAAAGTTGAATGAGGGAAAAAAGTTGCGATGGAAAAAACTAAAAATATAAACGGTAATTAAAAACAAAAACAAAACAAAAAAACGTAAAGTTGTCAGCTAGCAAAGTAAAGTTGGCAGCAAAACGCACAGCAACAAAACGCACAGCAACACGTCTTGATGGTATTGATATTGAAAACAAAATGTATCGCTATATTAGCGTAGCCACAATAGAGAGACACATTTGGGCGCCCACGACCCGTTCACATGCACGACAGATATATGAAATAACATCATAAAATGAGTCTTACTTTGGCTGATCTTTCATCAGAAGGTTGAAGAAGGTGTCCTCTGTCCAGATGAGTCGTTGTTTCGATTCAGAATGGCAAATTTCCCTCTTCAATTAGCATTGGCACGAGCCGAGTGGCATACATTTCTCCAACGTAAACACAGTCAGAGGACGGAACACGGCAAAACTCCCGAATAAAGTTTCAATAATCTGATTAAACTATATTGAAAAAACATACATTACGATGATATGGTCACATGTATCAAAAAAAATTCGAGCCGGAGATGTTAGCCGTTCGTTACGAAGGCAAAACAGAAGTCAATCCCACTTCCTTCAGAGTACCGGAAGTGGACGCTCACGTCAAAGAAATAGGTTTTTTTCCACCACAGGACAAGATGAGCACAAAAATTTCTTCTCTGACATCCTCTTTACACCAATAGGAAGGCGTATAGAGTGTCAGCAGACTCCTAAGTGTCAAGACCATGTATAGGCATCAAGTTGAAAAGAGCATCGATTTCTGACATTTCACTTCCTGGTCAGGAAAAGTGCTGCAGAAGGACTTCTGTTTCACTCAGAGAAATAATTCCAACTCTTTTAGAAACTAGAAAGTGTTTTCTATCCAAAAAGAATAATAATATTCATATTGTACGAGCAAGATTTGAGTAGGAGGCCGTTTGAAATGGGCACGATTTCACTGGCTACTCAACACTTTGCCTTGCAGCCATAAGAAGTTAATCCTGCTGTGTATGATAGTTTTGCCTGCCTCACTAACGACGCCTTATCCCTGTCTGTACTTTAGCCTATTGGATTTCCTGTTATCTGCCTATTGCCTGATCTCCCGGGCTACGTTACTAGCCTTTTCCCTGCCTGTAATGTGTAAGGTTCTGTATTTATTTTCTTAGTCAACCCTGTGTTCTGTTTCTTTGTGTTCTGGAACGTAGCCCTGTCTTCCATGTTTGTTCATTGATTTCACCTGTGTTAGTTACTCACCTGGTCTCATCAGCTCCATATTTAGTTCAGTTCATTCTGTTTGTGCCTTTGTGAGGTATTGTTCATTTTGACTCTACTAAGCCTTTTCCTGGCTCGTTTGTGAGAACCAGTTATAGCCTTCAGTCCTAGTTTTGATTCACCTGCCTGTTTGCCCACCTGTGTATGACCATTGCCTGCCTGTGACCACGATTCCTGCCTTCCGCGAAGGTGAAATAAACACCTCCTGCGCTCTTCATTACATACTGTTGCCCTTTTGGACCCCCTGTGTATGACCTTCTGCCTGCCCCTGGACCCAGCTACCTGCCTCCTCCTGTGGTCCTTTGAAACCAGCTCTGTCTCCCATCGTTCATTCACTCTTCGTTTTTGCAACATGTTCCAATAGACCCACTCCTAATCCACCTCTTGAACAACAGTATTAACAGAAACTAACAGTATAGTATAGTAGTATAGTAGTAACAGTATTATAGACCAAATCCACATGAACAACAGTATTATAGACCAAATCCACATGAACAACAGTATTATAGACCAAATCCACATGCGCAAATCTCCAGTCCTGTCTCACAACTCAGGACCATTCAAAGCACCAATATTGTCTATGCCATAACATCTACAGTGGGGAGAACAAGTATTTGATACACTGCCGATTTTGCAGGTTTTCCTACTTACAAAGCATGTAGAGGTCTGTAATTTTTATCATAGGTACACTTCAACTATGAGAGACGGAATCTAAAACAAAAATCCAGAAAATCACATTGTATGATTTTTAAGTAATTAATTTGCATTTTATTGCATGACATAAGTATTTGATACATCAGAAAAGCAGAACTTAATATTTGGTACAGAAACCTTTGTTTGCAATTACAGAGATCATACGTTTCCTGTAGTTCTTGACTAGGTTTGCACACACTGCAGCAGGGATTTTGGCCCACTCCTCCCTACAGATCTTCTCCAGATCCTTCAGGTTTCGGGGCTGTCGCTGGGCAATACGGACTTTCAGCTCCCTCCAAAGATTTTCTATTGGGTTCAGGTCTGGAGACTGGCTAGGCCACTCCAGGACCTTGAGATGCTTCTTACGGAGCCACTCCTTAGTTGCCATGGCTGTGTGCTTCGTGTCGTTGTCATGCTGGAAGACCCAGCCACGACCCATCTTCAATGCTCTTACTGAGGGAAGGAGGTTGTTGGCCAAGATCTCGCGATACATGGCCCCATCCATCCTCCCCTCAATACGGTGCAGTCGTCCTGTCCCCTTTGCAGAAAAGCATCCCCAAAGAATGATGTTTCCACCTCCATGCTTCACGGTTGGGATGGTGTTCTTGGGGTTGTACTCATACTTCTTCTTCCTCCAAACACGGCGAGTGGAGTTAGACCAAAAAGCTCTATTTTTGTCTCATCAGACCACATTGTGACGGCCCTGAATATTTCTGAACCGTCTCAGTGCTTCTCCTTCTAATAGGGCGCTTCCCCTTTAATTCCCCATTAAATAGCCAGCATCAGCTGCGAAAAGAAAAAGTTGTGATTGAGACATGAATGAGGATGTGTACTACCTTCAGTTCATGAAACTTCGCTATTACGTTTGTTTGTTGCCTTGCAGTGTGTTTTGTAGCCTTAAAACGAGTTTACCCAGGATTGGATCCACTCTGTGCGTCTGTGGACTACAACTCTCCGTTGGTTTTCGTGGCCTTTTCTCCGCTGGAGATCTGTTGGCGGATTGTCTGACTGACCGACTGACTACAACTTTTTGTACACGGTATTTCATTTGTTTGGGGTGATGTATACTGTGATTTATCTAGTTAAGACGTATTATTCTTTGATTAGTCTTTGATACGCTTTCTAGTTGTGTTGCAAAATAAGTGTTATTTTGAGTGTATGAATATACTGGGTTTATGCTACGGACAAACGTTGCGTGACTAAGGTCACTTGAGTCACTGAACTTATTTACCGGGCTGGACTCTTTTTATGCCCGAGGTACAGGACATTTCTAAATGAACATAAGTGCATTGATTTGTTATATTGTTGTGTGTGGGTGTGTGTGATCATTTATGTTGTTAATACAACCACGCAAAAGAATACACTTGTTTGAAGTTCTTTCCAATGTTTTAAGGGGTTTATGAAAAGTATATTTCCATCTTGACTTTTACATAAGTCCTTTGTATTGGTGTGACTTGACGGACCAGATGGGACTCATTCCCTCCCAAACTAAAAGGAGAAACCCATGCTTTCTCTGGTAGGCACAACCTACCTGGCACCCCTATAAATAACCTCAAGTCAAAACCGTTACATAAAAAATGGCACCCCAGATGGGACCTCAACATTGAGAACTAACCCAAGCAAATCTTTTGTGTGGAATTAAAACAATGGATTCACCCCAAGAAAATGTGCTCATCCATATTCTACCTGTCAATGGGAATACACAGGGCCATTCTGACCACCGAGCCAACAATACAAATCATAATGTGAATGGAAATAATGGAGTTGATTTGGGCCAGAGCCCTGGGAATCTGAATGGTCGGTCTGGACCACAGGCCACAGGAGGTCTAACTAGTAACTCACTTATTGACATGGATCTGTGTGGAAGTACTGAGCTAGCCCTCCCTCTGAGGCCCAACCTTCCTCCATTGTCTGGTTTATCTCCAGAGGTTGTAGTCTTACAACTTCAAGGTGACATCCTTGATATTCGTCGGACTCAACAACACCTCCAAACGCTAATCCACAATAAATTCAAATGTCTGAGTGAAGAGCAACAACAGAGTGCCATGGAATTCAGAAACTCACTGAGTACTCTAACCCACACTCTGACAGAGCTCAGTGAGAGTGGAAGACGGGATGTTACTGGTGCCATGGACAAGCAGTTTGACTACCAACAAAGCCAACTCACTGCCACTCTCCAGTGGCGCCTGCAACATCATCACACTGAGGTCCTCAAGGACGTCAATTCTGTTTTTTCTCCCCTGGTAAACACTGTAGACCACTTGCAGACAGAGCTCTCTAATTGTGTTAAAATGTTGGATGACATGTCTGTTGACATGGCCTCCATTAGGCACAACTCCTTGCACAGAGCTTCTCTTGTGTCCACTTCTGTTCAGACCACTGAGGGCCAAGCTGGCACCTCAGAACAGCCAAGACAAGGCCATGCTGCAGCCACCCCTTGCAGGATGCAATCCACCATGCATCCTGGTGTTCATTTTCATGGTCCGATAACTCCCTCACCCTCTACTTCCTCAATCCCTCCTAGCTCTTTTGTTCATGGTGATTTGAGTAGACGTCATGTGGGAGCGATGCCCATTAAATTGCAATTTCCCACCTTTGGGAAAAAGGATGACAGTCCTGATCCGCTAATGTATCTGGAAAGATGTCATGACTTTCTTGCCCTCAATCCCCTGGCTGACGAAGAACTCCTTGCCACATTGAGGAATGTGTTGCATGGGACAGCTCGAGACTGGTGGGATGTGGCACGTCTCACCACTACCTCCTGGGCTGACTTTGAGGCCAAGTTTTCCTCTGCATTTCTGTCTGAGGACTACACAGATGAGCTGGCAGACAGAGTCAGGAATCGAGTGCAAAGAGAGAATGAGAATATCCGTGACTTTGCATACGGTTACCACTCCCTGTGCAGAAGGTGGAAACCTGGCATTGAGGAGGAAGAGGTCATTAAGTTGATCTTGAAGAACATCAACCCACTACTAGCCAGTCAACTCAGAGAAAGAGTCACCACTGTCGATGGACTGGTTCGCCTGGGACAGCAGTTCGAGAAGGACAGAGAATGCCAACAGCAATATGAACAGAGAAAGAAACAGACACCCAAACAGTTACCCAAGCCAGATCATCAACCACAGCCAGAGTCTCCAGCCAAGACCCCTCCCATGTTCTGTTGGAGATGTAGCCAAAAGGGACATTCTTCAGCTACATGTCCAAGACCGTATCAAGTAAACCCTTCCAGAAACCACAAATCACAACAGGCCAACACACCTAACACACTTCGCAGGAACGACCATCCTACTCTGGGTGCTTTGACCAGAGCTGAAACCTCAAGAGTCACTGCCTACGGCCCCCCGCCGACATCCCCTTCCTTTCAGTTAATACCACACCAGCTGGTGTTACCCCTGTCCATAGGCCCATGGACAGGAAGAGCTATCCTGGACACCGGGTCATCCTACACACTGCTCAATGAGAAACTGTGGAAGGAATTTCGAAGTCCAAAATGCAACTTGAAGCCGTGGACAGAAGGTCCACTGTATCTGGCTGACGGTGAGGCTAAACGACCACTTGGATGGAGTGAGGTGGAGTTCCGCCTGTGTAACCGCTCCTATATGATTCCTTCGGTTATCCTACAAACCAAGAACCTTGCTTTTCCTGTCGTGTTGGGAATTGATTTCATGTACTTCAGTGGTGTCCAGATTGATATAGCACACAATTGCTACTGGTTTCCAAACAATCCGAGCAAGAAGCATTTCTTCCAATCAGAAGCTACAAAGTTACATGATTGGGGTCCAAATGTAGCAGTCTTCTCTGCCGTTGCTCCGGTACCACTAACCCTGGGTAATCCTTCTGATGATCTCCTTTTACAGGCTGTAAGAAGAGCTCAGCTGGAACAGCCAGAGGAGTTAAGGCTGTTGGAACAGCTGCAGAATAATGCTGATGTATGTACTTCAAAGCTAGGACGCACCGCACTCCTGAAGCACAAAATATTCCTTACACAGGAAATGCCGATCAAGCAAAAGCCATATCGTTTGTCCCCAGCGAAGCTAATCATCCAAAAGGGACTCATTAATGATATGTTGACACAAGATATAATAGAACGTTCCTCCTCTCCCTGGGCTGCTCCTGTTGTCCTCATTCCAAAAAAGACCGGTGGTCTTAGATTTTGTGTGGACTATAGGAAGACCAACAATGTTTCCCAGACTGATGCCTATCCTCTTCCCACCATCCACGAGATCCTGGAGTCATTGTCTGGCGCTGTTGTGTTCACTACCCTTGACCTCAATAGTGGCTATTGGCAGGTTGAGATGGACCAGGAAAGCAAGGACAAGACTGCTTTTGTCTGTGCTGAGGGCTTGTTTTCCTTTAAGGTGATGCCTTTTGGATTAAAGAATGCACCTGCCACTTTCCAAAGACTCATGGAGATTGCGTTAGGTGAGCTCAAAGGGAAGATATGTTTCGTCTACCTGGACGATATAATTATCTACTCCCAGAACAGAGAGCAACACTTTCAAGATCTTCAAGCAGTGTTGGACAAGCTAAGAGAAGCTGGTCTGACATTGAATATGAAGAAGAGCAACTTCTGCCAAACCTCCCTGAAGTTCCTTGGCCATATTGTGTCTTTTGATGGTATTCATGTGGATCCTGAAAAGACCAAGGCTGTACAAGACTTCCCTGTGCCAACCACACTCAAGGCCCTTCAACGGTTCCTTGGGATGGCTGGATGGTACCATCGGTTTGTGTGGAACTTCTCCCAGGTGGCAGAACCCCTCAACGCGTTGAAGCGAAAAGGAGCGAAATTCCGATGGACGGCAGAGTGCCAGAACTCCTTTGAAACCCTGAAACGACACCTCGTCACACCTCCCATTTTGGGTCATCCCAACTTTGATTGCCCTTTTGTTGTTTACACTGATGCAAGTGATGTTGGACTTGGTGCTGTCCTAGTCCAACAGACTGGACTTGATACTGAAGAAGTGCTAGCGTTCGCCAGTCGGACATTGAATGGAGCAGAACGGAACTACTCCACAACCGAGCAAGAGTGTCTTGCAGTTGTCTGGGCTTTGGAAAAGTGGAGGTACTACCTGGAGGGAAGACACTTCACTGTGGTCACTGACCATTCCTCCCTTGTGTGGGTGTTCAAGACCAACAAACCAAGCACCAGGCTCATCAGATGGGCTCTACGGTTGCAAGAGTTCACCTTTGCAGTAGAATACAGGAAAGGAAAATACAACACTGTTCCAGATGCCTTATCCAGAGCTCCTGCTTGTGGTAATGGTGGCCCTCATCTTACATGTGCTACTGTCCTGTCTAGCAGTCGAGACTCACCCAAAACTGACTTTCCCATCTCTGATGAGGTCATTTGGAAAGCCCAACAGGATGATCCAGAAGTACAGGCTTTGTACCAGACTATCCTGGAAGATGGAGAAAAGATGGTCAACCCTACCACAAAGCTGACCATCATTGAAGACAAAGTCTACCGAGTTGTACAACTACCTCACAGAACACTCTACCAAATGTACATACCTGAAACTCTACGCCTTCAACTGCTTCAACATTTCCATGAAGACCCATTAGCTGGTCATTTGGGCAGGTTCAAAACCTACAAACGTTTGCAAGCATTACTGTACTGGCCACATCTGAGCATGGATGTGAAGTCACATATCCGAAACTGTCAGGTTTGTCAAATGTACAAACCAGAAGGTAGAAAACCTGCTGGCAAGTTGCAGCAAACTGTGGTTACCCGACCTTGGGAAATGTTAGGAGTGGATTTGATGGGTCCATTTCCTAGAAGCTCCAATCAGAATGTGTACCTGCTTGTTTTTGTTGATTACTATTCCAAGTGGGTGGAGCTCTTTGCCCTGCGTCAGGCCACAGCGAGGACCGTCTCTAACATCCTTACGAAAGAGATCCTGACTCGCTGGGGAGTGCCTGATTACATCCTGTCTGATCGAGGTTCCCAATTTGTCTCTGATCTCTTTGAGGAGACCTGCCAAAGATGGAACCTGAGACAGAAGTTGACCACGGCCTATCACCCACAGACCAACCTCACTGAGAGAGTAAATCGAACCTTGAAGACAATGGTTGCTTCCTATGTAGGGACCCAGCACAAACACTGGGACAAGCACCTTCACGAGTTTCGATTTGCCCTGAATTCTGCTGTGCAAGAGTCCACTGGAGTCACACCTGCCGAGCTGAACCTAAGTCGTCCCCTCCGAGGACCCTTGGATATGGTGCTACAGCCCCAGCAGCTTACTCCAGACGCTGCTTGCTATGACCAGGTAGTCCATCTCCACGACTTGAGAGCTCTTGTCTCGAAGAACATGATCCAGGCTCGACTCAAGCAGAAGAGAAACTATGATAAGAACAGACGAGACATGCAGTACCAGCTTCGTGATCGGGTGTGGCTTCGCTCTCATCCTTACTCGAAAGCTGAACAATTCTTCTCGGCCAAGCTCGCTCCTAAATGGCAAGGACCATATAGGATTGTGGAGCAGATGGGCCCTTTGAACTACCGAGTGGTGAAAGAGGACACAGGTGAAGATATGCGCGTTGTCCATGTCTCACGCCTTAAGGCCTGTTACCCCTCGGCTGAGGAATTGGAGGAGATTGAGCGCCGCAAGGTCCTTGATATCTTTGAAGAGGAAAGTGAGGAGACTTTTCTCGGATTCCCAGACCCAGAAGTCTCACGCCTTAATGCCTGTGACCCCTCAGCTGAGGAGCGTGAGCGCCAAAAAGTAATGAATATTTTTGTAGAGGAAAGTGATGAGGAGGCCTTTTTCGGTTTCCCCGACCAAGATGTGCCTTCCCGGGCAATGGTCGGCTTTTTCCAGGGGAGGGGGTGTGTGACGGCCCTGAATATTTCTGAACCGTCTCAGTGCTTCTCCTTCTAATAGGGCGCTTCCCCTTTAATTCCCCATTAAATAGCCAGCATCAGCTGCGAAAAGAAAAAGTTGTGATTGAGACATGAATGAGGATGTGTACTACCTTCAGTTCATGAAACTTCGCTATTACGTTTGTTTGTTGCCTTGCAGTGTGTTTTGTAGCCTTAAAACGAGTTTACCCAGGATTGGATCCACTCTGTGCGTCTGTGGACTACAACTCTCCGTTGGTTTTCGTGGCCTTTTCTCCGCTGGAGATCTGTTGGCGGATTGTCTGACTGACCGACTGACTACAACTTTTTGTACACGGTATTTCATTTGTTTGGGGTGATGTATACTGTGATTTATCTAGTTAAGACGTATTATTCTTTGATTAGTCTTTGATACGCTTTCTAGTTGTGTTGCAAAATAAGTGTTATTTTGAGTGTATGAATATACTGGGTTTATGCTACGGACAAACGTTGCGTGACTAAGGTCACTTGAGTCACTGAACTTATTTACCGGGCTGGACTCTTTTTATGCCCGAGGTACAGGACATTTCTAAATGAACATAAGTGCATTGATTTGTTATATTGTTGTGTGTGGGTGTGTGTGATCATTTATGTTGTTAATACAACCACGCAAAAGAATACACTTGTTTGAAGTTCTTTCCAATGTTTTAAGGGGTTTATGAAAAGTATATTTCCATCTTGACTTTTACATAAGTCCTTTGTATTGGTGTGACTTGACGGACCAGATGGGACTCATTCCCTCCCAAACTAAAAGGAGAAACCCATGCTTTCTCTGGTAGGCACAACCTACCTGGCACCCCTATAAATAACCTCAAGTCAAAACCGTTACAACATGACCTTCTCCCATTCCTCCTCTGGATCATCCAGATGGTCATTGGCAAACTTCAGACAGGCCTGGACATGCACTGGGTTAAGCAGGGGGACCTTGCGTGCGCTGCAGGATTTTAATCCATGACGGCGTAGTGTGTTACTAATGGTTTTCTTTGAGACTGTGGTCCCAGCTCTCTTCAGGTCATTGACCAGGTCCTGCCGTGTAGTTCTGGGCTGATCCCTCACCTTCCTCATGATCATTGATGCCCCACGAGGTGAAATCTTGCATGGAGCCACAGACCGAGGGTGATTGACCGTCATCTTGAACTTCTTCCATTTTCTAATAATTGCGCCAACAGTTGTTTCCTTCTCACCAAGCTGCTTGCCTATTGTCCTGTAGCCCATCCCAGCCTTGTGCAGGTCTACAATTTTATCCCTGATGTCCTTACACAGCTCTCTGGTCTTGGCCATTGTGGAGAGGTTGGAATCTGTTTGATTGTGTGTGGACAGGTGTCTTTTATACAGGTAACGAGTTCAAACAGGTGCAGTTAATACAGGTAATGAGTGGAGAACAGGAGGGCTTCTTAAAGAAAAACTAACAGGTCTGTGAGAGCCGGAATTCTTACTGGTTGGTAGGTGATCAAATACTTATGTCATGCAATAAAATGCAAATTAATTATTTAAAAATCATACAATGTGATTTTCTGGATTTTTGTTTTAGATTCCGTCTCTCACAGTTGAAGTGTACCTATGATAAAAATTACAGACCTCTACATGCTTTGTAAGTAGGAAAACCTGCAAAATCGGCAGTGTATCAAATACTTGTTCTCCCCACTGTATATAGGAGAAACCGGTCACACAGTCTTAACACGCCTCAAACAGCACCTCTACACAATTGGAAAAAACATTTTACAAACACACCTGGTCCAACATTTTCAAATCCACCCAACAACCTCCCTCTGCATTACCGGTCTGGAGACGAAATCCTCCTGGACCACAGCCAGAGAAGAACAGCTGAATCCTGTTGGATATGCAAAACTTGTTAGGGATGGGGTAAATTTTTCTCCATTTCCGCCTGACTGACGTGTCCAAAGTAAACTGCCTGTTACTCAGGCCCAGAAGCCAGTACATGCATATGATTGGTAGCGTTGGATGGAAAACCCTTTGAAGGTTGTATAAATGTTAAAATAATGTATGAGACTACAACACAATTGATATGGCAGGTGAAAATCCAGAGAGCTCCCAGGCTCTTATACTGGAAAGCTATGGGTTCTATGTAATTCCAGCTCCCAGATTGCAATTCCTATGGCTTCCACTAGATGTCAACAGCCTTTGTTCATTGTTTCAGGCTTGTTTCTTCAAAAATGAGCAAGAATTTGAAGTTTTTGTAGAGAGTCCCGGTATAATATCAGTCTGTTGGCGCGTGATGTAGAGGAGGCGAGCTTATTCATTTTACTTTTTCTGTTGAATTTCTTTCTGTATGAAATATTATAGTTTATTTACATTGTATGATCACTGAGGATTAAATAGAAACGTAGTTTGAACAAAGTTTAGCGATAGCTTTTTGGACTCATTTGTCTGCATGTTGAACGAGTGGATTACTGAAATCGATGGCGCCAACTAAACTGACTTTTTGGGATATAAAGAAGGATTTTATCTAACAAAACGAACATTCGTGTTGTAGCTGGGACCCTTGGGATTGCAAACAGAGGAACATTTTCAAAAGTAAGTGACTTATTTAATCTCTATTTGTGATTTTATGACGCCAGTGCTGGTTGAAAAATATGTTGATGTGGGGTGCCGTCCTCAAACATGGTATGCTTTCGCTATAAAGCCTATTGTAAATCGGACAATGCAGTTAGATTAACAATAATTTAAGCTTTTTATTGATATAAGATACTTGTATGTTCATAAATATTTTATATTACGATTATTTATTTAATTTGCGTGCCCTCCAATATCCCCAGGTGTCCCCCTAGCCTTATTAAGACCTTGGCTCCACTTGGTATGAATAGCATGAAGCGTTGACAGTGGGAGTTAGTGGGGGCCTAATTAAGAGAGCTGGGGGGGCCACTGACACGAGGAGGAAGTTCAACAAAAAATAATGTATTTAATTGCTCAATCTGGTTTTGTCTTTTTGTAGTGAATTTTATTATATTATGCACTTGAACACGTATCCCTTCATCCTTTTGGGGATTTCCAATGATGTACTTCATTTTTTATTTAGTTATTTAATTGATCGAGTATGCATGTTTTATTGTGATTTTATATAAAATGTGGTTTAAAGTTAAACCTTTTTACTCAAGATTTGATGAATAATTATCTTCCTCCTGTTATTGAACTGTTATGGGTGACCCCTCTGAGCTCTCAGCCTCTCATGATCTCCCACCCTCTCCAGACCGGTCAGATGTACAACACAGAAACAGGGCAGAAAGTGGCAAAAGGCCCGTGCAACCCAAGGTTTGATACCAACATAAAAAGAAACCTTCTTAAACCTAACCCTAACCCCAGTCAGGACCAGTCAGGACCAGTTAGGACCAGTCAGTACCAGCAGGACTAGTCAGGACCATTTGGGTGTAGTCAGGACCATTCCTGACCAGTCAAGGAAAATCACGATCATTCAGGAGCAGTCAGGACCGGACAGGAGTATTCTGGACAAGTCTGGACAAGTCTGGACAAGTCTGGACCAGTCTATACAAGTCTGGACAAGTCAGGACCAGTCAGGACCAGTCAGGACCAGTCAGGACCAGTCAGGACCAGTCTGGACCAGTCCGGAGCAGTCAGGACCAGTCTGGAGCAGTCTGGAGCAGTCTGGAGCAGTCAAAACCAGTCAGGACCAGTTGAGAGTAGTCAGGAATAGTTAGTAGTTGTTAGGACCACTCTGGACCAGTCATGAACACTTAGGACCACTCAGGAGTAGTTAGGACCAGTCAGGAGTAGTCAGGACCACTCAGGAGAAGTCAGGACCTGTCAGGAGAAGTCAGGTCCACTCAGGAGAAGTCAGGACCTGTCAGGAGAAGTCAGGACCTGTCAGGAGAAGTCAGGAGAAGTCAGGACCACTCAGGAGAAGTCAGGACCACTCAGGAGAAGTCAGGACCACTCAGGAGAAGTCAGGACCACTCAGGAGAAGTCAGGACCTGTCAGGAGAAGTCAGGACCAGTCAGGAGTAGCCAGGACCAGTCAGAACCAGTTAGGTTCACTCAAGACCAGTCTGGTGTAGCCAGGCCCAGTTAGGATTAGTCAGGACCAGTCAGGTTCACACAAGACCCGTCTGGTCCAGACAGGACCTATTTTGAGTAGTCAGCAGTAGTCAGGACCAGTCAGGACCAGCTAAGACCAGTCACGATTAGTCAGGACCAGTCAGGACCAGCTAGGACCAGTCAGGAGCAGTCAAGAGTAATCAGGACCAGTCAGGACAAGTCCGGCCCAGTCAGTACCAGTCAGGACCAGTCAGGACCACTCAGCTGTCACACAGAAACCCTCATCTTATACTTTCATTTACATGGAGACTGTTGTTGTTAAACCGGCCCTGGTGCTAAATGTGTGTGTGTCTGTGTGTGTCAGCGCGTGTGTATGTCAACGCATGTGTGTGTCAGCGCGTGTGTATGTCAGTGCGTGTGTATGTCAGCGCGTGTGTGTGTCAGCGTGCGTGTGTGTCAGCGCGTGTGTGTCAGCGCGTGTGTGTGTCAGCGCGTGTGTGTCAGAGCGTGTGTGTGTCAGAGCGTGTGTGTGTGTGTGTGTGTCAGCGCGTGTGTCAGTGTGTGTGTGTGTGTGTGTGTGTGTGTGTGTGTGTGTGTGTGTGTGTGTGTGTGTGTGTGTGTGTGTGTGTGTGTGTGTGTGTGTGTGTGTGTGTGTGTGTGTGTGTGTGTGTGTGTGTGTGTGTGTGTGTGTGTGTCAGTGTCTGTGTCTGTGTGCGTGGCCCTTGGGCTAACTGAAGCAGGTCACTATATTTACATTTGGCAACATAAGAGAGGCAAGGGTTAATGGTAAGAGGAGAGAACAGAGAAAATGTTGCTCCTTCCTTCCCTCTCAGGGCTGCTGGAATTAAAAAGGAAGAAATGCAATTTAAAGACATGAAGTAAACAATCACAGAACACTTGTTTCCAGCTCAGACACAATTTCCCAGGCCTTGTCCAATTCCATTGTAGCCCGGGGCCAGAGCAAGCTAACACCTGGTTCTACATCACTGATTCAAATAGTCACGGAGCTGCAAAATCAATCCACTTGACATTTTAAAGAACGGAGCAACACCATGTTATATACAGAAGTGTTTTGGTTTCTTTTTAACGGGAGAGTCTGTGGTTGGGGGAGGTGGTGACCAATGCTGCCCTGCCTCCCAACTGTTTGGATGAAGTCAAACATAACAAAACATCTCAAAGTACCAAGTCCACAACAATAATTCCTATTTCCTTATGGAACTCATTAAAACAAAGGTTAGAGGATAACTCTAACAGGGTTCTGGCCAGAAACAGGGCTCTATACATCTAACAGGGTTCTGGCCAGAAGCAGGGCTCTATATATCTAACAGGGTTCTGGCCAGAAGCAGGGCTCTATATATCTAACAGGGTTCTGGCAGGAAGCAGGGCTCTATACATCTAACAGGGTTCTGGCCAGAAGCAGGGCTCTATACATCTAACAGGGTTCTGGCAGGAAGCAGGGCTCTATATATCTAACAGGGTTCTGGCCAGAAGCAGGGCTCTATACATCTAACAGGGTTCTGGCCAGAAGCAGGGCTCTATATATCTAACAGGGTTCTGGCCAGAAGCAGGGCTCTATATATCTAACAGGGTTCTGGCCAGAAGCAGGGCTCTATATATCTAACAGGGTTCTGGCAGGAAGCAGGGCTCTATATATCTAACAGGGTTCTGGCCAGAAGCAGGGCTCTATATATCTAACAGGGTTCTGGCCAGAAGCAGGGCTCTATATATCTAACAGGGTTCTGGCCAGAAGCAGGGCTCTATATATCTAACAGGGTTCTGGCCAGAAGCAGGGCTCTATATATCTAACAGGGTTCTGGCCAGAAGCAGGGCTCTATATATCTAACAGGGTTCTGGCCAGAAGCAGGGCTCTATATATCTAACAAGGTTCTGGCCAGAAGCAGGGCTCTATATATCTAACAGGGTTCTGGCCAGAAGCAGGGCTCTATATATCTAACAGGGTTCTGGCCAGAAGCAGGGCTCTATATATCTAACAGGGTTCTGGCCAGAAGCAGGGCTCTATATATATAACAGTGTTCTGGCCAGAAGCAGGGCTCTATATATCTAACAGGGTTCTGGCCAGAAGCAGGGCTCTATATATCTAACAGTGTTCTGGCCAGAAGCAGGGCTCTATATATCTAACAGGGTTCTGGCCAGAAGCAGGGCTCTATATATCTAACAGTGTTCTGGCCAGAAGCAGGGCTCTATATATCTAACAGGGTTCTGGCCAGAAGCAGGGCTCTATATATCTAACAGGGTTCTGGCAGGAAGCAGGGCTCTATACATCTAACAGGGTTCTGGCCAGAAGCAGGGCTCTATATATCTAACAGGGTTCTGGCCAGAAGCAGGGCTCTATATATCTAACAGGGTTCTGGCAGGAAGCAGGGCTCTATATATCTAACAGGGTTCTGGCCAGAAGCAGGGCTCTATATATCTAACAGGGTTCTGGCCAGAAGCAGGGCTCTATATATCTAACAGGGTTCTGGCCAGAAGCAGGGCTCTATATATCTAACAGGGTTCTGGCCAGAAGCAGGGCTCTATATATCTAACAGGGTTCTGGCCAGAAGCAGGGCTCTATATATCTAACAGGGTTCTGGCCAGAAGCAGGGCTCTATATATCTAACAGGGTTCTGGCCAGAAGCAGGGCTCTATATATCTAACAAGGTTCTGGCCAGAAGCAGGGCTCTATATATCTAACAGGGTTCTGGCCAGAAGCAGGGCTCTATATATCTAACAGGGTTCTGGCCAGAAGCAGGGCTCTATATATCTAACAGGGTTCTGGCCAGAAGCAGGGCTCTATATATCTAACAGTGTTCTGGCCAGAAGCAGGGCTCTATATATCTAACAGGGTTCTGGCCAGAAGCAGGGCTCTATATATCTAACAGTGTTCTGGCCAGAAGCAGGGCTCTATATATCTAACAGGGTTCTGGCCAGAAGCAGGGCTCTATATATCTAACAGTGTTCTGGCCAGAAGCAGGGCTCTATATATCTAACAGGGTTCTGGCCAGAAGCAGGGCTCTATATATCTAACAGGGTTCTGGCCAGAAGCAGGGCTCTATACATCTAACAGGGTTCTGGCCAGAAGCAGGGCTCTATATATCTAACAGGGTTCTGGCCAGAAGCAGGGCTCTATATATCTAACAGGGTTCTGGCCAGAAGCAGGGCTCTATATATCTAACAGGGTTCTGGCAGGAAGCAGGGCTCTATATATCTAACAGGGTTCTGGCCAGAAGCAGGGCTCTATATATCTAACAGGGTTCTGGCCAGAAGCAGGGCTCTATATATCTAACAGGGTTCTGGCCAGAAGCAGGGCTCTATATATCTAACAGGGTTCTGGCCAGAAGCAGGGCTCTATATATCTAACAGGGTTCTGGCCAGAAGCAGGGCTCTATATATCTAACAGGGTTCTGGCCAGAAGCAGGGCTCTATACATCTAACAGGGTTCTGGCCAGAAGCAGGGCTCTATACATCTAACAGGGTTCTGGCCAGAAGCAGGGCTCTATATATCTAACAGGGTTCTGGCCAGAAGCAGGGCTCTATACATCTAACAGGGTTCTGGCCAGAAGCAGGGCTCTATACATCTAACAGGGTTCTGGCCAGAAGCAGGGCTCTATACATCTAACAGGGTTCTGGCAGGAAGCAGGGCTCTATATATCTAACAGGGTTCTGGCCAGAAGCAGGGCTCTATACATCTAACAGGGTTCTGGCCAGAAGCAGGGCTCTATATATCTAACAGGGTTCTGGACAGAAGCAGGGCTCTATACATCTAACAGGGTTCTGGCCAGAAGCAGGGCTCTATACATCTAACAGGGTTCTGGCCAGAAGCAGGGCTCTATACATCTAACAGGGTTCTGGCAGGAAGCAGGGCTCTATATATCTAACAGGGTTCTGGCCAGAAGCAGGGCTCTATACATCTAACAGGGTTCTGGCCAGAAGCAGGGCTCTATATATCTAACAGGGTTCTGGACAGAAGCAGGGCTCTATATATCTAACAGGGTTCTGGCCAGAAGCAGGGCTCTATATATCTAACAGGGTTCTGGCAGGAAGCAGGGCTCTATACATCTAACAGGGTTCTGGCCAGAAGCAGGGCTCTATATATCTAACAGGGTTCTGGCCAGAAGCAGGGCTCTATATATCTAACAGGGTTCTGGCCAGAAGCAGGGCTCTATATATCTAACAGGGTTCTGGCCAGAAGCAGGGCTCTATATATCTAACAGGGTTCTGGCCAGAAGCAGGGCTCTATATATCTAACAGGGTTCTGGCCAGAAGCAGGGCTCTATATATCTAACAGGGTTCTGGCCAGAAGCAGGGCTCTATATATCTAACAAGGTTCTGGCCAGAAGCAGGGCTCTATATATCTAACAGGGTTCTGGCCAGAAGCAGGGCTCTATATATCTAACAGGGTTCTGGCCAGAAGCAGGGCTCTATATATCTAACAGGGTTCTGGCCAGAAGCAGGGCTCTATATATATAACAGTGTTCTGGCCAGAAGCAGGGCTCTATATATCTAACAGGGTTCTGGCCAGAAGCAGGGCTCTATATATCTAACAGTGTTCTGGCCAGAAGCAGGGCTCTATATATCTAACAGGGTTCTGGCCAGAAGCAGGGCTCTATATATCTAACAGTGTTCTGGCCAGAAGCAGGGCTCTATATATCTAACAGGGTTCTGGCCAGAAGCAGGGCTCTATATATCTAACAGGGTTCTGGCAGGAAGCAGGGCTCTATACATCTAACAGGGTTCTGGCCAGAAGCAGGGCTCTATATATCTAACAGGGTTCTGGCCAGAAGCAGGGCTCTATATATCTAACAGGGTTCTGGCAGGAAGCAGGGCTCTATATATCTAACAGGGTTCTGGCCAGAAGCAGGGCTCTATATATCTAACAGGGTTCTGGCCAGAAGCAGGGCTCTATATATCTAACAGGGTTCTGGCCAGAAGCAGGGCTCTATATATCTAACAGGGTTCTGGCCAGAAGCAGGGCTCTATATATCTAACAGGGTTCTGGCCAGAAGCAGGGCTCTATATATCTAACAGGGTTCTGGCCAGAAGCAGGGCTCTATATATCTAACAGGGTTCTGGCCAGAAGCAGGGCTCTATATATCTAACAAGGTTCTGGCCAGAAGCAGGGCTCTATATATCTAACAGGGTTCTGGCCAGAAGCAGGGCTCTATATATCTAACAGGGTTCTGGCCAGAAGCAGGGCTCTATATATCTAACAGGGTTCTGGCCAGAAGCAGGGCTCTATATATCTAACAGTGTTCTGGCCAGAAGCAGGGCTCTATATATCTAACAGGGTTCTGGCCAGAAGCAGGGCTCTATATATCTAACAGTGTTCTGGCCAGAAGCAGGGCTCTATATATCTAACAGGGTTCTGGCCAGAAGCAGGGCTCTATATATCTAACAGTGTTCTGGCCAGAAGCAGGGCTCTATATATCTAACAGGGTTCTGGCCAGAAGCAGGGCTCTATATATCTAACAGGGTTCTGGCCAGAAGCAGGGCTCTATATATCTAACAGTGTTCTGGCCAGAAGCAGGGCTCTATATATCTAACAGGGTTCTGGCCAGAAGCAGGGCTCTATATATCTAACAGGGTTCTGGCCAGAAGTAGGGCTCTATATATCTAACAGGGTTCTGGCCAGAAGCAGGGCTCTATATATCTAACAGGGTTCTGGCCAGAAGCAGGGCTCTATATATCTAACAGGGTTCTGGCCAGAAGCAGGGCTCTATATATCTAACAGGGTTCTGGCCAGAAGTAGGGCTCTATATATCTAACAGGGTTCTGGCCAGAAGTAGGGCTCTATATATCTAACAGGGTTCTGGCCAGAAGCAGGGCTCTATATATCTAACAGGGTTCTGGCCAGAAGCAGGGCTCTATATATCTAACAGGGTTCTGGCCAGAAGTAGGGCTCTATATATCTAACAGGGTTCTGGCCAGAAGCAGGGCTCTATATATCTAACAGGGTTCTGGCCAGAAGCAGGGCTCTATATATCTAACAGGGTTCTGGCCAGAAGCAGGGCTCTATATATCTAACAGGGTTCTGGCCAGAAGCAGGGCTCTATATATCTAACAGGGTTCTGGCCAGAAGCAGGGCTCTATATATCTAACAGTGTTCTGGCCAGAAGCAGGGCTCTATATATCTAACAGGGTTCTGGCCAGAAGCAGGGCTCTATATATCTAACAGGGTTCTGGCCAGAAGCAGGGCTCTATATATCTAACAGTGTTCTGGCCAGAAGCAGGGCTCTATATATCTAACAGGGTTCTGGCCAGAAGCAGGGCTCTATATATCTAACAGTGTTCTGGCCAGAAGCAGGGCTCTATATATCTAACAGGGTTCTGGCCAGAAGCAGGGCTCTATATATCTAACAGTGTTCTGGCCAGAAGCAGGGCTCTATATATCTAACAGGGTTCTGGCCAGAAGCAGGGCTCTATATATCTAACAGGGTTCTGGCCAGAAGCAGGGCTCTATATATCTAACAGTGTTCTGGCCAGAAGCAGGGCTCTATATATCTAACAGGGTTCTGGCCAGAAGCAGGGCTCTATATATCTAACAGGGTTCTGGCCAGAAGTAGGGCTCTATATATCTAACAGGGTTCTGGCCAGAAGCAGGGCTCTATATATCTAACAGGGTTCTGGCCAGAAGCAGGGCTCTATATATCTAACAGGGTTCTGGCCAGAAGCAGGGCTCTATACATCTAACAGGGTTCTGGCCAGAAGCAGGGCTCTATATATCTAACAGGGTTCTGGCCAGAAGCAGGGCTCTATATATCTAACAGGGTTCTGGCCAGAAGCAGGGCTCTATATATCTAACAGGGTTCTGGCCAGAAGCAGGGCTCTATATATCTAACAGGGTTCTAGCCAGAAGCAGGGCTCTATACATCTAACAGGGTTCTGGCCAGAAGCAGGGCTCTATATATCTAACAGGGTTCTGGCCAGAAGCAGGGCTCTATATATCTAACAGGGTTCTGGCCAGAAGCAGGGCTCTATATATCTAACAGGGTTCTGGCAGGAAGCAGGGCTCTATACATCTAACAGGGTTCTGGCCAGAAGCAGGGCTCTATATATCTAACAGGGTTCTGGCCAGAAGCAGGGCTCTATATATCTAACAGGGTTCTGGCAGGAAGCAGGGCTCTATATATCTAACAGGGTTCTGGCCAGAAGCAGGGCTCTATATATCTAACAGGGTTCTGGCCAGAAGCAGGGCTCTATATATCTAACAGGGTTCTGGCCAGAAGCAGGGCTCTATATATCTAACAGGGTTCTGGCCAGAAGCAGGGCTCTATATATCTAACAGGGTTCTGGCCAGAAGCAGGGCTCTATATATCTAACAGGGTTCTGGCCAGAAGCAGGGCTCTATATATCTAACAGTGTTCTGGCCAGAAGCAGGGCTCTATATATCTAACAGGGTTCTGGCCAGAAGCAGGGCTCTATATATCTAACAGGGTTCTGGCCAGAAGCAGGGCTCTATATATCTAACAGTGTTCTGGCCAGAAGCAGGGCTCTATATATCTAACAGGGTTCTGGCCAGAAGCAGGGTTCTATATATCTAACAGTGTTCTGGCCAGAAGCAGGGCTCTATATATATAACAGGGTTCTGGCCAGAAGCAGGGCTCTATATATCTAACAGTGTTCTGGCCAGAAGCAGGGCTCTATATATCTAACAGGGTTCTGGCCAGAAGCAGGGCTCTATATATCTAACAGTGTTCTGGCCAGAAGCAGGGCTCTATATATCTAACAGGGTTCTGGCCAGAAGCAGGGCTCTATATATCTAACAGGGTTCTGGCCAGAAGCAGGGCTCTATATATCTAACAGTGTTCTGGCCAGAAGCAGGGCTCTATATATCTAACAGGGTTCTGGCCAGAAGCAGGGCTCTATATATCTAACAGGGTTCTGGCCAGAAGTAGGGCTCTATATATCTAACAGGGTTCTGGCCAGAAGCAGGGCTCTATATATCTAACAGGGTTCTGGCCAGAAGCAGGGCTCTATATATCTAACAGGGTTCTGGCCAGAAGCAGGGCTCTATACATCTAACAGGGTTCTGGCCAGAAGCAGGGCTCTATATATCTAACAGGGTTCTGGCCAGAAGCAGGGCTCTATATATCTAACAGGGTTCTGGCCAGAAGCAGGGTTCTATATATCTAACAGGGTTCTGGCCAGAAGCAGGGCTCTATATATCTAACAGGGTTCTAGCCAGAAGCAGGGCTCTATACATCTAACAGGGTTCTGGCCAGAAGCAGGGCTCTATATATCTAACAGGGTTCTGGCCAGAAGCAGGGCTCTATATATCTAACAGGGTTCTGGCCAGAAGCAGGGCTCTATATATCTAACAGGGTTCTGGCAGGAAGCAGGGCTCTATACATCTAACAGGGTTCTGGCCAGAAGCAGGGCTCTATATATCTAACAGGGTTCTGGCCAGAAGCAGGGCTCTATATATCTAACAGGGTTCTGGCAGGAAGCAGGGCTCTATATATCTAACAGGGTTCTGGCCAGAAGCAGGGCTCTATATATCTAACAGGGTTCTGGCCAGAAGCAGGGCTCTATATATCTAACAGGGTTCTGGCCAGAAGCAGGGCTCTATATATCTAACAGGGTTCTGGCCAGAAGCAGGGCTCTATATATCTAACAGGGTTCTGGCCAGAAGCAGGGCTCTATATATCTAACAGGGTTCTGGCCAGAAGCAGGGCTCTATATATCTAACAGGGTTCTGGCCAGAAGCAGGGCTCTATATATCTAACAGGGTTCTGGCCAGAAGCAGGGCTCTATATATCTAACAAGGTTCTGGCCAGAAGCAGGGCTCTATATATCTAACAGGGTTCTGGCCAGAAGCAGGGCTCTATATATCTAACAGGGTTCTGGCCAGAAGCAGGGCTCTATATATCTAACAGGGTTCTGGCCAGAAGCAGGGCTCTATATATCTAACAGTGTTCTGGCCAGAAGCAGGGCTCTATATATCTAACAGGGTTCTGGCCAGAAGCAGGGCTCTATATATCTAACAGTGTTCTGGCCAGAAGCAGGGCTCTATATATCTAACAGGGTTCTGGCCAGAAGCAGGGCTCTATATATCTAACAGTGTTCTGGCCAGAAGCAGGGCTCTATATATCTAACAGGGTTCTGGCCAGAAGCAGGGCTCTATATATCTAACAGGGTTCTGGCAGGAAGCAGGGCTCTATACATCTAACAGGGTTCTGGCCAGAAGCAGGGCTCTATATATCTAACAGGGTTCTGGCCAGAAGCAGGGCTCTATATATCTAACAGGGTTCTGGCAGGAAGCAGGGCTCTATATATCTAACAGGGTTCTGGCCAGAAGCAGGGCTCTATATATCTAACAGGGTTCTGGCCAGAAGCAGGGCTCTATATATCTAACAGGGTTCTAGCCAGAAGCAGGGCTCTATATATCTAACAGGGTTCTGGCCAGAAGCAGGGCTCTATATATCTAACAGGGTTCTGGCCAGAAGCAGGGCTCTATATATCTAACAGGGTTCTGGCCAGAAGCAGGGCTCTATATATCTAACAGGGTTCTGGCCAGAAGCAGGGCTCTATATATCTAACAAGGTTCTGGCCAGAAGCAGGGCTCTATATATCTAACAGGGTTCTGGCCAGAAGCAGGGCTCTATATATCTAACAGGGTTCTGGCCAGAAGCAGGGCTCTATATATCTAACAGGGTTCTGGCCAGAAGCAGGGCTCTATATATCTAACAGTGTTCTGGCCAGAAGCAGGGCTCTATATATCTGACAGGGTTCTGGCCAGAAGCAGGGCTCTATATATCTAACAGTGTTCTGGCCAGAAGCAGGGCTCTATATATCTAACAGGGTTCTGGCCAGAAGCAGGGCTCTATATATCTAACAGGGTTCTGGCCAGAAGCAGGGCTCTATATATCTAACAGGGTTCTGGCCAGAAGCAGGGCTCTATATATCTAACAGGGTTCTGGCCAGAAGCAGGGCTCTATATATCTAACAGGGTTCTGGCCAGAAGTAGGGCTCTATATATCTAACAGGGTTCTGGCCAGAAGTAGGGCTCTATATATCTAACAGGGTTCTGGCCAGAAGCAGGGCTCTATATATCTAACAGGGTTCTGGCCAGAAGCAGGGCTCTATATATCTAACAGGGTTCTGGCCAGAAGCAGGGCTCTATATATCTAACAGGGTTCTGGCCAGAAGCAGGGCTCTATATATCTAACAGGGTTCTGGCCAGAAGCAGGGCTCTATATATCTAACAGTGTTCTGGCCAGAAGCAGGGCTCTATATATCTAACAGGGTTCTGGCCAGAAGCAGGGCTCTATATATCTAACAGTGTTCTGGCCAGAAGCAGGGCTCTATATATCTAACAGGGTTCTGGCCAGAAGCAGGGCTCTATATATCTAACAGGGTTCTGGCCAGAAGCAGGGCTCTATATATCTAACAGGGTTCTGGCCAGAAGCAGGGCTCTATATATCTAACAGGGTTCTGGCCAGAAGCAGGGCTCTATATATCTAATAGGGTTCTGGCCAGAAGTAGGGCTCTATATATCTAACAGGGTTCTGGCCAGAAGTAGGGCTCTATATATCTAACAGGGTTCTGGCCAGAAGCAGGGCTCTATATATCTAACAGGGTTCTGGCCAGAAGCAGGGCTCTATATATCTAACAGGGTTCTGGCCAGAAGTAGGGCTCTATATATCTAACAGGGTTCTGGCCAGAAGCAGGGCTCTATATATCTAACAGGGTTCTGGCCAGAAGCAGGGCTCTATATATCTAACAGGGTTCTGGCCAGAAGCAGGGCTCTATATATCTAACAGGGTTCTGGCCAGAAGCAGGGCTCTATATATCTAACAGGGTTCTGGCCAGAAGCAGGGCTCTATATATCTAACAGTGTTCTGGCCAGAAGCAGGGCTCTATATATCTAACAGGGTTCTGGCCAGAAGCAGGGCTCTATATATCTAACAGGGTTCTGGCCAGAAGCAGGGCTCTATATATCTAACAGTGTTCTGGCCAGAAGCAGGGCTCTATATATCTAACAGGGTTCTGGCCAGAAGCAGGGCTCTATATATCTAACAGGGTTCTGGCCAGAAGCAGGGCTCTATATATCTAACAAGGTTCTGGCCAGAAGCAGGGCTCTATATATCTAACAGGGTTCTGGCCAGAAGCAGGGCTCTATATATCTAACAGGGTTCTGGCCAGAAGCAGGGCTCTATATATCTAACAGGGTTCTGGCCAGAAGCAGGGCTCTATATATCTAACAGTGTTCTGGCCAGAAGCAGGGCTCTATATATCTAACAGGGTTCTGGCCAGAAGCAGGGCTCTATATATCTAACAGGGTTCTGGCCAGAAGTAGGGCTCTATATATCTAACAGGGTTCTGGCCAGAAGCAGGGCTCTATATATCTAACAGGGTTCTGGCCAGAAGCAGGGCTCTATATATCTAACAGGGTTCTGGCCAGAAGCAGGGCTCTATATATCTAACAGGGTTCTGGCCAGAAGTAGGGCTCTATATATCTAACAGGGTTCTGGCCAGAAGTAGGGCTCTATATATCTAACAGGGTTCTGGCCAGAAGCAGGGCTCTATATATCTAACAGGGTTCTGGCCAGAAGCAGGGCTCTATATATCTAACAGGGTTCTGGCCAGAAGTAGGGCTCTATATATCTAACAGGGTTCTGGCCAGAAGCAGGGCTCTATATATCTAACAGTGTTATGGCCAGAAGCAGGGCTCTATATATCTAACAGGGTTCTGGCCAGAAGCAGGGCTCTATATATCTAACAGTGTTCTGGCCAGAAGCAGGGCTCTATATATCTAACAGGGTTCTGGCCAGAAGTAGGGCTCTATATATCTAACAGGGTTCTGGCCAGAAGCAGGGCTCTATATATCTAACAGGGTTCTGGCCAGAAGCAGGGCTCTATATATCTAACAGGGTTCTGGCCAGAAGTAGGGCTCTATATATCTAACAGGGTTCTGGCCAGAAGCAGGGCTCTATATATCTAACAGGGTTCTGGCCAGAAGCAGGGCTCTATATATCTAACAGGGTTCTGGCCAGAAGCAGGGCTCTATATATCTAACAGGGTTCTGGCCAGAAGCAGGGCTCTATATATCTAACAGGGTTCTGGCCAGAAGCAGGGCTCTATACATCTAACAGGGTTCTGGCCAGAAGCAGGGCTCTATATATCTAACAGGGTTCTGGCCAGAAGCAGGGCTCTATATATCTAACAGGGTTCTGGCCAGAAGCAGGGCTCTATATATCTAACAGGGTTCTGGCAGGAAGCAGGGCTCTATATACCTAACAGGGTTCTGGCAGGAAGCAGGGCTCTATATATCTAACAGGGTTCTGGCCAGAAGCAGGGCTCTATATATCTAACAGGGTTCTGGCAGGAAGCAGGGCTCTATATATCTAACAGGGTTCTGGCCAGAAGCAGGGCTCTATATATCTAACAGGGTTCTGGCAGGAAGCAGGGCTCTATACATCTAACAGGGTTCTGGCCAGAAGCAGGGCTCTATATATCTAACAGGGTTCTGGCCAGAAGCAGGGCTCTATATATCTAACAGGGTTCTGGCAGGAAGCAGGGCTCTATATATCTAACAGGGTTCTGGCCAAAAGCAGGGCTCTGTATATCTAACAGGGTTCTGGCCAGAAGCAGGGCTCTATATATCTAACAGGGTTCTGGCCAGAAGCAGGGCTCTATATATCTAACAGGGTTCTGGCCAGAAGCAGGGCTCTATATATCTAACAGGGTTCTGGCCAGAAGCAGGGCTCTATATATCTAACAGGGTTCTGGCCAGAAGCAGGGCTCTATATATCTAACAGGGTTCTGGCCAGAAGCAGGGCTCTATATATCTAACAAGGTTCTGGCCAGAAGCAGGGCTCTATATATCTAACAGGGTTCTGGCCAGAAGCAGGGCTCTATATATCTAACAGGGTTCTGGCCAGAAGCAGGGCTCTATATATCTAACAGGGTTCTGGCCAGAAGCAGGGCTCTATATATCTAACAGTGTTCTGGCCAGAAGCAGGGCTCTATATATCTAACAGGGTTCTGGCCAGAAGCAGGGCTCTATATATCTAACAGTGTTCTGGCCAGAAGCAGGGCTCTATATATCTAACAGGGTTCTGGCCAGAAGCAGGGCTCTATATATCTAACAGGGTTCTGGCCAGAAGCAGGGCTCTATATATCTAACAGGGTTCTGGCAGGAAGCAGGGCTCTATACATCTAACAGGGTTCTGGCCAGAAGCAGGGCTCTATATATCTAACAGGGTTCTGGCCAGAAGCAGGGCTCTATATATCTAACAGGGTTCTGGCAGGAAGCAGGGCTCTATATATCTAACAGGGTTCTGGCCAGAAGCAGGGCTCTATATATCTAACAGGGTTCTGGCCAGAAGCAGGGCTCTATATATCTAACAGGGTTCTAGCCAGAAGCAGGGCTCTATATATCTAACAGGGTTCTGGCCAGAAGCAGGGCTCTATATATCTAACAGGGTTCTGGCCAGAAGCAGGGCTCTATATATCTAACAGGGTTCTGGCCAGAAGCAGGGCTCTATATATCTAACAGTGTTCTGGCCAGAAGCAGGGCTCTATATATCTAACAGGGTTCTGGCCAGAAGCAGCGCTCTATATATCTAACAGGGTTCTGGCCTGAAGCAGGGCTCTATATATCTAACAGGGTTCTGGCCAGAAGCAGGGCTCTATATATCTAACAGGGTTCTGGCCAGAAGCAGGGCTCTATATATCTAACAGGGTTCTGGCCAGAGGTAGGGCTCTATATATCTAACAGGGTTCTGGCCAGAAGTAGGGCTCTATATATCTAACAGGGTTCTGGCCAGAAGCAGGGCTCTATATATCTAACAGGGTTCTGGCCAGAAGCAGGGCTCTATATATCTAACAGTGTTCTGGCCAGAAGGAGGGCTCTATATATCTAACAGGGTTCTGGCCAGAAGCAGGGCTCTATATATCTAACAGGGTTCTGGCCAGAAGCAGGGCTCTATATATCTAACAGTGTTCTGGCCAGAAGCAGGGCTCTATATATCTAACAGGGTTCTGGCCAGAAGCAGGGCTCTATATATCTAACAGTGTTCTGGCCAGAAGCAGGGCTCTATATATCTAACAGGGTTCTGGCCAGAAGCAGGGCTCTATATATCTAACAGGGTTCTGGCCAGAAGCAGGGCTCTATATATCTAACAGGGTTCTGGCCAGAAGCAGGGCTCTATATATCTAACAGGGTTCTGGCCAGAAGCAGGGCTCTATATATCTAATAGGGTTCTGGCCAGAAGTAGGGCTCTATATATCTAACAGGGTTCTGGCCAGAAGTAGGGCTCTATATATCTAACAGGGTTCTGGCCAGAAGCAGGGCTCTATATATCTAACAGGGTTCTGGCCAGAAGCAGGGCTCTATATATCTAACAGGGTTCTGGCCAGAAGTAGGGCTCTATATATCTAACAGGGTTCTGGCCAGAAGCAGGGCTCTATATATCTAACAGGGTTCTGGCCAGAAGCAGGGCTCTATATATCTAACAGGGTTCTGGCCAGAAGCAGGGCTCTATATATCTAACAGGGTTCTGGCCAGAAGCAGGGCTCTATATATCTAACATGGTTCTGGCCAGAAGCAGGGCTCTATATATCTAACAGTGTTCTGGCCAGAAGCAGGGCTCTATATATCTAACAGTGTTCTGGCCAGAAGCAGGGCTCTATATATCTAACAGGGTTCTGGCCAGAAGCAGGGCTCTATATATCTAACAGGGTTCTGGCCAGAAGCAGGGCTCTATATATCTAACAAGGTTCTGGCCAGAAGCAGGGCTCTATATATCTAACAGGGTTCTGGCCAGAAGCAGGGCTCTATATATCTAACAGGGTTCTGGCCAGAAGCAGGGCTCTATATATCTAACAGTGTTCTGGCCAGAAGCAGGGCTCTATATATCTAACAGGGTTCTGGCCAGAAGCAGGGCTCTATATATCTAACAGGGTTCTGGCCAGAAGTAGGGCTCTATATATCTAACAGGGTTCTGGCCAGAAGCAGGGCTCTATATATCTAACAGGGTTCTGGCCAGAAGCAGGGCTCTATATATCTAACAGGGTTCTGGCCAGAAGCAGGGCTCTATATATCTAACAGGGTTCTGGCCAGAAGTAGGGCTCTATATATCTAACAGGGTTCTGGCCAGAAGTAGGGCTCTATATATCTAACAGGGTTCTGGCCAGAAGCAGGGCTCTATATATCTAACAGGGTTCTGGCCAGAAGCAGGGCTCTATATATCTAACAGGGTTCTGGCCAGAAGTAGGGCTCTATATATCTAACAGGGTTCTGGCCAGAAGCAGGGCTCTATATATCTAACAGTGTTCTGGCCAGAAGCAGGGCTCTATATATCTAACAGGGTTCTGGCCAGAAGCAGGGCTCTATATATCTAACAGTGTTCTGGCCAGAAGCAGGGCTCTATATATCTAACAGGGTTCTGGCCAGAAGTAGGGCTCTATATATCTAACAGGGTTCTGGCCAGAAGCAGGGCTCTATATATCTAACAGGGTTCTGGCCAGAAGCAGGGCTCTATATATCTAACAGGGTTCTGGCCAGAAGCAGGGCTCTATATATCTAACAGGGTTCTGGCCAGAAGCAGGGCTCTATATATCTAACAGGGTTCTGGCCAGAAGCAGGGCTCTATATATCTAACAGGGTTCTGGCCAGAAGCAGGGCTCTATATATCTAACAGGGTTCTGGCCAGAAGCAGGGCTCTATATATCTAACAGGGTTCTGGCCAGAAGCAGGGCTCTATATATCTAACAGGGTTCTGGCAGGAAGCAGGGCTCTATATATCTAACAGGGTTCTGGCAGGAAGCAGGGCTCTATATATCTAACAGGGTTCTGGCCAGAAGCAGGGCTCTATATATCTAACAGGGTTCTGGCAGGAAGCAGGGCTCTATATATCTAACAGGGTTCTGGCCAGAAGCAGGGCTCTATATATCTAACAGGGTTCTGGCCAGAAGCAGGGCTCTATATATCAGAGGATGCACTACAAAGAGAACAGGGCACCATTTCACATCTGTCCCTGGCTTTAGTTCTACTATTCTATTGTATGGTTTCCCACTATCCTGAGGCCTGACTGACTGACTGAAGTTGTTCCACAACAAACTGTGTTTTACCAGCCTCTGTGGCATGTCAATCAATGGGGAACATGTTCAAACAACACTCAACACCAGAAGCAGCAGTTTGGCCTTAGGAAACACACCATGTAGACTGACTAACTTCAGTTGGTATTCCCCTCTACCTGTGGAACCAGAAGAAGCTCTATCTAATAGAACTGCATGTACTATGTTGGTGTTCATTGGTTACATTGTTTTAAACCACCTCACATAGAGTTGCCATTCACAAAACATTGGAGAGGATGATTTCTAAAATCATAATTCTTTCATATCTGTTGATAATCTAAGAGTGTTCTGTCAATGGCAGCCAGGTGTGTGAGGTGCTACCTTACTAGTCTCCCTGTGGCTACCTGTCTCACAGGTGCTACCTGACCTGTCTCCCTGCGGCTACCTGTCTTCCTGTGGCTACCTGTCTCACTGTGGCTACCTGTCTCACTGTGGCTACCTGTCTCACTGTGGCTACCTGTCTCACTGGTGCTACCTTACTAATCTCCCTGTGGCTACCTGTCTCACAGGTGCTACCTGACCTGTCTCCCTGTGGCTACCTGTCTTCCTGTGGCTACCTGTCACACAGGTGCTACCTGACCTGTCTCCCTGTGGCTACCTGTCTCCCTGTGGCTACCTGTCTCACAGGTGCTACCTGACCTGTCTCCCTGTGGCTACCTGTCTCACAGGTGCTACCTGACCTGTCTCCCTGTGGCTACCTGTCTTCCTGTGGCTACCTGTCTCCCTGTGGCTACCTGTCTCCCTGTGGCTACCTGTCTCCCTGTGGCTACCTGTCTCCCTGTGGCTACCTGTCTTCCTGTGGCTACCTGTCTCCCTGTGGCTACCTGTCTCCCTGTGGCTACCTGTCTCACAGGTGCTACCTTACTAGTCTCCCTGTGGCTACCTGTCTCACAGGTGCTACCTGACCTGTCTCCCTGTGGCTACCTGTCTCCCTGTGGCTACCTGTCTCCCTGTGGCTACCTGTCTCCCTGTGGCTACCTGACCTGTCTCCCTGTGGCTACCTGTCTCACTGTGGCTACCTGTCTCACTGTGGCTACCTGTCTCACTGTGGCTACCTGTCTCCCTGTAGCTACCTGTCTCCCTGTGGCTACCTGTCTCCCTGTAGCTACCTGACCTGTCTCCCTGTGGCTACCTGTCTCCCTGTGGCAACCTGTCTCCCTGTGGCTACCTGTCTCACAGGTTCTACCTGACCTGTCTCCCTGTGGCTACCTGACATGTCTCCCTGTGGCTACCTGACATGTCTCCCAGTGGCTACCTGACATGTCTCCCAGTGGCTCCCTGTGGCTACCTGTCTCCCTGTGGCTACCTGTCTCCCAGTGACTAACTGTCTCCCAGTGGCTACCTGTCTCCCTGTGGCTACCTGTCTCCCTTTGGCTACCTGTCTCCATGTAGCTACCTGGCTCACAGGTGCTACCTGACCCCCTGTGGCTAACTGTCTCCCTGTGGCTAACTGTCTCCCTGTGGCTAACTGTCTCCCTGTGGCTACCTGTCTCCCAGTGGCTACCTTTCTCCCAGTGGCTACCTGCCTCCCAGTTGCTTCCTGACCCGTCTCCCTGTGGCTACCTGGCTACAGGTGCTACCTGACCCGTCTCCCAGTGGCTACCTGACCTGTCTCCCAGTGGCTACCTGTCTCCCTGTGGCTACCTGACCCGTCTCCCTGTGGCTAACTGTCTCCCTGTGGCTACCTGTCTCCCAGTGGCTACCTCTCTCCCAGTGGCTTCCTGACCCGTCTCCCTGTGGCTACCTGGCTACAGGTGCTTCCTGACCTGTCTCCCTGTGGCTACCTGACCTGTCTCCGAGTGGCTACTTGACCTGTCTCCCAGTGGATACCTGTCTATAGTTGCTATCTGATCTGTCTCTCTGTGACTACCTGACCTTTTCCCCAGTGGCTACCTGTCTCTCTGTGGCTACCTGACCTTTTCTCCAGTGGCTACCTGTCTCTCTGTGACTACCTGACCTTTTCCCCAGTGGCTACCTGTCTCTCTGTGGCTACCTGACCTTTTCCCCAGTGGCTACCTGTCTCTCTGTGACTACCTGACCTTTTCCCCAGTGGCTACCTGTCTCTCTGTGACTATCTGACCTTTTCCCCAGTGGCTACCTGTCTCTCTGTGACTACCTGACCTTTTCCCCAGTGACTACCTGTCTCTCTGTGACTACCTGTCTCTCTGTGACTACCTGACCTTTTCCCCAGTGGCTACCTGTCTCTCTGTGGCTACCTGACCTTTTCCCCAGTGGCTACCTGTCTCTCTGTGGCTACCTGACCTTTTCCCCAGTGACTACCTGTCTCTCTGTGACTACCTGACCTTTTCTCCAGTGGCTACCTGTCTCTCTGTGACTACCTGACCTTTTCCCCAGTGGCTACCTGTCTCTCTGTGACTACCTGACCTTTTCCCCAGTGGCTACCTGTCTCTCTGTGGCTACCTGACCTTTTCCCCAGTGGCTACCTGTCTCACTGTGGCTACCTGTCTCCCTGTGGCTACCTGTCTCACAGGTGCTACCATACTAGTCTCCCTGTGGCTACCTGTGTCACAGGTGCTAACTGACCTGTCTCCCTGTGGCTACCTGTCTCCCTGTGGCTACCTGTCTCCCTGTGGCTACCTGTCTCCCTGTGGCTACCTGACCTGTCTCCCTGTGGCTACCTGTCTCACTGTGGCTACCTGTCTCACTGTGGCTACCTGTCTCACTGTGGCTACCTGTCTCCCTGTAGCTACCTGTCTCCCTGTGGCTACCTGTCTCCCTGTAGCTACCTGACCTGTCTCCCTGTGGCTACCTGTCTCCCTGTGGCAACCTGTCTCCCTGTGGCTACCTGTCTCACAGGTTCTACCTGACCTGTCTCCCTGTGGCTACCTGACATGTCTCCCTGTGGCTACCTGACATGTCTCCCAGTGGCTACCTGACATGTCTCCCAGTGGCTCCCTGTGGCTACCTGTCTCCCTGTGGCTACCTGTCTCCCAGTGACTAACTGTCTCCCAGTGGCTACCTGTCTCGCTGTGGCTACCTGTCTCCCTATGGCTACCTGTCTCCATGTAGCTACCTGGCTCACAGGTGCTACCTGACCCCCTGTGGCTAACTGTCTCCCTGTGGCTAACTGTCTCCCTGTGGCTAACTGTCTCCCTGTGGCTACCTGTCTCCCAGTGGCTACCTTTCTCCCAGTGGCTACCTGCCTCCCAGTTGCTTCCTGACCCGTCTCCCTGTGGCTACCTGGCTACAGGTGCTACCTGACCCGTCTCCCAGTGGCTACCTGACCTGTCTCCCAGTGGCTACCTGTCTCCCTGTGGCTACCTGACCCGTCTCCCTGTGGCTAACTGTCTCCCTGTGGCTAACTGTCTCCCTGTGGCTACCTGTCTCCCAGTGGCTACCTCTCTCCCAGTGGCTTCCTGACCCGTCTCCCTGTGGCTACCTGGCTACAGGTGCTTCCTGACCTGTCTCCCTGTGGCTACCTGACCTGTCTCCGAGTGGCTACTTGACCTGTCTCCCAGTGGATACCTGTCTATAGTTGCTATCTGATCTGTCTCTCTGTGACTACCTGACCTTTTCCCCAGTGGCTACCTGTCTCTCTGTGGCTACCTGACCTTTTCCCCAGTGGCTACCTGTCTCTCTGTGACTACCTGACCTTTTCCCCAGTGGCTACCTGTCTCTCTGTGACTATCTGACCTTTTCCCCAGTGGCTACCTGTCTCTCTGTGACTACCTGACCTTTTCCCCAGTGACTACCTGTCTCTCTGTGACTACCTGTCTCTCTGTGACTACCTGACCTTTTCCCCAGTGGCTACCTGTCTCTCTGTGGCTACCTGACCTTTTCCCCAGTGGCTACCTGTCTCTCTGTGGCTACCTGACCTTTTCCCCAGTGACTACCTGTCTCTCTGTGACTACCTGACCTTTTCTCCAGTGGCTACCTGTCTCTCTGTGACTACCTGACCTTTTCCCCAGTGGCTACCTGTCTCTCTGTGACTACCTGACCTTTTCCCCAGTGGCTACCTGTCTCTCTGTGGCTACCTGACCTTTTCCCCAGTGGCTACCTGTCTCACTGTGGCTACCTGTCTCCCTGTGGCTACCTGTCTCACAGGTGCTACCATACTAGTCTCCCTGTGGCTACCTGTGTCACAGGTGCTACCTGACCTGTCTCCCTGTGGCTACCTGTCTCCCTGTGGCTACCTGTCTCCCTGTGGCTACCTGTCTCCCTGTGGCTACCTGACCTGTCTCCCTGTGGCTACCTGTCTCACTGTGGCTACCTGTCTCACTGTGGCTACCTGTCTCCCTGTAGCTACCTGTCTCCCTGTGGCTACCTGTCTCCCTGTAGCTACCTGACCTGTCTCCCTGTGGCTACCTGTCTCCCTGTGGCAACCTGTCTCCCTGTGGCTACCTGTCTCACAGGTTCTACCTGACCTGTCTCCCTGTGGCTACCTGACATGTCTCCCTGTGGCTACCTGACATGTCTCCCAGTGGCTACCTGACATGTCTCCCAGTGGCTCCCTGTGGCTACCTGTCTCCCTGTGGCTACCTGTCTCCCAGTGACTCACTGTCTCCCAGTGGCTACCTGTCTCGCTGTGGCTACCTGTCTCCCTTTGGCTACCTGTCTCCATGTAGCTACCTGGCTCACAGGTGCTACCTGACCCCCTGTGGCTAACTGTCTCCCTGTGGCTAACTGTCTCCCTGTGGCTAACTGTCTCCCTGTGGCTACCTGTCTCCCAGTGGCTACCTTTCTCCCAGTGGCTACCTGCCTCCCAGTTGCTTCCTGACCCGTCTCCCTGTGGCTACCTGGCTACAGGTGCTACCTGACCCGTCTCCCAGTGGCTACCTGACCTGTCTCCCAGTGGCTACCTGTCTCCCTGTGGCTACCTGACCCGTCTCCCTGTGGCTAACTGTCTCCCTGTGGCTAACTGTCTCTCTGTGGCTACCTGTCTCCCAGTGGCTACCTCTCTCCCAGTGGCTTCCTGACCCGTCTCCCTGTGGCTACCTGGCTACAGGTGCTTCCTGACCTGTCTCCCTGTGGCTACCTGACCTGTCTCCGAGTGGCTACTTGACCTGTCTCCCAGTGGATACCTGTCTATAGTTGCTATCTGATCTGTCTCTCTGTGACTACCTGACCTTTTCCCCAGTGGCTACCTGTCTCTCTGTGGCTACCTGACCTTTTCTCCAGTGGCTACCTGTCTCTCTGTGACTACCTGACCTTTTCCCCAGTGGCTACCTGTCTCTCTGTGGCTACCTGACCTTTTCCCCAGTGGCTACCTGTCTCTCTGTGACTACTTGACCTTTTCCCCAGTGGCTACCTGTCTCTCTGTGACTATCTGACCTTTTCCCCAGTGGCTACCTGTCTCTCTGTGACTACCTGACCTTTTCCCCAGTGACTACCTGTCTCTCTGTGACTACCTGTCTCTCTGAGACTACCTGACCTTTTCCCCAGTGGCTACCTGTCTCTCTGTGGCTACCTGACCTTTTCCCCAGTGGCTACCTGTCTCTCTGTGGCTACCTGACCTTTTCCCCAGTGACTACCTGTCTCTCTGTGACTACCTGACCTTTTCTCCAGTGGCTACCTGTCTCTCTGTGACTACCTGACCTTTTCCCCAGTGGCTACCTGTCTCTCTGTGGCTACCTGACCTTTTCCCCAGTGGCTACCTGTCTCTCTGTGGCTACCTGACCTTTTCCCCAGTGGCTACCTGTCTCTCTGTGACTACCTGACCTTTTCCCCAGTGGCTACCTGTCTCCCTGTGGCTACTTGTCTCCCAGTTAACACACACAGGTTTTTGAAAAGAGACACAATCCTTTGGAGAGCACCTTCAACGTCCTCTGTGACACTGACACATAGAGAGCAGTTTAGTAACCAGAACCAGAGGTTCATGTGGCAGGTAGCCTAGCCGTTAGAGCATTGGTCCATTAAGCAAAAGGTCGCTGGTTTGAATCACCAAACCAAGAAGGTGAAAAGAATCTGTCTATTTGTCCATGACCAAGGCACTTTAACCTTAATTGCTCCTGTAAGCCGCTTTGAATAACAGCATCTGCTAAATGACTAAAATGTAAATGTAACATTGGACAGATAGGCTGTTGTAAGACAAGATAGATCTTTGTGGGAAACAAGTGGTTGCCTGTTCTCTCACATGCCTGTCTGTTAGCCTTCACTAGCCCACATACGTGTATTATTCTACATGGCTAGAAACACCTGGTCTCAATGACCTGGGTAACTATATGCACCTAGTAGGGAAAGTGAAATTCAGCAAAATGACATATTACTTTTCTTTGAAAGCAGTCTATGGACAAGGAGAGAGTTCAATCCACACTTTTTGAACCAACAAACAATAATGCCTCTTTATGGCCCAGTTTGTCTGTTTCTGATACCATATGCATCATTTGTAGCATTTGCAGTTCTGCGTGTGTAGATAGAAGCTGTAATGAGAGAGAATAGTGACACACAGCAGGCCTGACACCTGACCTCTGAACCAGAAGTAGATCTATAGAGTTCTGTTCCTAGATTAACATCCATTATAGAGAAATAGAGATCTCTGTTCTGTTCCTAGATTAGCCTCCATTATAGAGAAATAGAGATCTCTGGTCTGTTCCTAGATTAACATCCATTACAGAGAAATAGAGATCTCTGTTCTGTTCCTAGATTAGCCTCCATTATAGAGAAATAGAGATCTCTGTTCTGTTCCTAGATTAGCCTCCATTATAGAGAAATAGAGATCTCTGTTCTGTTCCTAGATTAACATCCATTATAGAGAAATAGAGATCTCTGTTCTGTTCCTAGATTAACATCCATTACAGAGAAATAGAGATCTCTGTTCTGTTCCTAGATTAAAATCCATTATAGAGAAATAGAGATCTCTGTTCTGTTCCTAGATTAACATCCATTATAGAGAAATAGAGATCTCTGTTCTGTTCCTAGATTAACATCCATTATAGAGAAATAGAGATCTCTGTTCTGTTCCTAGATTAACATCCATTATAGAGAAATAGAGATCTCTGGTCTGTTCCTAGATTAAAATCCATTACAGAGAAATAGAGATCTCTGGCCTGTTCCTAGATTAGCCTCCATTATAGAGAAATAGAGATCTCTGTTCCTAGATTAACATCCATTATAGAGAAATAGAGATCTCTGGTCTGTTCCTAGATTAACATCCATTACAGAGAAATAGAGATCTCTGGCCTGTTCCTAGATTAGCCTCCATTATAGAGAAATAGAGATCTCTGTTCCTAGATTAACATCCATTATAGAGAAATAGAGATCTCTGGTCTGTTCCTAGATTAACATCCATTATAGAGAAATAGAGATCTCTGTTCTGTTCCTAGATTAACATCCATTATAGAGAAATAGAGATCTCTGTTCTGTTCCTAGATTAACATCCATTACAGAGAAATAGAGATCTCTGTTCCTAGATTAACATCCATTATAGAGAAATAGAGATCTCTGGTCTGTTCCTAGATTAACATCCATTATAGAGAAATAGAGATCTCTGTTCTGTTCCTAGATTAACATCCATTATAGAGAAATAGAGATCTCTGTTCTGTTCCTAGATTAACATCCATTATAGAGAAATAGAGATCTCTGTTCTGTTCCTAGATTAACATCCATTATAGAGAAATAGAGATCTCTGGTCTGTTCCTAGATTAGCCTCCATTATAGAGAAATAGAGATCTCTGTTCCTAGATTAACATCCATTACAGAGAAATAGAGATCTCTGGCCTGTTCCTAGATTAGCCTCCATTATAGAGAAATAGAGATCTCTGTTCCTAGATTAACATCCATTATAGAGAAATAGAGATCTCTGGTCTGTTCCTAGATTAACATCCATTATAGAGAAATAGAGATCTCTGTTCTGTTCCTAGATTAACATCCATTATAGAGAAATAGAGATCTCTGTTCTGTTCCTAGATTAACATCCATTACAGAGAAATAGAGATCTCTGTTCCTAGATTAACATCCATTATAGAGAAATAGAGATCTCTGGTCTGTTCCTAGATTAACATCCATTATAGAGAAATAGAGATCTCTGTTCTGTTCCTAGATTAACATCCATTATAGAGAAATAGAGATCTCTGTTCTGTTCCTAGATTAACATCCATTATAGAGAAATAGAGATCTCTGTTCTGTTCCTAGATTAACATCCATTATAGAGAAATAGAGATCTCTGGTCTGTTCCTAGATTAGCCTCCATTATAGAGAAATAGAGATCTCTGTTCCTAGATTAACATCCATTATAGAGAAATAGAGATCTCTGTTCTGTTCCTAGATTAACATCCATTACAGAGAAATAGAGATCTCTGTTCTGTTCCTAGATTAGCCTCCATTATAGAGAAATATAGATCTCTGTTCTGTTCCTAGATTAACATCCATTACAGAGAAATAGAGATCTCTGGTCTGTTCCTAGATTAGCCTCCATTATAGAGAAATAGAGATCTCTGTTCTGTTCCTAGATTAGCATCCATTATAGAGAAATAGAGATCTCTGTTCTGTTCCTAGATTAACATCCATTACAGAGAAATAGAGATCTCTGTTCTGTTCCTAGATTAACATCCATTATAGAGAAATAGAGATCTCTGTTCTGTTCCTAGATTAGCCTCCATTATAGAGAAATAGAGATCTCTGTTCTGTTCCTAGATTAACATCCATTATAGAGAAATAGAGATCTCTGTTCTGTTCCTAGATTAACATCCATTATAGAGAAATAGAGATCTCTGTTCTGTTCCCAGATTAACATCCATTACAGAGAAATAGATATCTCTGTTCTGTTCCTAGATTAACATCCATTACAGAGAAATAGAGATCTCTGTTCCTAGATTAACATCCATTATAGAGAAATAGAGATCTCTGTTCTGTTCCTAGATTAGCATCCATTACAGAGAAATAGAGATCTCTGTTCTGTTCCTAGATTAACATCCATTATAGAGAAATAGAGATCTCTGTTCTGTTCCTAGATTAACAACCATTATAGAGAAATAGAGAGCTCTGTTCTGTTCCTAGATTAACATCCATTATAGAGAAATAGAGATCTCTGTTCTGTTCCTAGATTAACATCCATTATAGAGAAATAGAGATCTCTGTTCTGTTCCTAGATTAACATCCATTATAGAGAAATAGAGATCTCTGTTCTGTTCCTAGATTCACATCCATTATAGAGAAATAGAGATCTCTGTTCTGTTCCTAGATTAACATCCATTATAGAGAAATAGAGATCTCTGTTCTGTTCCTAGATTAACATCCATTATAGAGAAATAGAGATCTCTGGTCTGTTCCTAGATTAACATCCATTATAGAGAAATAGAGATCTCTGTTCTGTTCCTAGATTAACATCCATTATAGAGAAATATAGATCTCTGTTCTGTTCCGAGATTAACATCCATTATAGAGAAATAGAGATCTCTGTTCTGTTCCTAGATTAACATCCATTATAGAGAAATAGAGATCTCTGTTCTGTTCCTAGATTAACATCCATTATAGAGAAATAGAGATCTCTGGTCTGTTCCTAGATTAACATCCATTATAGAGAAATAGAGATCTCTGTTCTGTTCCTAGATTAACATCCATTATAGAGAAATAGAGATCTCTGTTCTGTTCCTAGATTAACATCCATTATAGAGAAATAGAGATCTCTGTTCTGTTCCTAGATTAGCATCCATTACAGAGAAATAGAGATCTCTGTTCTGTTCCTAGATTAACATCCATTATAGAGAAATAGAGATCTCTGTTCTGTTCCTAGATTAACAACCATTATAGAGAAATAGAGATCTCTGTTCTGTTCCTAGATTAACATCCATTATAGAGAAATAGAGATCTCTGTTCTGTTCCTAGATTAACATCCATTATAGAGAAATAGAGATCTCTGTTCTGTTCCTAGATTAGCATCCATTACAGAGAAATAGAGATCTCTGTTCTGTTCCTAGATTAACATCCATTATAGAGAAATAGAGATCTCTGTTCTGTTCCTAGATTAACAACCATTATAGAGAAATAGAGATCTCTGTTCTGTTCCTAGATTAACATCCATTACAGAGAAATAGTGATCTCTGTTCTGTTCCTAGATTAACATCCATTATAGAGAAATAGAGATCTCTGTTCTGTTCCTAGATTAACATCCATTATAGAGAAATAGTGATCTCTGTTCTGTTCCTAGATTAACATCCATTATAGAGAAATAGTGATCTCTGTTCTGTTCCTAGATTAACATCCATTATAGAGAAATAGAGATCTCTGTTCTGTTCCTAGATTAACATCCATTATAGAGAAATAGAGATCTCTGTTCTGTTCCTAGATTAACATCCATTATAGAGAAATAGAGATCTCTGTTCTGTTCCTAGATTAGCATCCATTATAGAGAAATAGAGATCTCTGTTCTGTTCCTAGATTAACATCCATTATAGAAAAATAGAGATCTCTGTTCTGTTCCTAGATTAACATCCATTACAGAGAAATGGTGATCTCTGTTCTGTTCCTAGATTAACATCCATTATAGAAAAATAGAGATCTCTGTTCTGTTCCTAGATTAACATCCATTATAGAGAAATAGTGATCTCTGTTCTGTTCCTAGATTAACATCCATTATAGAGAAATAGAGATATCTGTTCTGTTCCTAGATTAACATCCATTATAGAGAAATAGAGATCTCTGTTCTGTTCCTAGATTAACATCCATTACAGAGAAATAGTGATCTCTGTTCTGTTCCTAGATTAACATCCATTATAGAGAAATAGAGATCTCTGTTCTGTTCCTAGATTAACATCCATTATAGAGAAATAGAGATCTCTGTTCTGTTCCTAGATTAACATCCATTATAGAGAAATAGAGATCTCTGTTCTGTTCCTAGATTAGCCTCCATTACAGAGAAATATAGATCTCTGGTCTGTTCCTAGATTAACATCCAAAATAGAGAAATAGAGATCTCTGGTCTGTTCCTAGATTAACATCCATTATAGAGAAATAGAGATCTCTGTTCCTAGATTAACATCCATTATAGAGAAATAGAGATCTCTGTTCTGTTCCTAGATTAACATCCATTATAGAGAAATAGAGATCTCTGTTCTGTTCCTAGATTAACATCCATTACAGGGAAATAGAGATCTCTGGTCTGTTCCTAGATTAACATCCATTATAGAGAAATAGAGATCTCTGGTCTGTTCCTAGATTAGCATCCATTACAGAGAAATAGTGATCTCTGTTCTGTTCCTAGATTAACATCCATTATAGAGAAATAGAGATATCTGTTCTGTTCCTAGATTAACATCCATTATAGAGAAATAGAGATCTCTGTTCTGTTCCTAGATTAGCCTCGATTACAGAGAAATATAGATCTCTGGTCTGTTCCTAGATTAACATCCAAAATAGAGAAATAGAGATCTCTGGTCTGTTCCTAGATTAACATCCATTATAGAGAAATAGAGATCTCTGTTCCTAGATTAACATCCATTATAGAGAAATAGAGATCTCTGTTCTGTTCCTAGATTAACATCCATTACAGAGAAATAGAGATCTCTGTTCTGTTCCTAGATTAACATCCATTATAGAGAAATAGAGATCTCTGTTCTGTTCCTAGATTAGCCTCCATTATAGAGAAATAGAGATCTCTGTTCTGTTCCTAGATTAACATCCATTATAGAGAAATAGAGATCTCTGTTCTGTTCCTAGATTAACATCCATTACAGAGAAATAGAGATCTTTGGTCTGTTCCTAGATTAACATCCATTATAGAGAAATAGAGATCTCTGTTCTGTTCCTAGATTAACATCCATTACAGAGAAATAGTGATCTCTGTTCTGTTCCTAGATTAACATCCATTATAGAGAAATAGAGATCTCTGTTCTGTTCCTAGATTAACATCCATTATAGAGAAATAGAGATCTCTGGTCTTTTCCTAGATTAACATCCATTATAGAGAAATAGTGATCTCTGTTCTGTTCCTAGATTAACATCCATTATAGAGAAATAGAGATCTCTGTTCTGTTCCTAGATTAACATCCATTATAGAGAAATAGAGATCTCTGTTCTGTTCCTAGATTAACATCCATTATAGAGAAATAGAGATCTCTGTTCTGTTCCTAGATTAGCATCCATTATAGAGAAATAGAGATCTCTGTTCTGTTCCTAGATTAACATCCATTATAGAGAAATAGAGATCTCTGTTCTGTTCCTAGATTAACATCCATTACAGAGAAATAGTGATCTCTGTTCTGTTCCTAGATTAACATCCATTATAGAAAAATAGAGATCTCTGTTCTGTTCCTAGATTAACATCCATTATAGAGAAATAGTGATCTCTGTTCTGTTCCTAGATTAACATCCATTATAGAGAAATAGAGATATCTGTTCTGTTCCTAGATTAACATCCATTATAGAGAAATAGAGATCTCTGTTCTGTTCCTAGATTAACATCCATTATAGAGAAATAGAGATCTCTGTTCTGTTCCTAGATTAACATCCATTATAGAGAAATAGAGATCTCTGTTCTGTTCCTAGATTAACATCCATTATAGATAAATAGAGATCTCTGTTCTGTTCCTAGATTAGCCTCCATTACAGAGAAATATAGATCTCTGGTCTGTTCCTAGATTAACATCCAAAATAGAGAAATAGAGATCTCTGGTCTGTTCCTAGATTAACATCCATTATAGAGAAATAGAGATCTCTGTTCCTAGATTAACATCCATTATAGAGAAATAGAGATCTCTGTTCTGTTCCTAGATTAACATCCATTATAGAGAAATAGAGATCTCTGTTCTGTTCCTAGATTAACATCCATTACAGGGAAATAGAGATCTCTGGTCTGTTCCTAGATTAACATCCATTATAGAGAAATAGAGATCTCTGGTCTGTTCCTAGATTAGCATCCATTACAGAGAAATAGTGATCTCTGTTCTGTTCCTAGATTAACATCCATTATAGAGAAATAGAGATATCTGTTCTGTTCCTAGATTAACATCCATTATAGAGAAATAGAGATCTCTGTTCTGTTCCTAGATTAGCCTCGATTACAGAGAAATATAGATCTCTGGTCTGTTCCTAGATTAACATCCAAAATAGAGAAATAGAGATCTCTGGTCTGTTCCTAGATTAACATCCATTATAGAGAAATAGAGATCTCTGTTCCTAGATTAACATCCATTATAGAGAAATAGAGATCTCTGTTCTGTTCCTAGATTAACATCCATTATAGAGAAATAGAGATCTCTGTTCTGTTCCTAGATTAACATCCATTACAGAGAAATAGAGATCTCTGGTCTGTTCCTAGATTAACATCCATTATAGAGAAATAGAGATCTCTGTTCTGTTCCTAGATTAGCCTCCATTACAGAGAAATATAGATCTCTGGTCTGTTCCTAGATTAACATCCAAAATAGAGAAATAGAGATCTCTGGTCTGTTCCTAGATTAACATCCATTATAGAGAAATAGAGATCTCTGTTCCTAGATTAACATCCATTATAGAGAAATAGAGATCTCTGTTCTGTTCCTAGATTAACATCCATTATAGAGAAATAGAGATCTCTGTTCTGTTCCTAGATTAACATCCATTACAGAGAAATAGAGATCTCTGGTCTGTTCCTAGATTAACATCCATTATAGAGAAATAGAGATCTCTAGTCTGTTCCTAGATTAGCATCCATTATAGAGAAATAGAGATCTCTGTTCTGTTCCTAGATTAACATCCATTACAGAGAAATAGAGATCTCTGTTCTGTTCCTAGATTAACATCCATTATAGAGAAATAGAGATCTCTGTTCTGTTCCTAGATTAACAAACATTATAGAGAAATAGAGATCTCTGTTCTGTTCCTAGATTAACATCCATTATAGAGAAATAGAGATCTCTGTTCCTAGATTAACATCCATTATAGAGAAATAGAGATCTCTGTTCTGTTCCTAGATTAGCCTCCATTACAGAGAAATAGAGATCTCTGTTCTGTTCCTAGATTAACATCCATTATAGAGAAATAGAGATCTCTGTTCTGTTCCTAGATTAACATCCATTATAGAGAAATAGAGATCTCTGTTCTGTTCCTAGATTAACATCCATTATAGAGAAATAGAGATCTCTGGTCTGTTCCTAGATTAGCATCCATTATAGAGAAATAGAGATCTCTGTTCTGTTCCTAGATTAACATCCATTATAGAGAAATAGAGATCTCTGTTCTGTTCCTAGATTAACATCCATTATAGAGAAATAGAGATCTCTGTTCTGTTCCTAGATTAACATCCATTATAGAGAAATAGAGATCTCTGGTCTGTTCCTAGATTAACATCCATTATAGAGAAATAGAGATCTCTGTTCTGTTCCTAGATTAACATCCATTATAGAGAAATAGAGATCTCTGGTCTGTTCCTAGATTAGCCTCCATTATAGAGAAATAGAGATCTCTGTTCTGTTCCTAGATTAACATCCATTATAGAGAAATAGAGATCTCTGTTCTGTTCCTAGATTAGCATCCATTATAGAGAAATAGAGATCTCTGTTCTGTTCCTCGATTAACATCCATTATAGAGAAATAGAGATCTCTGTTCTGTTCCTAGATTAGCCTCCATTATAGAGAAATAGAGATCTCTGTTCCTAGATTAACATCCATTATAGAGAAATAGAGATCTCTGTTCTGTTCCTAGATTAACATCCATTATAGAGAAATAGAGATATATGGTCTGTTCCTAGATTAACATCCATTATAGAGAAATAGAGATCTCTGTTCTGTTCCTAGATTAGCATCCATTATAGAGAAATAGAGATCTCTGTTCTGTTCCTAGATTAACATCCATTATAGAGAAATAGAGATCTCTGGTCTGTTCCTAGATTAACATCCATTACAGAGAAATAGAGATCTCTGTTCTGTTCCTAGATTAACATCCATTATAGAGAAATAGAGATCTCTGGTCTGTTCCTAGATTAACATCCATTATAGAGAAATAGAGATCTCTGTTCCTAGATTAGCCTCCATTATAGAGAAATAGAGATCTCTGTTCTGTTCCTAGATTAACATCCATTATAGAGAAATAGAGATCTCTGGTCTGTTCCTAGATTAACATCCATTATAGAGAAATAGAGATCTCTGTTCCTAGATTAGCCTCCATTATAGAGAAATAGAGATCTCTGTTCCTAGATTAGCCTCCATTATAGAGAAATAGAGATCTCTGTTCCTAGATTAGCATCCATTATAGAGAAATAGAGATCTCTGGTCTGTTCCTAGATTAACATCCATTACAGAGAAATAGAGATCTCTGTTCTGTTCCTAGATTAACATCCATTATAGAGAAATAGAGAACTCTGTTCTGTTCCTAGATTAGCCTCCATTATAGAGAAATAGAGATCTCTGTTCTGTTCCTAGATTAGCCTCCATTATAGAGAAATAGAGATCTCTGTTCTGTTCCTAGATTAACATCCATTATAGAGAAATATAGATCTCTGTTCTGTTCCTAGATTAACATCCATTACAGAGAAATAGAGATCTCTGTTCTGTTCCTAGATTAGCCTCCATTATAGAGAAATAGAGATCTCTGTTCTGTTCCTAGATTAGCCTCCATTATAGAGAAATAGAGATCTCTGTTCTGTTCCTAGATTAACATCCATTATAGAGAAATAGAGATATATGGTCTGTTCCTAGATTAACATCCATTATAGAGAAATAGAGATCTCTGTTCTGTTCCTAGATTAGCATCCATTATAGAGAAATAGAGATCTCTGTTCTGTTCCTAGATTAACATCCATTATAGAGAAATAGAGATCTCTGGTCTGTTCCTAGATTAACATCCATTACAGAGAAATAGAGATCTCTGGTCTGTTCCTAGATTAACATCCATTATAGAGAAATAGAGATCTCTGTTCCTAGATTAGCCTCCATTATAGAGAAATAGAGATCTCTGTTCTGTTCCTAGATTAACATCCATTATAGAGAAATAGAGATCTCTGGTCTGTTCCTAGATTAACAACCATTATAGAGAAATAGAGATCTCTGTTCCTAGATTAGCCTCCATTATAGAGAAATAGAGATCTCTGCTCCTAGATTAGCCTCCATTATAGAGAAATAGAGATCTCTGTTCCTAGATTAGCATCCATTATAGAGAAATAGAGATCTCTGGTCTGTTCCTAGATTAACATCCATTACAGAGAAATAGAGATCTCTGTTCTGTTCCTAGATTAACATCCATTATAGAGAAATAGAGATCTCTGTTCTGTTCCTAGATTAGCCTCCATTATAGAGAAATAGAGATCTCTGTTCTGTTCCTAGATTAGCCTCCATTATAGAGAAATAGAGATCTCTGTTCTGTTCCTAGATTAACATCCATTATAGAGAAATATAGATCTCTGTTCTGTTCCTAGATTAACATCCATTACAGAGAAATAGAGATCTCTGTTCTGTTCCTAGATTAGCCTCCATTATAGAGAAATAGAGATCTCTGTTCTGTTCCTAGATTAGCCTCCATTATAGAGAAATAGAGATCTCTGTTCTGTTCCTAGATTAACATCCATTATAGAGAAATAGAGATCTCTGTTCTGTTCCTAGATTAACATCCATTACAGAGAAATAGAGATCTCTGTTCTGTTCCTAGATTAACATCCATTATAGAGAAATAGAGATCTCTGTTCTGTTCCTAGATTAACATCCATTATAGAGAAATAGAGATCTCTGTTCTGTTCCTAGATTAACATCCATTACAGAGAAATAGAGATCTCTGTTCTGTTCCTAGATTAGCCTCCATTATAGAGAAATAGAGATCTCTGGTCTGTTCCTAGATTAACATCCATTATAGAGAAATAGAGATCTCTGTTCTGTTCCTAGATTAGCCTCCATTATAGAGAAATAGAGATCTCTGTTCTGTTCCTAGATTAACATCCATTATAGAGAAATAGAGATCTCTGTTCTGTTCCTAGATTAACATCCATTATAGAGAAATAGATATCTCTGTTCTGTTCCTAGATTAGCCTCCATTATAGAGAAATAGAGATCTCTGTTCTGTTCCTAGATTAACATCCATTATAGAGAAATAGAGATCTCTGTTCTGTTCCTAGATTAACATCCATTATAGAGAAATAGAGATCTCTGTTCTGTTCCTAGATTAACATCCATTATAGAGAAATAGAGATCTCTGTTCTGTTCCTAGATTAACATCCATTATAGAGAAATAGAGATCTCTGTTCTGTTCCTAGATTAACATCCATTACAGAGAAATAGAGATCTCTGTTCTGTTCCTAGATTAGCATCCATTACAGAGAAATAGAGATCTCTGTTCTGTTCCTAGATTAACATCCATTATAGAGAAATAGAGATCTCTGTTCCTAGATTAACATCCATTATAGAGAAATAGAGATCTCTGTTCCTAGATTAACATCCATTATAGAGAAATAGAGATCTCTGTTCTGTTCCTAGATTAACATCCATTATAGAGAAATAGAGATCTCTGTTCCTAGATTAGCCTCCATTATAGAGAAATAGAGATCTCTGGTCTGTTCCTAGATTAACATCCATTATAGAGAAATAGAGATCTCTGTTCCTAGATTAGCCTCCATTATAGAGAAATAGAGATCTCTGTTCCTAGATTAGCCTCCATTATAGAGAAATAGAGATCTCTGTTCCTAGATTAGCATCCATTATAGAGAAATAGAGATCTCTGGTCTGTTCCTAGATTAACATCCATTACAGAGAAATAGAGATCTCTGTTCTGTTCCTAGATTAACATCCATTATAGAGAAATAGAGATCTCTGTTCTGTTCCTAGATTAGCCTCCATTATAGAGAAATAGAGATCTCTGTTCTGTTCCTAGATTAGCCTCCATTATAGAGAAATAGAGATCTCTGTTCTGTTCCTAGATTAACATCCATTATAGAGAAATAGAGATCTCTGTTCTGTTCCTAGATTAACATCCATTACAGAGAAATAGAGATCTCTGTTCTGTTCCTAGATTAGCCTCCATTATAGAGAAATAGAGATCTCTGTTCTGTTCCTAGATTAGCCTCCATTATAGAGAAATAGAGATCTCTGTTCTGTTCCTAGATTAACATCCATTATAGAGAAATAGAGATCTCTGTTCTGTTCCTAGATTAACATCCATTACAGAGAAATAGAGATCTCTGTTCTGTTCCTAGATTAACATCCATTATAGAGAAAAAGAGATCTCTGTTCTGTTCCTAGATTTACATCCATTATAGAGAAATAGAGATCTCTGTTCTGTTCCTAGATTAACATCCATTACAGAGAAATAGAGATCTCTGTTCTGTTCCTAGATTAGCCTCCATTATAGAGAAATAGAGATCTCTGGTCTGTTCCTAGATTAACATCCATTATAGAAAAATAGAGATCTCTGTTCTGTTCCTAGATTAGCCTCCATTATAGAGAAATAGAGATCTCTGTTCTGTTCCTAGATTAACATCCATTATAGAGAAATAGAGATCTCTGTTCTGTTCCTAGATTAACATCCATTATAGAGAAATAGAGATCTCTGTTCTGTTCCTAGATTAGCCTCCATTATAGAGAAATAGAGATCTCTGTTCTGTTCCTAGATTAACATCCATTATAGAGAAATAGAGATCTCTGTTCTGTTCCTAGATTAACATCCATTACAGAGAAATAGAGATCTCTGTTCTGTTCCTAGATTAACATCCATTATAGAGAAATAGAGATCTCTGTTCTGTTCCTAGATTAACATCCATTATAGAGAAATAGAGATCTCTGTTCTGTTCCTATATTAACATCCATTACAGAGAAATAGAGATCTCTGTTCTGTTCCTAGATTAGCATCCATTACAGAGAAATAGAGATCTCTGTTCTGTTCCTAGATTAACATCCATTATAGAGAAATAGAGATCTCTGTTCCTAGATTAACATCCATTATAGAGAAATAGAGATCTCTGTTCTGTTCCTAGATTAACATCCATTATAGAGAAATAGAGATCTCTGTTCTGTTCCTAGATTAACATCCATTATAGAGAAATAGAGATCTCTGTTCTGTTCTTAGATTAGCCTCCATTATAGAGAAATAGAGATCTCTGTTCTGTTCCTAGATTAACATCCATTATAGAGAAATAGAGATCTCTGTTCTGTTCCTAGATTAGCCTCCATTATAGAGAAATAGAGATCTCTGGTCTGTTCCTAGATTAACATCCATTATAGAGAAATAGAGATCTCTGTTCTGTTCCTAGATTAACATCCATTATAGAGAAATATAGATCTCTGTTCTGTTCCTAGATTAACATCCATTACAGAGAAATAGAGATCTCTGTTCTGTTCCTAGATTAGCCTCCATTATAGAGAAATAGAGATCTCTGTTCTGTTCCTAGATTAGCCTCCATTATAGAGAAATAGAGATCTCTGTTCTGTTCCTAGATTAACATCCATTATAGAGAAATAGAGATCTCTGTTCTGTTCCTAGATTAACATCCATTACAGAGAAATAGAGATATCTGTTCTGTTCCTAGATTAACATCCATTATAGAGAAATAGAGATCTCTGTTCTGTTCCTAGATTAACATCCATTATAGAGAAATAGAGATCTCTGTTCCTAGATTAGCCTCCATTATAGAGAAATAGAGATCTCTGTTCCTAGATTAGCCTCCATTATAGAGAAATAGAGATCTCTGTTCCTAGATTAGCATCCATTATAGAGAAATAGAGATCTCTGGTCTGTTCCTAGATTAACATCCATTACAGAGAAATAGAGATCTCTGTTCTGTTCCTAGATTAACATCCATTATAGAGAAATAGAGATCTCTGTTCTGTTCCTAGATTAGCCTCCATTATAGAGAAATAGAGATCTCTGTTCTGTTCCTAGATTAGCCTCCATTATAGAGAAATAGAGATCTCTGTTCTGTTCCTAGATTAACATGCATTATAGAGAAATAGAGATCTCTGTTCTGTTCCTAGATTAACATCCATTATAGAGAAATAGAGATCTCTGTTCTGTTCCTAGATTAACATCCATTATAGAGAAATAGAGATCTCTGTTCTGTTCTTAGATTAGCCTCCATTATAGAGAAATAGAGATCTCTGTTCTGTTCCTAGATTAACATCCATTATAGAGAAATAGAGATCTCTGTTCTGTTCCTAGATTAGCCTCGATTATAGAGAAATAGAGATCTCTGGTCTGTTCCTAGATTAACATCCATTATAGAGAAATAGAGATCTCTGTTCTGTTCCTAGATTAACATCCATTATAGAGAAATATAGATCTCTGTTCTGTTCCTAGATTAACATCCATTACAGAGAAATAGAGATCTCTGTTCTGTTCCTAGATTAGCCTCCATTATAGAGAAATATAGATCTCTGTTCTGTTCCTAGATTAACATCCATTATAGAGAAATAGAGATCTCTGTTCTGTTCCTAGATTAACATCCATTACAGAGAAATAGAGATCTCTGTTCTGTTCCTAGATTAACATCCATTATAGAGAAATAGAGATCTCTGTTCTGTTCCTAGATTAACATCCATTATAGAGAAATAGAGATCTCTGTTCCTAGATTAGCCTCCATTATAGAGAAATAGAGATCTCTGTTCCTAGATTAGCCTCCATTATAGAGAAATAGAGATCTCTGTTCCTAGATTAGCATCCATTATAGAGAAATAGAGATCTCTGGTCTGTTCCTAGATTAACATCCATTACAGAGAAATAGAGATCTCTGTTCTGTTCCTAGATTAACATCCATTATAGAGAAATAGAGATCTCTGTTCTGTTCCTAGATTAGCCTCCATTATAGAGAAATAGAGATCTCTGTTCTGTTCCTAGATTAGCCTCCATTATAGAGAAATAGAGATCTCTGTTCTGTTCCTAGATTAACATCCATTATAGAGAAATAGAGATCTCTGTTCTGTTCCTAGATTAACATCCATTACAGAGAAATAGAGATCTCTGTTCTGTTCCTAGATTAGCCTCCATTATAGAGAAATAGAGATCTCTGTTCTGTTCCTAGATTAGCCTCCATTATAGAGAAATAGAGATCTCTGTTCTGTTCCTAGATTAACATCCATTATAGAGAAATAGAGATCTCTGTTCTGTTCCTAGATTAACATCCATTACAGAGAAATAGAGATCTCTGTTCTGTTCCTAGATTAACATCCATTATAGAGAAAAAGAGATCTCTGTTCTGTTCCTAGATTAACATCCATTATAGAGAAATAGAGATCTCTGTTCTGTTCCTAGATTAACATCCATTACAGAGAAATAGAGATCTCTGTTCTGTTCCTAGATTAGCCTCCATTATAGAGAAATAGAGATCTCTGGTCTGTTCCTAGATTAACATCCATTATAGAGAAATAGAGATCTCTGTTCTGTTCCTAGATTAACATCCATTATAGAGAAATAGAGATCTCTGTTCTGTTCCTATATTAACATCCATTACAGAGAAATAGAGATCTCTGTTCTGTTCCTAGATTAGCATCCATTACAGAGAAATAGAGATCTCTGTTCTGTTCCTAGATTAACATCCATTATAGAGAAATAGAGATCTCTGTTCTGTTCCTAGATTAGCCTCCATTATAGAGAAATAGAGATCTCTGTTCTGTTCCTAGATTAACATCCATTATAGAGAAATAGAGATCTCTGTTCTGTTCCTAGATTAACATCCATTACAGAGAAATAGAGATCTATGTTCTGTTCCTAGATTAACATCCATTATAGAGAAAAAGAGATCTCTGTTCTGTTCCTAGATTAACATCCATTATAGAGAAATAGAGATCTCTGTTCTGTTCCTAGATTAACATCCATTACAGAGAAATAGAGATCTCTGTTCTGTTCCTAGATTAGCCTCCATTATAGAGAAATAGAGATCTCTGGTCTGTTCCTAGATTAACATCCATTATAGAGAAATAGAGATCTCTGTTCTGTTCCTAGATTAACATCCATTACAGAGAAATAGAGATCTCTGTTCTGTTCCTAGATTAGCATCCATTACAGAGAAATAGAGATCTCTGTTCTGTTCCTAGATTAACATCCATTATAGAGAAATAGAGATCTCTGTTCCTAGATTAACATCCATTATAGAGAAATAGAGATCTCTGTTCTGTTCCTAGATTAACATCCATTATAGAGAAATAGAGATCTCTGTTCTGTTCCTAGATTAACATCCATTATAGAGAAATAGAGATCTCTGTTCTGTTCTTAGATTAGCCTCCATTATAGAGAAATAGAGATCTCTGTTCTGTTCCTAGATTAACATCCATTATAGAGAAATGGAGATCTCTGTTCTGTTCCTAGATTAGCCTCCATTATAGAGAAATAGAGATCTCTGGTCTGTTCCTAGATTAACATCCATTATAGAGAAATAGAGATCTCTGTTCTGTTCCTAGATTAACATCCATTATAGAGAAATATAGATCTCTGTTCTGTTCCTAGATTAACATCCATTACAGAGAAATAGAGATCTCTGTTCTGTTCCTAGATTAGCCTCCATTATAGAGAAATAGAGATCTCTGTTCTGTTCCTAGATTAGCCTCCATTATAGAGAAATAGAGATCTCTGTTCTGTTCCTAGATTAACATCCATTATAGAGAAATAGAGATCTCTGTTCTGTTCCTAGATTAACATCCATTACAGAGAAATAGAGATCTCTGTTCTGTTCCTAGATTAACATCCATTATAGAGAAATAGAGATCTCTGTTCTGTTCCTAGATTAACATCCATTATAGAGAAATAGAGATCTCTGTTCTGTTCCTAGATTAACATCCATTACAGAGAAATAGAGATCTCTGTTCTGTTCCTAGATTAGCCTCCATTATAGAGAAATAGAGATCTCTGGTCTGTTCCTAGATTAACATCCATTATAGAGAAATAGAGATCTCTGTTCTGTTCCTAGATTAGCCTCCATTATAGAGAAATAGAGATCTCTGTTCTGTTCCTAGATTAACATCCATTATAGAGAAATAGAGATCTCTGTTCTGTTCCTAGATTAACATCCATTATAGAGAAATAGAGATCTCTGTTCTGTTCCTAGATTAGCCTCCATTATAGAGAAATAGAGATCTCTGTTCTGTTCCTAGATTAACATCCATTATAGAGAAATAGAGATCTCTGTTCTGTTCCTAGATTAACATCCATTATAGAGAAATAGAGATCTCTGTTCTGTTCCTAGATTAACATCCATTATAGAGAAATAGAGATCTCTGTTCTGTTCCTAGATTAACATCCATTATAGAGAAATAGAGATCTCTGTTCTGTTCCTAGATTAACATCCATTACAGAGAAATAGAGATCTCTGTTCTGTTCCTAGATTAGCATCCATTACAGAGAAATAGAGATCTCTGTTCTGTTCCTAGATTAACATCCATTATAGAGAAATAGAGATCTCTGTTCCTAGATTAACATCCATTATAGAGAAATAGAGATCTCTGTTCCTAGATTAACATCCATTATAGAGAAATAGAGATCTCTGTTCTGTTCCTAGATTAACATCCATTATAGAGAAATAGAGATCTCTGTTCCTAGATTAGCCTCCATTATAGAGAAATATAGATCTCTGGTCTGTTCCTAGATTAACATCCATTATAGAGAAATAGAGATCTCTGTTCCTAGATTAGCCTCCATTATAGAGAACTAGAGATCTCTGTTCCTAGATTAGCCTCCATTATAGAGAAATAGAGATCTCTGTTCCTAGATTAGCATCCATTATAGAGAAATAGAGATCTCTGGTCTGTTCCTAGATTAACATCCATTACAGAGAAATAGAGATCTCTGTTCTGTTCCTAGATTAACATCCATTATAGAGAAATAGAGATCTCTGTTCTGTTCCTAGATTAGCCTCCATTATAGAGAAATAGAGATCTCTGTTCTGTTCCTAGATTAGCCTCCATTATAGAGAAATAGAGATCTCTGTTCTGTTCCTAGATTAACATCCATTATAGAGAAATAGAGATCTCTGTTCTGTTCCTAGATTAACATCCATTACAGAGATATAGAGATCTCTGTTCTGTTCCTAGATTAGCCTCCATTATAGAGAAATAGAGATCTCTGTTCTGTTCCTAGATTAGCCTCCATTATAGAGAAATAGAGATCTCTGTTCTGTTCCTAGATTAACATCCATTATAGAGAAATAGAGATCTCTGTTCTGTTCCTAGATTAACATCCATTACAGAGAAATAGAGATCTCTGTTCTGTTCCTAGATTAACATCCATTATAGAGAAAAAGAGATCTCTGTTCTGTTCCTAGATTAACATCCATTATAGAGAAATAGAGATCTCTGTTCTGTTCCTAGATTAACATCCATTACAGAGAAATAGAGATCTCTGTTCTGTTCCTAGATTAGCCTCCATTATAGAGAAATAGAGATCTCTGGTCTGTTCCTAGATTAACATCCATTATAGAGAAATAGAGATCTCTGTTCTGTTCCTAGATTAGCCTCCATTATAGAGAAATAGAGATCTCTGTTCTGTTCCTAGATTAACATCCATTATAGAGAAATAGAGATCTCTGTTCTGTTCCTAGATTAACATCCATTATAGAGAAATAGAGATCTCTGTTCTGTTCCTAGATTAGCCTCCATTATAGAGAAATAGAGATCTCTGTTCTGTTCCTAGATTAACATCCATTATAGAGAAATAGAGATCTCTGTTCTGTTCCTAGATTAACATCCATTACAGAGAAATAGAGATCTCTGTTCTGTTCCTAGATTAACATCCATTATAGAGAAATAGAGATCTCTGTTCTGTTCCTAGATTAACATCCATTATAGAGAAATAGAGATCTCTGTTCTGTTCCTATATTAACATCCATTACAGAGAAATAGAGATCTCTGTTCTGTTCCTAGATTAGCATCCATTACAGAGAAATAGAGATCTCTGTTCTGTTCCTAGATTAACATCCATTATAGAGAAATAGAGATCTCTGTTCTGTTCCTAGATTAACATCCATTACAGAGAAATAGAGATCTCTGTTCTGTTCCTAGATTAGCATCCATTACAGAGAAATAGAGATCTCTGTTCTGTTCCTAGATTAACATCCATTATAGAGAAATAGAGATCTCTGTTCCTAGATTAACATCCATTATAGAGAAATAGAGATCTCTGTTCCTAGATTAGCCTCCATTATAGAGAAATATAGATCTCTGGTCTGTTCCTAGATTAACATCCATTATAGAGAAATAGAGATCTCTGTTCCTAGATTAGCCTCCATTATAGAGAACTAGAGATCTCTGTTCCTAGATTAGCCTCCATTATAGAGAAATAGAGATCTCTGTTCCTAGATTAGCATCCATTATAGAGAAATAGAGATCTCTGGTCTGTTCCTAGATTAACATCCATTACAGAGAAATAGAGATCTCTGTTCTGTTCCTAGATTAACATCCATTATAGAGAAATAGAGATCTCTGTTCTGTTCCTAGATTAGCCTCCATTATAGAGAAATAGAGATCTCTGTTCTGTTCCTAGATTAGCCTCCATTATAGAGAAATAGAGATCTCTGTTCTGTTCCTAGATTAACATCCATTATAGAGAAATAGAGATCTCTGTTCTGTTCCTAGATTAACATCCATTACAGAGATATAGAGATCTCTGTTCTGTTCCTAGATTAGCCTCCATTATAGAGAAATAGAGATCTCTGTTCTGTTCCTAGATTAGCCTCCATTATAGAGAAATAGAGATCTCTGTTCTGTTCCTAGATTAACATCCATTATAGAGAAATAGAGATCTCTGTTCTGTTCCTAGATTAACATCCATTACAGAGAAATAGAGATCTCTGTTCTGTTCCTAGATTAACATCCATTATAGAGAAAAAGAGATCTCTGTTCTGTTCCTAGATTAACATCCATTATAGAGAAATAGAGATCTCTGTTCTGTTCCTAGATTAACATCCATTACAGAGAAATAGAGATCTCTGTTCTGTTCCTAGATTAGCCTCCATTATAGAGAAATAGAGATCTCTGGTCTGTTCCTAGATTAACATCCATTATAGAGAAATAGAGATCTCTGTTCTGTTCCTAGATTAGCCTCCATTATAGAGAAATAGAGATCTCTGTTCTGTTCCTAGATTAACATCCATTATAGAGAAATAGAGATCTCTGTTCTGTTCCTAGATTAACATCCATTATAGAGAAATAGAGATCTCTGTTCTGTTCCTAGATTAGCCTCCATTATAGAGAAATAGAGATCTCTGTTCTGTTCCTAGATTAACATCCATTATAGAGAAATAGAGATCTCTGTTCTGTTCCTAGATTAACATCCATTACAGAGAAATAGAGATCTCTGTTCTGTTCCTAGATTAACATCCATTATAGAGAAATAGAGATCTCTGTTCTGTTCCTAGATTAACATCCATTATAGAGAAATAGAGATCTCTGTTCTGTTCCTATATTAACATCCATTACAGAGAAATAGAGATCTCTGTTCTGTTCCTAGATTAGCATCCATTACAGAGAAATAGAGATCTCTGTTCTGTTCCTAGATTAACATCCATTATAGAGAAATAGAGATCTCTGTTCCTAGATTAACATCCATTATAGAGAAATAGAGATCTCTGTTCTGTTCCTAGATTAACATCCATTATAGAGAAATAGAGATCTCTGTTCTGTTCCTAGATTAACATCCATTATAGAGAAATAGAGATCTCTGTTCTGTTCTTAGATTAGCCTCCATTATAGAGAAATAGAGATCTCTGTTCTGTTCCTAGATTAACATCCATTATAGAGAAATAAAGATCTCTGTTCTGTTCCTATATTAACATCCATTACAGAGAAATAGAGATCTCTGTTCTGTTCCTAGATTAGCATCCATTACAGAGAAATAGAGATCTCTGTTCTGTTCCTAGATTAACATCCATTATAGAGAAATAGAGATCTCTGTTCTGTTCCTAGATTAACATCCATTATAGAGAAATAGAGATCTCTGTTCTGTTCCTAGATTAGCCTCCATTATAGAGAAATAGAGATCTCTGTTCTGTTCCTAGATTAACATCCATTATAGAGAAATAGAGATCTCTGTTCTGTTCCTAGATTAACATCCATTATAGAGAAATAGAGATCTCTGTTCTGTTCCTATATTAACATCCATTACAGAGAAATAGAGATCTCTGTTCTGTTCCTAGATTAGCATCCATTACAGAGAAATAGAGATCTCTGTTCTGTTCCTAGATTAACATCCATTATAGAGAAATAGAGATCTCTGTTCCTAGATTAACATCCATTATAGAGAAATAGAGATCTCTGTTCTGTTCCTAGATTAACATCCATTATAGAGAAATAGAGATCTCTGTTCTGTTCTTAGATTAGCCTCCATTATAGAGAAATAGAGATCTCTGTTCTGTTCCTAGATTAACATCCATTATAGAGAAATAGAGATCTCTGTTCTGTTCCTATATTAACATCCATTACAGAGAAATAGAGATCTCTGTTCTGTTCCTAGATTAGCATCCATTACAGAGAAATAGAGATCTCTGTTCTGTTCCTAGATTAACATCCATTATAGAGAAATAGAGATCTCTGTTCCTAGATTAACATCCATTATAGAGAAATAGAGATCTCTGTTCTGTTCCTAGATTAACATCCATTATAGAGAAATAGAGATCTCTGTTCTGTTCCTAGATTAACATCCATTATAGAGAAATAGAGATCTCTGTTCTGTTCCTAGATTAGCCTCCATTATAGAGAAATAGAGATCTCTGGTCTGTTCCTAGATTAGCATCCATTATAGAGAAATAGAGATCTCTGTTCTGTTCCTAGATTAACATCCATTGGTGATCTGGCATCTTTCATCTTCTTTATAACCTTCACTTTCTTCACTGCTCACAACCCCTCCCTGTCTTCCCCTCCTCGCTCCCCCTTTCATCCTCCTCCCTCTCCCCTTCATACTGGAGACCCCATTGTCCCGGTGGGTCATAGCTCTCTCTACTCTAGGGCAGGCCAAGGCAGAGTGTGGGCTGACAGGAAACAGAGACCTACAGTATACGTATACAGCAATGTTAGAACCCTGATAACAGCAGCCCATTGACCTGGGTACGTCTTCAAGTCAACACTGGAGCTGTACCCTCTCAGACAACACTCACCTCTCATCCTGTATGGACTCAGAAGAGAGACTGGAGCTGTACCCTCTCAGACAACACTCACCTCTCACCCTGTATGGACTCAGAAGAGAGACTGGAGCTGTACCCTCTCAGACAACACTCACCTCTCATCCTGTATGGACTCAGAAGAGACACTGGAGCTGTACCCTCTCAGACAACACTCACCTCTCATCCTGTATGGACTCAGAAGAGACACTGGAGCTGTACCCTCTCAGACAACACTCACCTCTCATCCTGTATGGACTCAGAAGAGAGACTGGAGCTGTACCCTCTCAGACAACACTCACCTCTCATCCTGTATGGACTCAGAAGAGAGACTGGAGCTGTACCCTCTCAGACAACACTCACCTCTCATCCTGTATGGACTCAGAAGAGACACTGGAGCTGTACCCTCTCAGACAACACTCACCTCTCATCCTGTATGGACTCAGAAGAGACACTGGAGCTGTACCCTCTCAGACAACACTCACCTCTCATCCTGTATGGACTCAGAAGAAACACTGGAGCTGTACCCTCTCAGACAACACTCACCACTCATCCTGTATGGACTCAGAAGAAACACTGGGTTATTTTGGTAAAAGCACTCATGGTGTGTGTTTGTGTGAAAAACAAATGTAAAATATAGTTTAGATGATCTCTGAGCTCTACTGTGAGTGAAATATTGTTAGTCAGTGTTTGTCCTTTTATCTGCATAATACATTCTGATCAAGAAGAGCAGCAGTACGTACGATACACCAGCCCCCTCTGATCCCCTCCCCTCCCCTCTGCATAAGGTTCTGATCAAGAAGAGCAACAGTACGATACACCAGCCCCCTCTGATCCCCTCCCCTCCCCTCTGCATAAGGTTCTGATCAAGAAGAGCAGCAGTACGATACACCAGCCCCCTCTGATCCCCTCCCCTCCCCTCTGCATAAGGTTCTGATCAAGAAGAGCAACAGTACGATACACCAGCCCCCTCTGATCCCCTCCCCTCCCCTCTGCATAAGGTTCTGATCAAGAAGAGCAGCAGTATGTACGATACACCAGCCCCCTCTGATCCCCTCCCCTCCCCTCTGCATAAGGTTCTGATCAAGAAGAGCAACAGTACGATACACCAGCCCCCTCTGATCCCCTCCCCTTCCCTCTGCATAAGGTTATGATCAAGAAGAGCAACAGTACGATACACCAGCCCCCTCTGATCCCCTCCCCTCCCCTCTGAATAAGGTTCTGATCAAGAAGAGCAACAGTACGATACACCAGCCCCCTCTGATCCCCTCCCCTCCCCTCTGCATAAGGTTCTGATCAAGAAGAGCAACAGTACGATACACCAGCCCCCTCTGATCCCCTCCCCTCCCCTCTGCATAAGGTTCTGATCAAGAAGAGCAACAGTACGATACACCAGCCCCCTCTGATCCCCTCCCCTCCCCTCTGCATAAGGTTCTGATCAAGAAGAGCAACAGTACGATACACCAGCCCCCTCTGATCCCCTCCCCTCCCCTCTGAATAAGGTTCTGATCAAGAAGAGCAACAGTACGATACACCAGCCCCCTCTGATCCCCTCCCCTCCCCTCTGCATAAGGTTCTGATCAAGAAGAGCAACAGTACGATACACCAGCCCCCTCTGATCCCCTCCCCTCCCCTCTGCATAAGGTTCTGAGATTGGCCCCAACTCCCAACTGTTCACCTTGTCCCCTAAATCAGGCTGGCACATTCCTTCACATGATGTGAGCGCTCTACAGTTAAATGCTTCTGGGGCGAAGTTACAAAATACATTTTGAAGTGCATGAATTTAAATATACAATGCTTTGCATCTATTATGTTACTTAACGAGGGTAGCCCCTTGAATCTCTTGAATCCTTCAAAATTACTGCTGGAAGTCAGTTACAACAAATGTTGGGCTCTAAGATGGCGACCACCTCACTCTCCCATTTAACCAGTGGATTCAGTTACTATTAGAAGATATGACATTAGAATTATTGACAGCGAGAATGAATGGTGCTAGTTAAGGAACAATTTGAGGCTTGGACAAATAAAACATTCTCAGGGGGACAGTAGCCATGGTTTTCGGGTTGGGAGGGAGGATGCGGGCAGGTGGATGGGGACTGAGAGGGGTAATGGGTTGGGATTATCTTTGTATGAATTTCTTAGATATTTTTTGGGGGTACCTGTAACCACCCTCAAAGAAATTAATAAAGACAACAAAATGGAAAAAATTAAAGATACAAGCAACCCCAAAAATGCCTCTTCGGCACCTCCAATGTATTGAGCTGTTGTAGACTTCTGACCTGTGCAGTCAGGTTAGTGCTCTCCGGACTCAGTAAGGTTAGTGCTCTCCGGACTCAGTAAGGTTAGTGCTCTCCGGACTCAGTAAGGTTAGTGCTCTCCGGACTCAGTAAGGTTAGTGCTCTCCGGACTCAGTAAGGTTAGTGCTCTCCGGACTCAGTAAGGTTAGTGCTCTCCGGACTCAGTATGGTTAGTGCTCTCTGGACTCAGTAAGGTTAGTGCTCTCCGGACTCAGTAAGGTTAGTGCTCTCCGGACTCAGTCAGGTTAGTGCTCTCCGGACTCAGTCAGGTTAGTGCTCTCCGGACTCAGTAAGGTTAGTGCTCTCCGGACTCAGTAAGGTTAGTGCTCTCCGGACTCAGTAAGGTTAGTGCTCTCCAGACTCAGTAAGGTTAGTGCTCTCCGGACTCAGTAAGGTTAGTGCTCTCCGGACTCAGTCAGGTTAGTGCTCTCCGGACTCAGTAAGGTTAGTGCTCTCCGGACTCAGTAAGGTTAGTGCTCTCCGGACTCAGTAAGGTTAGTGCTCTCCGGACTCAGTAAGGTTAGTGCTCTCCGGACTCAGTAAGGTTAGTGCTCTCCGGACTCAGTAAGGTTAGTGCTCTCCGGACTCAGTAAGGTGAGTGCTCTCCGGACTCAGTAAGGTTAGTGCTCTCCGGACTCAGTATGGTTAGTGCTCTCCGGACTCAGTAAGGTTAGTGCTCTCCGGACTCAGTAAGGTTAGTGCTCTCCGGACTCAGTAAGGTTAGTGCTCTCCGGACTCAGTAAGGTTAGTGCTCTCCGGACTCAGTAAGGTTAGTGCTCTCCGGACTCAGTAAGGTTAGTGCTCTCCGGACTCAGTATGGTTAGTGCTCTCCGGACTCAGTAAGGTTAGTGCTCTCCGGACTCAGTAAGGTTAGTGCTCTCTGGACTCAGTATGGTTAGTGCTCTCCGGACTCAGTCAGGTTAGTGCTCTCCGGACTCAGTCAGGTTAGTGCTCTCCGGACTCAGTCAGGTTAGTGCTCTCCGGACTCAGTCAGGTTAGTGCTCTCCGGACTCAGTCAGGTTAGTGCTCTCCGGACTCAGTAAGGTTAGTGCTCTCCGGACTCAGTCAGGTTAGTGCTCTCCGGACTCAGTCAGGTTAGTGCTCTCCGGACTCAGTCAGGTTAGTGCTCTCCGGACTCAGTCAGGTTAGTGCTCTCCGGACTCAGTCAGGTTAGTGCTCTCCGGACTCAGTAAGGTTAGTGCTCTCCAGACTCAGTAAGGTTAGTGCTCTCCGGACTCAGTAAGGTTAGTGCTCTCCGGACTCAGTAAGGTTAGTGCTCTCCGGACTCAGTATGGTTAGTGCTCTCCGGACTCAGTAAGGTTAGTGCTCTCCAGACTCAGTAAGGTTAGTGCTCTCCGGACTCAGTAAGGTTAGTGCTCTCCGGACTCAGTAAGGTTAGTGCTCTCCGGACTCAGTAAGGTTAGTGCTCTCCGGACTCAGTAAGGTTAGTGCTCTCCGGACTCAGTAAGGTTAGTGCTCTCCGGACTCAGTAAGGTTAGTGCTCTCCGGACTCAGTAAGGTTAGTGCTCTCCGGACTCAGTAAGGTTAGTGCTCTCCGGACTCAGTAAGGTTAGTGCTCTCCGGACTCAGTAAGGTTAGTGCTCTCCAGACTCAGTAAGGTTAGTGCTCTCCGGACTCAGTCAGGTTAGTGCTCTCTGGACTCAGTAAGGTTAGTGCTCTCTGGACTCAGTAAGGTTAGTGCTCTCCAGACTCAGTAAGGTTAGTGCTCTCTGGACTCAGTAAGGTTAGTGCTCTCCGGACTCAGTAAGGTTAGTGCTCTCCGGACTCAGTAAGGTTAGTGCTCTCCGGACTCAGTATGGTTAGTGCTCTCCGGACTCAGTATGGTTAGTGCTCTCCGGACTCAGTAAGGTTAGTGCTCTCCGGACTCAGTAAGGTTAGTGCTCTCCGGACTCAGTAAGGTTACTGCTCTCCGGACTCAGTAAGGTTAGTGCTCTCCGGACTCAGTAAGGTTAGTGCTCTCCGGACTCAGTATGGTTAGTGCTCTCCGGACTCAGTAAGGTTAGTGCTCTCCGGACTCAGTAAGGTTAGTGCTCTCCGGACTCAGTAAGGTTAGTGCTCTCCGGACTCAGTAAGGTTAGTGCTCTCTGGACTCAGTCAGGTTAGTGCTCTCCGGACTCAGTAAGGTTAGTGCTCTCCGGACTCAGTAAGGTTAGTGCTCTCCGGACTCAGTCAGGTTAGTGCTCTCCGGACTCAGTAAGGTTAGTGCTCTCCGGACTCAGTAAGGTTAGTGCTCTCCGGACTCAGTAAGGTTAGTGCTCTCTGGACTCAGTAAGGTTAGTGCTCTCCGGACTCAGTATGGTTAGTGCTCTCCGGACTCAGTAAGGTTAGTGCTCTCTGGACTCAGTAAGGTTAGTGCTCTCTGGACTCAGTAAGGTTAGTGCTCTCCGGACTCAGTAAGGTTAGTGCTCTCCGGACTCAGTAAGGTTAGTGCTCTCCGGACTCAGTAAGGTTAGTGCTCTCCGGACTCAGTAAGGTTAGTGCTCTCTGGACTCAGTAAGGTTAGTGCTCTCCGGACTCAGTAAGGTTAGTGCTCTCCGGACTCAGTCAGGTTAGTGCTCTCCGGACTCAGTAAGGTTTGTGCTCTCCGGACTCAGTCAGGTTAGTGCTCTCTGGACTCAGTAAGGTTAGTGCTCTCCGGACTCAGTAAGGTTAGTGCTCTCTGGACTCAGTAAGGTTAGTGCTCTCCGGACTCAGTAAGGTTTGTGCTCTCCGGACTCAGTAAGGTTAGTGCTCTCCGGACTCAGTAAGGTTAGTGCTCTCCGGACTCAGTCAGGTTAGTGCTCTCCGGACTCAGTATGGTTAGTGCTCTCTGGACTCAGTATAGTTAGTGCTCTCCGGACTCAGTAAGGTTAGTGCTCTCCGGACTCAGTATAGTTAGTGCTCTCCGGACTCAGTAAGGTTAGTGCTCTCCGGACTCAGTAAGGTTAGTGCTCTCCGGACTCAGTAAGGTTAGTGCTCTCCGGACTCAGTAAGGTTAGTGCTCTCCGGACTCAGTAAGGTTAGTGCTCTCCGGACTCAGTAAGGTTAGTGCTCTCTGGACTCAGTATAGTTAGTGCTCTCCGGACTCAGTATAGTTAGTGCTCTCCGGACTCAGTATAGTTAGTGCTCTCCGGACTCAGTAAGGTTAGTGCTCTCCGGACTCAGTAAGGTTAGTGCTCTCCGGACTCAGTAAGGTTAGTGCTCTCCGGACTCAGTCAGGTTAGTGCTCTCCGGACTCAGTAAGGTTAGTGCTCTCCGGACTCAGTAAGGTTAGTGCTCTCCGGACTCAGTAAGGTTAGTGCTCTCCGGACTCAGTATGGTTAGTGCTCTCCGGACTCAGTATGGTTAGTGCTCTCCGGACTCAGTATGGTTAGTGCTCTCCGGACTCAGTATGGTTAGTGCTCTCCGGACTCAGTCAGGTTAGTGCTCTCCGGACTCAGTAAGGTTAGTGCTCTCCGGACTCAGTAAGGTTAGTGCTCTCCGGACTCAGTATGGTTAGTGCTCTCCGGACTCAGTAAGGTTAGTGCTCTCTGGACTCAGTAAGGTTAGTGCTCTCCGGACTCAGTAAGGTTAGTGCTCTCCGGACTCAGTAAGGTTAGTGCTCTCCGGACTCAGTATGGTTAGTGCTCTCCGGACTCAGTAAGGTTAGTGCTCTCCGGACTCAGTATGGTTAGTGCTCTCCGGACTCAGTAAGGTTAGTGCTCTCTGGACTCAGTCAGGTTAGTGCTCTCCGGACTCAGTAAGGTTAGTGCTCTCCGGACTCAGTAAGGTTAGTGCTCTCCGGACTCAGTAAGGTTAGTGCTCTCCGGACTCAGTATGGTTAGTGCTCTCCGGACTCAGTAAGGTTAGTGCTCTCCGGACTCAGTCAGGTTAGTGCTCTCCGGACTCAGTAAGGTTAGTGCTCTCCGGACTCAGTAAGGTTAGTGCTCTCCGGACTCAGTAAGGTTAGTGCTCTCCGGACTCAGTCAGGTTAGTGCTCTCCGGACTCAGTAAGGTTAGTGCTCTCCGGACTCAGTAAGGTTAGTGCTCTCCGGACTCAGTAAGGTTAGTGCTCTCTGGACTCAGTAAGGTTAGTGCTCTCCGGACTCAGTAAGGTTAGTGCTCTCCGGACTCAGTAAGGTTAGTGCTCTCCGGACTCAGTAAGGTTAGTGCTCTCCGGACTCAGTAAGGTTAATGCTCTCCGGACTCAGTAAGGTTAGTGCTCTCCGGACTCAGTAAGGTTAGTGCTCTCCGGACTCAGTAAGGTTAGTGCTCTCCGGACTCAGTAAGGTTAGTGCTCTCCGGACTCAGTAAGGTTAGTGCTCTCCGGACTCAGTAAGGTTAGTGCTCTCTGGACTCAGTATGGTTAGTGCTCTCCGGACTCAGTCAGGTTAGTGCTCTCTGGACTCAGTAAGGTTAGTGCTCTCCGGACTCAGTAAGGTTAGTGCTCTCTGGACTCAGTATGGTTAGTGCTCTCCGGACTCAGTCAGGTTAGTGCTCTCCGGACTCAGTATGGTTAGTGCTCTCCGGACTCAGTAAGGTTAGTGCTCTCCGGACTCAGTAAGGTTAGTGCTCTCCGGACTCAGTAAGGTTAGTGCTCTCCGGACTCAGTAAGGTTAGTGCTCTCCGGACTCAGTAAGGTTAGTGCTCTCCGGACTCAGTAAGGTTAGTGCTCTCCGGACTCAGTAAGGTTAGTGCTCTCCGGACTCAGTAAGGTTAGTGCTCTCCGGACTCAGTAAGGTTAGTGCTCTCCGGACTCAGTAAGGTTAGTGCTCTCCAGACTCAGTAAGGTTAGTGCTCTCCGGACTCAGTAAGGTTAGTGCTCTCCGGACTCAGTCAGGTTAGTGCTCTCTGGACTCAGTAAGGTTAGTGCTCTCTGGACTCAGTAAGGTTAGTGCTCTCCGGACTCAGTAAGGTTAGTGCTCTCTGGACTCAGTAAGGTTAGTGCTCTCCGGACTCAGTAAGGTTAGTGCTCTCCGGACTCAGTAAGGTTAGTGCTCTCCGGACTCAGTATGGTTAGTGCTCTCCGGACTCAGTATGGTTAGTGCTCTCCGGACTCAGTAAGGTTAGTGCTCTCCGGACTCAGTAAGGTTAGTGCTCTCCGGACTCAGTAAGGTTACTGCTCTCCGGACTCAGTAAGGTTAGTGCTCTCCGGACTCAGTAAGGTTAGTGCTCTCCGGACTCAGTAAGGTTAGTGCTCTCCGGACTCAGTAAGGTTAGTGCTCTCCGGACTCAGTAAGGTTAGTGCTCTCTGGACTCAGTAAGGTTAGTGCTCTCCGGACTCAGTAAGGTTAGTGCTCTCTGGACTCAGTAAGGTTAGTGCTCTCTGGACTCAGTAAGGTTAGTGCTCTCCGGACTCAGTAAGGTTAGTGCTCTCCGGACTCAGTAAGGTTAGTGCTCTCCGGACTCAGTAAGGTTAGTGCTCTCCGGACTCAGTAAGGTTAGTGCTCTCTGGACTCAGTAAGGTTAGTGCTCTCCGGACTCAGTAAGGTTAGTGCTCTCCGGACTCAGTCAGGTTAGTGCTCTCCGGACTCAGTAAGGTTTGTGCTCTCCGGACTCAGTCAGGTTAGTGCTCTCTGGACTCAGTAAGGTTAGTGCTCTCCGGAATCAGTAGGGTTAGTGCTCTCCGGACTCAGTAAGGTTAGTGCTCTCCGGACTCAGTAAGGTTTGTGCTCTCCGGACTCAGTAAGGTTAGTGCTCTCCGGACTCAGTAAGGTTAGTGCTCTCCGGACTCAGTCAGGTTAGTGCTCTCCGGACTCAGTATGGTTAGTGCTCTCCGGACTCAGTATAGTTAGTGCTCTCCGGACTCAGTAAGGTTAGTGCTCTCCGGACTCAGTATAGTTAGTGCTCTCCGGACTCAGTAAGGTTAGTGCTCTCCGGACTCAGTAAGGTTAGTGCTCTCCGGACTCAGTAAGGTTAGTGCTCTCCGGACTCAGTAAGGTTAGTGCTCTCCGGACTCAGTAAGGTTAGTGCTCTCCGGACTCAGTAAGGTTAGTGCTCTCTGGACTCAGTATAGTTAGTGCTCTCCGGACTCAGTATAGTTAGTGCTCTCCGGACTCAGTATAGTTAGTGCTCTCCGGACTCAGTAAGGTTAGTGCTCTCCGGACTCAGTAAGGTTAGTGCTCTCCGGACTCAGTAAGGTTAGTGCTCTCCGGACTCAGTCAGGTTAGTGCTCTCCGGACTCAGTAAGGTTAGTGCTCTCCGGACTCAGTAAGGTTAGTGCTCTCCGGACTCAGTAAGGTTAGTGCTCTCCGGACTCAGTATGGTTAGTGCTCTCCGGACTCAGTATGGTTAGTGCTCTCCGGACTCAGTATGGTTAGTGCTCTCCGGACTCAGTCAGGTTAGTGCTCTCCGGACTCAGTAAGGTTAGTGCTCTCCGGACTCAGTAAGGTTAGTGCTCTCCGGACTCAGTATGGTTAGTGCTCTCCGGACTCAGTAAGGTTAGTGCTCTCTGGACTCAGTAAGGTTAGTGCTCTCCGGACTCAGTAAGGTTAGTGCTCTCCGGACTCAGTAAGGTTAGTGCTCTCCGGACTCAGTATGGTTAGTGCTCTCCGGACTCAGTAAGGTTAGTGCTCTCCGGACTCAGTATGGTTAGTGCTCTCCGGACTCAGTAAGGTTAGTGCTCTCTGGACTCAGTCAGGTTAGTGCTCTCCGGACTCAGTAAGGTTAGTGCTCTCCGGACTCAGTAAGGTTAGTGCTCTCCGGACTCAGTAAGGTTAGTGCTCTCCGGACTCAGTATGGTTAGTGCTCTCCGGACTCAGTAAGGTTAGTGCTCTCCGGACTCAGTCAGGTTAGTGCTCTCCGGACTCAGTAAGGTTAGTGCTCTCCGGACTCAGTAAGGTTAGTGCTCTCCGGACTCAGTAAGGTTAGTGCTCTCCGGACTCAGTCAGGTTAGTGCTCTCCGGACTCAGTAAGGTTAGTGCTCTCCGGACTCAGTAAGGTTAGTGCTCTCCGGACTCAGTAAGGTTAGTGCTCTCTGGACTCAGTAAGGTTAGTGCTCTCCGGACTCAGTAAGGTTAGTGCTCTCCGGACTCAGTAAGGTTAGTGCTCTCCGGACTCAGTAAGGTTAGTGCTCTCTGGACTCAGTAAGGTTAGTGCTCTCCGGACTCAGTAAGGTTAGTGCTCTCCGGACTCAGTAAGGTTAGTGCTCTCCGGACTCAGTATGGTTAGTGCTCTCCGGACTCAGTATAGTTAGTGCTCTCCGGACTCAGTATGGTTAGTGCTCTCCGGACTCAGTATGGTTAGTGCTCTCCGGACTCAGTATAGTTAGTGCTCTCCGGACTCAGTAAGGTTAGTGCTCTCTGGACTCAGTATAGTTAGTGCTCTCCGGACTCAGTAAGGTTAGTGCTCTCTGGACTCAGTATAGTTAGTGCTCTCCGGACTCAGTAAGGTTAGTGCTCTCTGGACTCAGTATGGTTAGTGCTCTCCGGACTCAGTATGGTTAGTGCTCTCCGGACTCAGTAAGGTTAGTGCTCTCCGGACTCAGTAAGGTTAGTGCTCTCCGGACTCAGTAAGGTTAGTGCTCTCCGGACTCAGTATGGTTAGTGCTCTCCGGACTCAGTAAGGTTAGTGCTCTCCGGACTCAGTCAGGTTAGTGCTCTCCGGACTCAGTATGGTTAGTGCTCTCCGGACTCAGTAAGGTTAGTGCTCTCCGGACTCAGTCAGGTTAGTGCTCTCCGGACTCAGTATGGTTAGTGCTCTCCGGACTCAGTATAGTTAGTGCTCTCCGGACTCAGTCAGGTTAGTGCTCTCCGGACTCAGTCAGGTTAGTGCTCTCTGGACTCAGTATAGTTAGTGCTCTCCGGACTCAGTAAGGTTAGTGCTCTCTGGACTCAGTAAGGTTAGTGCTCTCTGGACTCAGTCAGGTTAGTGCTCTCTGGACTCAGTCAGGTTAGTGCTCTCTGGACTCAGTATAGTTAGTGCTCTCTGGACTCAGTAAGGTTAGTGCTCTCTGGACTCAGTCAGGTTAGTGCTCTCTGGACTCAGTCAGGTTAGTGCTCTCTGGACTCAGTATAGTTAGTGCTCTCTGGACTCAGTAAGGTTAGTGCTCTCTGGACTCAGTCAGGTTAGTGCTCTCTGGACTCAGTAAGGTTTGTGCTCTCCGGACTCAGTAAGGTTAGTGCTCTCCGGACTCAGTAAGGTTAGTGCTCTCCGGACTCAGTAAGGTTAGTGCTCTCCGGACTCAGTAAGGTTTGTGCTCTCTGGACTCAGTATGGTTAGTGCTCTCCGGACTCAGTATGGTTAGTGCTCTCCGGACTCAGTAAGGTTAGTGCTCTCCGGACTCAGTAAGGTTAGTGCTCTCCGGACTCAGTAAGGTTAGTGCTCTCCGGACTCAGTAAGGTTAGTGCTCTCCGGACTCAGTAAGGTTAGTGCTCTCCAGACTCCTTCGGATGAGAGTGATTTACATTAGAGGTGCCGAATAGACAATTTTTCAGTTGCTTGCACATTTTTATTTAGACCTTTTTTGGAAATACATACTGCCCATAACGGCAGTAAATTACAATAGTTGCTAATTAAAACTCCATATTTGGTTTGTAACGAACATATTTTGACGTTATTAAGCTTGAAAAGTTGGTGACTGGCTTCCTCCTGGGCTTAAAAAGGAGATTGGCCATATCAACATACCCTGTATTTCTATTTATTATGGATCCCCTATATTGTGGTTGATCTATTTGGGAAGCAGCCTCTGTGTCCGTCAACATAGCAATAAATGACCTCTGAGAGCATCTGAGAGCGGTAGTAGAGAGCAGAGAGGAGGTAGGAGGAGGGAGAAACAGGGTGGGTTGGAATAAAGCTCTCTATCCGCCAGATGCTGTATAGTCTAATTTAACCCAACAGACATCTGCTGTGATGATGACCAATGTTTCATCTAAACTGCACGCGGGCGGGAAATACCAGCGCACAGAGAAGCACAAGATTTAACCGGTCCGCTGTAACCAATCAGAGCTGCAGTAGGCCTATATGCAAAAAGACCATTGCCATATATGGATCTGTTCCATTCACTTTGAACTGGACTGTTTTTACAGCATGAGGGGTCCTGAGTAGAGGCACTCTGAGATTCAAGCAACATGTGCTTATTTGTACATTTGTTCATATCCTTTGCTAGTTAGTGAGTTATTAGCCCAGTTGTAAATAATTTATAGTCAGCGATTGGGGAGTGTTTGCTTCCTAGGAAAGACAAAACGTGTGCATTTCTACAGATATTTGAAAAGCGAGTCAGGTAAAGATACGCTTGAATAAGCTAAATAGCCAATAGGCAGAGGGTAGCATAATTTGTCTGATTCTCTGAAACAATGGTATGGGAAGAGTGATGCATTTTATTATGTAAAGTGCTTTCTTGCATCAAACAACACAATGACATTTTTTGTCACCTCCTTGTCTGAAGGACAAGCGGATAAACAGGCTGATGTGAAGCCTACATTGAAGCCTACATTGAACACCACACATTGATTGCTACTGTAGTCTGAATGATAGAACAGCTATTTCCATGTTAACATGTTATGGGATGCATTTTCTCCATTGTTTTTGATGGAAGGCCACTCTGGTAGACCTACATTAGCCACAGTAGTCTACTTGACCACTGTTAAAATGAATGTGAAGTAGGTTCAGCCTCAGTGTTCACAATTTAAAAAGCACCGGAAGTTGCACAGAATTTTCAAAAAGTTCAAGTTTGCACTCAGCAGACCTGACATTTGCTCAGTGATGAATTTTTTTTGAGGGAACATTGATGATGACCATATCAAAGTGACTGGATTCTTACCTCTGTGTCGTTTCCTGCACCAGTCTAGAGTCACTCTAACAAAAGCCTGTTATTCACTGTTCAAGTGCCTCGACAACTTCCTCTCCACTCACTCCACCTCTCACCCTTTCCTCCCTTCACTCCTCCTCTGGCATGGGTATTTGTGGAAAATATCAGTAACATACACTCTAACACACCACGCCCTGCATGGGCTTCTGTAGAACATTCTAGAACGGCGGAGAATACAACTTACCATGATCAAAGTCAATGAAATCACATGTTAAGATAGCAAGATTTGTTTTCTAAGAAATCTATTAAGCCTTCTTCATTTAATTTGAATGCTGATAGCATCCAGATCGTTTATGACATGTCGCATGACTGTGATTGGTGTCACATTTCTACTGGTCTTTTCTACTGACACTAGTCAGGGGTTCATGGCTGGAATACCTTAGCTTTGCTACTGTCTTTATGACTTTTATTTTCTACTGACACTAGTCAGGGGTTCATGGCTGGAATACCTTAGCTTTGCTACTGTCTTTATGACTTTTATTTTCTACTGACACTAGTCAGGGGTTCATGGCTGGAATACCTTAGCTTTGCTAGTCTTTCTTTCTCCAGCCTGTCTGCAATACAGCCCTGGTCCAGCAGGAGGAGCTCTAGTGATGTGCTCCAGCAGACAGAGGGGATATCCCAGGACAGGAGGGGTAAGAGAGGTTAGAGAGAGGAGAAAGGACATCTCTCCCATCCAGCTGTACTGTACTCTGTAGGATTCAGAGTTGCTCAGAACAGTAGAAACAGAACAAATTGGTATTGGTCGCATACATATTTTGCAGATGTAATCGAAGGTGAAATGCTGATGTTTCTAGCTCCAATAGTGCCATAATACCTAACAATACAAAACAGTACACACGAATCCCAAAAATAAAAATAAATAAGTGAAGAAATATCAGAATGACCAATGTCAGAGTCCTGCATATTATATACATAATATGTTCACTGAGTCGACCAAACATTCAGAACCCCTTCCTAATATTGAGTTGCACCCCCCCCTCTTTTTGCCCTCAAAACAGCCTCAATTGGTCGGGTCATGGACTCTACAAGGTGTCGAAAGCTTTCCACAGGGATGCTGGCCCCTGTTGACTCCAGTGCTTCCCACAGTTGTGTTAAGTTGGCTGGATGTCCTTTGGGTGGTGGACCCTTCTTGATACAAACGGGAAACTGTTGAGCATAAAAAACCCAGCAGTTGATGGCGCCGGAGGAGATGGCCTCTGTTTTACGGGCTCCTAACCAATTCTGCTATTGTGTGTTTTTTCTGCGTTATTTGTAACTTATTTTGTACATGATGTTTCTGCTACCGTCTCTTATGACCGGAAATATCTTCTGGACATCAGGACAGTGATTACTCACCTCGTACTGGACAAATATTTTTTCGAGTCGGACGCGAAGGATTTACTTTAGACAACCGACAAGGCCCAAATCCCTGTCATTCGCATGAAGAAGAGACGGAGATATCAGGGACGTAGGTCAGGGTGCCTTGTAAGGATCCGATGGCGAGTGAGTAATGCTTCTCTACCATCAGTCCTATTAGCCAACGTACAATCATTGGATAATAAAATGGATGAGCTCCGATCTATCCTACCAACGGGACCAACTGTAATTTCTTATGTTTCACAGAGTCGGTCCATCGGCAGGATAGAATAGCTGCCTCCGGTAAGACAAGGTGTTGCGGACTGTGTCTATTTGTAAATAACAGCGGGTGCACGAAATCTAATATTAAGGAAGGTAGAGTATCTATTGATAAGCTGTAGACCACACCATTAATTAAGCAATCGAGTGTTCATCTATGTTATTCATAGTGCCTATTTACCTCCACAAACCAAAGCTGGTACTAAGATGGCGCTCAACCAGCTGTATAAGGCCATAAGCAAACAATATAATGCTCATCCAGAGGCGGCGCTCCTAGTGGCCGGGGACTTTAATGCAGCGAAACTTACATCCGTTTTACCTAATTTCTACCAGTATGTTACATGTGCAATACAAACCTCTCCCTTGCCCTCCATTTGGCAAAACTGACCATAAATCTATCCTCATGATTCCTGCTTACAAGCAAAAACTAAAGCAGGAAGTACCAGTGACTCGCTCAATAAGGAAGTGGTCAGATGACGCAGATGCTAAGCTACAGGACTGCTTTGCTAGCACAGACTGGAATGTGTTCTGGGATTCTTCCAATGGCATTGAGGAGTGCACCACATCAGTCACTGGCTTCATCAATAAGTGCATCAATGATGTCGTCCCCACAGTGACCGTATGTACATACCCCAACCAGAATCCATGGATTATAGGCAACATCCGCACTGAGCTAAAGAGAAGAGCTGCCGCTTTCAAAGGAGTGGGACTCTAATTTGCATGCTTATAAAAAAATCCTGCTATGCCCTCCAACGAACCATCAAACAGGCAAAATGTCAATACGGGACTAGGATTGAATTGTACTACACCGGCTCCGACGCTCGTCGGATGTGGCAGGGCTTGCAAACTATTATGGACAACAAAGGGAAGCACAGCCGTGAGCTGCAAAGAGACACGAGCCTACCAGACAGACTAAATAACTTCTATGCTCACTTCGAGGCAAGAAACACTGAAGCATGCATGAGAGCATCAGCTGTTCTGGAAGACTGTATGAACACACTCTCTGTAGCCGATCTGAGTAAGACCATTAAACAGGTCAACATTCACAAGGCCGCAGGGTCAGATGTATTACCAGGATGTGTACTCTGAGCATGCACTGACCAACTGGCAAGTGTCTTCACTGACATTTTCAACCTGTCCCTGACCGAGTCTGTAATACCAACATGTTTCAAGCAGACCACCATAGTCCCTGTGCCCAAGAACACCAAAGGTAATCTGCCTAAATGACTACCAACACGTAGCACTCACGTCTGGAGCCATGGAGTGCATTGAAAGGCTGGTCATGGCTCACATCAATACCATCATCCCAGAAACCCTAGACCCATTCCTGTTTGCGTATCGCACCAAAAGATGCAATCGCTATTGTACTCCACACTGCCCTTTCACAACTGGACAAAAGGATCACCTACTTGAGAATGCTATTCATTGACTACAGCTCAGCATTCAACACCATAGTGCCCTCAAAGCTCATCAATAAGCTAAGGACCCTGGGACTAAACACCTCCCTCTGCAACTGGATCCTGGACTTCCTGACGGGCTGCCCCTGGGTGGTAAGGGTAGGTAACAACACATTCTGAACGCTATCTTCAACACCGGGGCCGATCAGGGGTTCATGCTCAGTCCCCTCCTGTACTCCCTGTTCACCCATGACTGCATGGCCAAGCACGACTCCAACAGCATCATTAAGTTTGCCGATGACACAATAGTGGTAGAACTGATCACCAGCCATGATGAGACAGCCTATAGGGAGGAGGTCAGAGACCTGGCAGTGTGGTGCCAGGATAACAACCTCTCCCTCAATGTGATCAAGACAAAGGAGATGATTGTGGACTATATGAAATGGAGGACTGAGCCCCATTCTCATCGACAGGGCTGCAGTGGAGCAGGTTGAGAGCTTCAAGTTCTTTAGTGTCCACCTCACCAACAAACTATCATGGTCCAGTCACATCAATACAGTTGTGAAGAGGGCACGACAACGCCTATTCCCCTTCAGGAGACTGAAAAGATTTGGCATGGGTCCTCAGATCCTCAAAAAGTTCTACAGCTGCACCATTGAGAGCATCCTGACTGATGCATCACCGCCTGATATGGCAACAGCTCGGCCTCCGACCGCAAGGCACTACAGAGGCTAGTGTGAACGGCCCAGTACGGCCCAGTGGGGCTAAGCTTTCTGCATCCATGACCTCTATACCAGGTGGTGGCAGAGGAAGCCCCTACAAATTAACAATGACTCCAGCCACCCTCGTCATAGACTGTTATCTCTGCTACCTCACGGCAAGTAGTATCAGAGTGCCAAGTCTAGGTCTAAAAGGCTTCTTAACAGCTTCTACCCCCAATCCATAATTCTCCTGAACAGCTAATTAAATGTCTACCCGGACTATTTGCATTGTTGGACTTCTTATGTATCTTTTTTACTTCAGTTTATTTTAGTAAATACTTACTTAACACTCATTTTTCTTAAAACTGCATTGTTGGTTAAGGGCTTGTAAGTAACCATTTCACTGTAAGTCTACACCTGATGAATTCGGCGCATGAGACAAATACAATTTGATTTGATTTCAAATAAAATAAAATAAAATAAAATGTATTTATAAAGCCCTTCTTACTTCAGCTTATATCTCAAAGTGCTGTACAGAAACCCAGCCTAAAACCCCAAACAGCAAGCAATGCAGGTGTGGAAGCACGGTGTCTAGGAAAAACTCCCTAGAAAGGCCAGAACCTAGGAAGAAACCGAGAGAGGAACCAGGCTATGAGGGTTGGCCAGTCCTCTTCTGGCTGTGCCGGGTGGAGATTAAAGAGAACATGGCCAAGATGTACAAATGTTCATAGATGACCAGCAGGGTCAAATAATGATAGTCACAGTGGATGTCGAGGGTGCAACAGGTCAGCACCTCAGGAGTAAATGTCAGTTGGCTTTTCATAGCATATCATTCAGAGTATCTCTACCGCTCCTGCTGTCTCTAGAGAGTTGAAAACAGCAGGTCTGGGACAGGTAGCACGTCCGATGAACAGGTCAGGGTCAGGGTTCCATAGCCGCAGGCAGAACAGTTGAAAATGGAGCAGCAGCACAGCCAGGTGGACTGGGGACAGCAAGGAGTCATCAGGCCAGGTAGTCCTGAGGCATGGTCCTTGGGCTCAGGTCCTCCGAGAGAGAGAGAGAAAGAGAGAAAGAGAGAATTAGAGAGAGCATACTTAAATTCACACAGGACACCGGAAAAGACTGGAGAAATACTCCAGATATAACACACTGACCCTAGCCCCCCGACAAAACTACTGCAGCATAAATACTGGAGGCTGAGACAGGAGGGGTCGGGAGACACTGTCCCCATCTGACGATACCCCCGGACAGGGCCAAACAGGCAGGATATAACCCCGTCCACTTTGCCAAAGCACAGCCCCCACACCACTAGAGAGATATCTTCAACCACCAACTTACCATCCTGAGACAAGGCTGAGTATAGCCCACAAAGATCTCCCCCACGGCACAACCCAAGGGGGGGCGTCATCCCAGACAGGAAGATCACGTCAGTGACTCAACCCACTCAAGTGACGCACCCCTCCTAGGGACGGCATGGAAGAGCACCAGTAAGCCAGTGACGCAGCCCCTGTAATAGGGTTAGAGGCAAGAATCCCAGTGGAAAGAGGGGAACCGGCCAGGCAGAGACAGCAAGGGCGGTTCATTGCTCCAGTGTCTTTTCATTCACCTTCACACTCCTGGGCCAGACTACACTCAATCATAAGACCTGCTGAAGAGATGAGTCTTCAGTAAAGACTTAAAGGTTGAGACCGAGTCTGCGTCTCTCACATGGGTAGGCAGACCATTCCTTAAAAATTGAGCTCTATAGGAGAAAGCCCTGCCTCCCGCTGTTTGCTTAGAAATTCTAGGGACAATTAGGAGGCCTGCGTCTTGTGACCGTAGCGTAAGTGTAGGTATGTACGGCAGGACCAACTCGGAAAGATAGGTAGGAGCAAGCCCATGTAACGCTTTATAGGTTAACAGTAAAACCTTGAAATCAGCCCTTGCCTTAATAGGAAGCCAGTGTAGGGAAGCTAGCACTGGAGTAATATGATCAAATTTCTTGGTTCTAGTCAGGATTCTAGCAGCCGTATTTAGCACTAACTGAAGTTTATTTAGTGCTTTATCCGGGTAGCCGGAAAGTAGAGCATTGCAGTAGTCTAACCTAGAAGTAACAAATGCATGGATTAATTTTTCTACATAATTTTTGGACAGAAAATTTCTGATTTTTGCAATGTTACATAGAAGGAAAAAAGCTGTCCTTGAAACAGTCTTGATATGTTCGTCAAAAGAGAGATCAGGGTCCAGAGTAACGCCGAGGTCCTTCACAGTTTTATTTGAGACGACTTTACAACCATCAAGATTAATTGTCAGATTTAACAGAAGATCTCTTTGTTTCTTGGGACCTAGAACAAGCATCTCTGTTTTGTCCGAGTTTAAAAGTAGAAAGTTTGCAGCCATCCACTTCCTTATGTCTGAAACACAGGCTTCTAGCGAGGGCAATTTTGGGGCTTCACTATGTTTCATTGAAATGTACAGCTGTGTGTCATCCGCATAGCAGTGAAAGTTAACATTATGTTTTCGAATAACATCCCCAAGAAGTAAAATATATAGTGAAAACAATAGTGGTCCTAAAACGGAACCTTGTGGAACACCGAAATGTACAGTTGATTTGTCAGAGGACAAACCATTCACAGAGACAAACTGATATCTTTCCGACAGGTAAGATCTAAACCAGGCCAGAACTTGTCCGTGTAGACCAATTTGGGTTTCTTGTCTCTCCAAAAGAATGTGGTGATCGATGGTGTCAAAGGCAGCACTAAGGTCTAGTAGCACGAGGACAGATGCAGAGCCTCGGTCTGACGCCATTAAAAGGTCATTTACCACCTTCACAAGTGCAGTCTCAGTGCTATGATGGGGTCTAAAACCAGACTGAAGCATTTTGTATACATTGTTTGTCTTCAGGAAGGCAGTGAGTTGCTGCGCAACAGCTTTTTCTAAAATTTTTGAGCGGAATGGAAGATTCGATATAGGCCGATAGTTTTTTATATTTTCCGGGTCAAGGTTTGGCTTTTTCAAGAGAGGCTTTATTACTGCCACTTTTAGTGAGTTTGGTACACATCCGGTGGATAGAGAGCCGTTTATTATGTTCAACATAGGAGGGCCAAGCACAGGAAGCAGCTCTTTCAGTGGTTTAGTAGGAATAGGATCCAGTATGCAGCTTGAAGGTTTAAAGGCCATGATTATTTTCATCATTGTGTCAAGAGATATAGTACTAAAACACTTAAGTGTCTCTTCCGATCCCAGGCCCTGGCAGAGCTGTGCAGATCCAGGACAGCTAAGCCCTGGAGGAATATGCAGATTTAAAGAGGAGTCCGTAATTTGCTTTCTAATGATCATGATTTTTTCCTCAAAGAAGTTCATGAATTTATTACTGCTGAAGTGAAAGCCATCCTCTCTTGGGGAATGATGCTTTTTAGTTAGCTTTGCAACAGTATCAAAAATACATTTTGTATTGTTCTTATTTTCCTCAATTAAGTTGGAAAAGTAGGATGATCGAGCAGCAGTGAGGGCTCTTCGGTACTGCACGGTACTGTCTTTCCAAGCTAGTCGGAAGACTTCCAGTTTGGTGTGGCGCCATTTCCGTTCCAATTTTCTGGAAGCTTGCTTCAAAGCTCGGGTATTTTCTGTATACCAGGGAGCTAGTTTCTTATGACAAATGTTTTTCGTTTTTAGGGGTGCAACTGCATCTAGGGTATTGCGCAAGGTTAAATTGAGTTCCTCAGTTAGGTGGTTAACTGATTTTTGTCCTCTGACGTCCTTGGGTAGGCAGAAGGAGTCTGGAAGGGCATCAAGGAATTTTTGTGTTGTCTGAGAATTTATAGCACGACTTTTGATGCTCCTTGGTTGGGGTCTGAGCAGATTATTTGTTGCGATTGCAAACGTAATAAAATGGTGGTCCGACAGTCCAGGATTATGAGGAAAAACATTAAGATCTACAACATTTATTCCATGGGACAAAACTAGGTCCAGAGTATGACTGTGGCAGTGAGTAGGTCCAGAGACATGTTGGACAAAACCCACTGAGTCGATGATGGCTCCGAAAGACTTTTGGAGTGGGTCTGTGGACTTCTCCATATGAATATTAAAATCACCAAAAATTAGAATATGATCTGCTATGACTACAAAGTCTGATAGGAATTCAGGGAACTCAGAGAGGAACGCTGTATATGGCCCAGGAGGCCTATAAACAGTAGCTATAAAAAGTGATTGAGTAGGCTGCATAGATTTCATGACTAGAAGCTCAAAAGACGAAAACGTCATTTTTCTTTTTGTAAATTGAAATTTGCTATCGTAAATGTTAGCAACACCTCCGCCTTTGCGGGATGCACAGGGGATATGGTCACTAGTGTAACCAGGAGGTGAGGCCTCATTTAACACAGTAAATTCATCAGGCTTAAGCCATGTTTCAGTCAGGCCAATCACATCAAGATTATGATCAGTGATTAGTTCATTGACTATAACTGCCTTTGAAGTGAGGGATCTAACATTAAGTAACCCTATTTTGAGATGTGAGGTATCACGATCTCTTTCAATAATGGCAGGAATGGAGGAGGTCTTTATCCTAGTGAGATAACACCGCCATGTTTAGTTTTGCCCAACCTAGGTCGAGGCACAGACACAGTCTCAATGGGGATGGCTGAGCTGACTACACTGACTGTGCTATTGGCAGACTCCACTAAGCTGGCAGGTTGGCTAAAAGCCTGCTGCCTGGCCTGCACCCTATTTCATTGTGGAGCTAGAGGAGTTAGAGCCCTGTCTATGTTAGTAGATAAGATGAGAGCACCCCTCCAGCTAGGATGGAGTCCGTCACTCCTCAGCAGGTCAGGCTTGGTCCTGTTTGTGGGTGAGTCCCAGAAAGAGGGCCAATTATCTACAAATTCTATCTTTTGGGAGGGGCAGAAAACAGTTTTCAACCAGCGATTGAGTTGTGAGACTCTGCTGTAGAGCTCGTCACTCCCCCTAACTGGGAGGGGGCCAGAGACAATTACTCGATGCCGACACATCTTTCTAGCTGATTTACAGGCTGAAGCTATGTTGTGCTTGGTGACCTCTGACTGTTTCATCCTAACATCGTTGGTGCCGACGTGGATAACAATATCTCTATACTCTCTACACTCACCAGTTTTAGCTTTAGCCAGCACCATCTTCAGATTAGCCTTAACGTCGGTAGCCCTGCCCCCTGGTAAACAGTGTATGATCGCTGGGTGATTCGTTTTAAGTCTAATACTGCGGGTAATGGAGTCGCCAATGACTAGGGTTTTCAATTTGTCAGAGCTAATGGTGGGAGCCTTCGGCGTCTCAGACCCCGTAACGGGAGGAGTAGAGACAAGAGAAGACTCGGCCTCAGACTCCGACTCGCTACTCAATGGGGAAAACCGGTTGAAAGTTTCTGTCGGCTGAATGAGCGACACCGGTTGAGCATTCCAACAGCATTTCCTTCCAGAAGCCATGAGAAAATTGTCCGGCTGCGGGGACAGTGCGGGGGGATTTATACTAACGTTACTATCTGTACTTACTGGTGGCACAGACGCTGTTTCACCCTTTCCTACACTGAAATTACCCTTGCCTAACGATTGCGTCTGAAGCTGGGCTTGCAGCACAGCTATCCTCGCCGTAAGGCGATCATTCTCCTGTATATTATGAGTACAGCGAATGCAATTAGAAGACATCATGTTAATGTTACTACTTAGCATCGGCTGTTGAAGGTGCTGACGAACCATGTCCAGATAAAGCGTCCGAAGTGAAAAAGTTGAATGAGGGAAAAAGTTGAATGAGGGAAAAAGACTGTCCTGTCTGTCTCCCTGTTACAGAGCAGTACAACAGACTGTCCTGTCTGTCTCCCTGTTACAGAGCAGGTCAACAGTCTGTCCTGTCTGTCTCCCTGTAACAGAGCAGGTCAACAGTCTGTCCTGTCTGTCTCCCTGTTACAGAGCAGTACAACAGACTGTCCTGTCTGTCTCCCAGTAACAGAGCAGGTCAACAGTCTGTCCTGTCTGTCTCCCTGTAACAGAGCAGGTCAACAGTCTGTCCTGTCTGTCTCCCTGTAATAGAGCAGGGAAGGCTCTATCTGAACTCATAGCTCAACACACGTGGTCCTCCTCACAGTCATGTTGCACTGCAATACGAAGGAATGTTCTGAATATGCAGCACCTTTTCTGCTCCAGTTGACTCCCTTTGATGATGACCCAGACCTGCTGAGAGTCGTACTGTTTCAAAGTGCTGGGAAGCGTCCTTTCAACACTGAGGCTAGTCAGAGATTGTCAAAGGAGTTAGAAGAGCAGGTCTGACAACTTCCTCACATCACCTCTCCTCTTTCTGCTCTTATCACTCTCTCTCTTCCTCCTGCTCACCACTGGACGGACTGTTACCTAATACACTCAGTGGTTACCAATGGTTTAGTGGGGACATTACTGTGGAAATATTATCCATGAAGTAGAGTAATGTTCAATCTCTATTAGATAGAGTGTAGTAGAGTAATGTTCCATCTCTAGTAGATAGAGTGTAGTAGAGTAATGTTCCATCTCTAGTAGATAGAGTGTAGTAGAGTAATGTTCCATCTCTATTAGATAGAGTGTAGTAGAGTAATGTTCCACCTCTAGTAGATAGAGTGTAGTAGAGTAATGTTCCATCTCTAGTAGATAGAGTGTAATAGAGTAATGTTCCATCTCTAGTAGATAGAGTGTAGTAGAGTAATGGTCCATCTCTATTAGAGTGAGTGTAGTAGAGTAATGGTCCATCTCTAGTAGATAGAGTGTAGTAGAGTAATGTTCCATCTCTAGTAGATAGAGTGTAGTAGAGTAATGTTCCATCTCTAGTAGATAGAGTGTAGTAGAGTAATGTTCCATCTCTATTAGATAGAGTGTAGTAGAGTAATGTTCCATCTCTAGTAGATAGAGTGTAGTAGAGCAATGTTCCATCTCTAGTAGATAGAGTGTAGTAGAGTAATGTTCCATCTCTAGTAGATAGAGTGTAGTAGAGTAATGTTCCATCTCTAGTAGATAGAGTGTAGTAGAGTAATGTTCCATCTCTAGTAGATAGAGTGTAGTAGAGTAATGTTCCATCTCTATTAGAGTGTAGTAGAGTAATGTTCCATCTCTATTAGATAGAGTGTAGTAGAGTAATGTTCCATCTCTAGTAGATAGAGTGTAGTAGAGTAATGTTCCATCTCTAGTAGATAGAGTGTAGTAGAGTAATGTTCCATCTCTATTAGAGTGTAGTAGAGTAATGTTCCATCTCTATTAGATAGAGTGTAGTAGAGTAATGTTCCATCTCTACTAGATAGAGTGTAGTAGAGTAATGTTCCATCTCTATTAGAGTGTAGTAGAGTAATGTTCCATCTCTATTAGAGTGTAGTAGAGTAATGGTCCATCTCTATTAGATAGAGTGTAGTAGAGTAATGTTCCACCTCTAGTAGATAGAGTGTAGTAGAGTAATGTTCCATCTCTAGTGGATAGAGTGTAGTAGAGTAATGCTCCATCTCTAGTAGATAGAGTGTAGTAGAGTAATGGTCCATCTCTAGTGGATAGAGTGTAGTAGAGTAATGGTCCATCTCTAGTAGATAGAGTGTAGTAGAGTAATGTTCCATCTCTAGTAGATAGATTGTAGTAGAGTAATGTTCCATCTCTAGTAGATAGAGTGTAGTAGAGTAATGTTCCATCTCTATTAGAGTGTAGTAGAGTAATGTTCCATCTCTATTAGAGTGTAGTAGAGTAATGTTCCATCTCTATTAGAGTGTAGTAGAGTAATGGTCCATCTCTATTAGATAGAGTGTAGTAGAGTAATGTTCCATCTCTAGTAGATAGAGTGTAGTAGAGTAATGTTCCATCTCTATTAGATAGAGTGTAGTAGAGTAATGTTCCATCTCTAGTAGATAGAGTGTAGTAGAGTAATGTTCCACCTCTATTAGAGTGTAGTAGAGTAATGTTCCACCTCTATTAGAGTGTAGTAGAGTAATGTTCCATCTCTATTAGATAGAGTGTAGTAGAGTAATGTTCCATCTCTATTAGATAGAGTGTAGTAGAGTAATGTTCCATCTCTATTAGATAGAGTGTAGTAGAGTAATGTTCCATCTCTATTAGATAGAGTGTAGTAGAGTAATGTTCCATCTCTATTAGATAGAGTGTAGTAGAGTAATGTTCCATCTCTATTAGATAGAGTGTAGTAGAGTAATGTTCCATCTCTATTAGATAGAGTGTAGTAGAGTAATGTTCCATCTCTATTAGATAGAGTGTAGTAGAGTAATGTTCCATCTCTATTAGATAGAGTGTAGTAGAGTAATGTTCCACCTCTATTAGAGTGTAGTAGAGTAATGTTCCACCTCTATTAGATAGAGTGTAGTAGAGTAATGTTCCATCTCTAGTAGATATAGTGTAGTAGAGTAATGTTCCATCTCTATTAGATAGAGTGTAGTAGAGTAATGTTCCATCTCTATTAGATAGAGTGAAGTAGAGTAATGTTCCATCTCTAGTAGATAGAGTGTAGTAGAGTAATGTTCCACCTCTATTAGAGTGTAGTTAAGTAATGTTCCATCTCTAGTAGATAGAGTGTAGTAGAGTAATGTTCCATCTCTAGTAGATATAGTGTAGTAGAGTAATGTTCCACCTCTATTAGAGTGTAGTAGAGTAATGTTCCATCTCTAGTAGATAGAGTGTAGTAGAGTAATGTTCCATCTCTATTAGATAGAGTGAAGTAGAGTAATGTTCCATCTCTAGTAGATAGAGTGTAGTAGAGTAATGTTCCATCTCTAGTAGATAGAGTGTAGTAGAGTAATGTTCCACCTCTATTAGAGTGTAGTTAAGTAATTTCCATCTCTAGTAGATAGAGTGTAGTAGAGTAATGTTCCATCTCTAGTAGATATAGTGTAGTAGAGTAATGTTCCACCTCTATTAGAGTGTAGTAGAGTAATGTTCCATCTCTAGTAGATAGAGTGTAGTAGAGTAATGTTCCATCTCTATTAGATAGAGTGAAGTAGAGTAATGTTCCATCTCTATTAGATAGAGTGTAGTAGAGTAATGTTCCATCTCTAGTAGATAGAGTGTAGTAGAGTAATGTTCCATCTCTAGTAGATAGAGTGTAGTAGAGTAATGTTCCATCTCTATTAGATAGAGTGTAGTAGAGTAATGTTCCACCTCTAGTAGATAGAGTGTAGTAGAGTAATGTTCCATCTCTAGTAGATAGAGTGTAGTAGAGTAATGTTCCATCTCTAGTAGATAGAGTGTAGTAGAGTAATGGTCCATCTCTATTAGAGTGAGTGTAGTAGAGTAATGGTCCATCTCTAGTAGATAGAGTGTAGTAGAGTAATGTTCCATCTCTAGTAGATAGAGTGTAGTAGAGTAATGTTCCATCTCTAGTAGATAGAGTGTAGTAGAGTAATGTTCCATCTCTATTAGATAGAGTGTAGTAGAGTAATGTTCCATCTCTAGTAGATAGAGTGTAGTAGAGTAATGTTCCATCTCTAGTAGATAGAGTGTAGTAGAGTAATGTTCCATCTCTAGTAGATAAAGTGTAGTAGAGCAATGTTCCATCTCTAGTAGATAGAGTGTAGTAGAGTAATGTTCCATCTCTAGTAGATAGAGTGTAGTAGAGTAATGTTCCATCTCTATTAGAGTGTAGTAGAGTAATGTTCCATCTCTATTAGATAGAGTGTAGTAGAGTAATGTTCCATCTCTAGTAGATAGAGTGTAGTAGAGTAATGTTCCATCTCTAGTAGATAGAGTGTAGTAGAGTAATGTTCCATCTCTATTAGAGTGTAGTAGAGTAATGTTCCATCTCTAGTAGATAGAGTGTAGTAGAGTAATGTTCCATCTCTAGTAGATAGAGTGTAGTAGAGTAATGTTCCATCTCTATTAGAGTGTAGTAGAGTAATGTTCCATCTCTATTAGATAGAGTGTAGTAGAGTAATGTTCCATCTCTAGTAGATAGAGTGTAGTAGAGTAATGTTCCATCTCTATTAGAGTGTAGTAGAGTAATGTTCCATCTCTATTAGAGTGTAGTAGAGTAATGGTCCATCTCTATTAGATAGAGTGTAGTAGAGTAATGTTCCACCTCTAGTAGATAGAGTGTAGTAGAGTAATGTTCCATCTCTAGTGGATAGAGTGTAGTAGAGTAATGTTCCATCTCTAGTAGATAGAGTGTAGTAGAGTAATGGTCCATCTCTAGTGGATAGAGTGTAGTAGAGTAATGGTCCATCTCTAGTAGATAGAGTGTAGTAGAGTAATGTTCCATCTCTAGTAGATAGAGTGTAGTAGAGTAATGTTCCATCTCTAGTAGATAGAGTGTAGTAGAGTAATGTTCCATCTCTATTAGAGTGTAGTAGAGTAATGTTCCATCTCTATTAGAGTGTAGTAGAGTAATGTTCCATCTCTATTAGAGTGTAGTAGAGTAATGGTCCATCTCTATTAGATAGAGTGTAGTAGAGTAATGTTCCATCTCTAGTAGATAGAGTGTAGTAGAGTAATGTTCCATCTCTATTAGATAGAGTGTAGTAGAGTAATGTTCCATCTCTAGTAGATAGAGTGTAGTAGAGTAATGTTCCACCTCTATTAGAGTGTAGTAGAGTAATGTTCCACCTCTATTAGAGTGTAGTAGAGTAATGTTCCATCTCTATTAGATAGAGTGTAGTAGAGTAATGTTCCATCTCTATTAGATAGAGTGTAGTAGAGTAATGTTCCATCTCTATTAGATAGAGTGTAGTAGAGTAATGTTCCATCTCTAGTAGATAGAGTGTAGTAGAGTAATGTTCCATCTCTAGTAGATAGAGTGTAGTAGAGTAATGTTCCATCTCTATTAGAGTGTAGTAGAGTAATGTTCCATCTCTAGTAGATAGAGTGTAGTAGAGTAATGTTCCATCTCTAGTAGATAGAGTGTAGTAGAGTAATGTTCCATCTCTATTAGAGTGTAGTAGAGTAATGTTCCATCTCTATTAGATAGAGTGTAGTAGAGTAATGTTCCATCTCTAGTAGATAGAGTGTAGTAGAGTAATGTTCCATCTCTATTAGAGTGTAGTAGAGTAATGTTCCATCTCTATTAGAGTGTAGTAGAGTAATGGTCCATCTCTATTAGATAGAGTGTAGTAGAGTAATGTTCCACCTCTAGTAGATAGAGTGTAGTAGAGTAATGTTCCATCTCTAGTGGATAGAGTGTAGTAGAGTAATGTTCCATCTCTAGTAGATAGAGTGTAGTAGAGTAATGGTCCATCTCTAGTGGATAGAGTGTAGTAGAGTAATGGTCCATCTCTAGTAGATAGAGTGTAGTAGAGTAATGTTCCATCTCTAGTAGATAGAGTGTAGTAGAGTAATGTTCCATCTCTAGTAGATAGAGTGTAGTAGAGTAATGTTCCATCTCTATTAGAGTGTAGTAGAGTAATGTTCCATCTCTATTAGAGTGTAGTAGAGTAATGTTCCATCTCTATTAGAGTGTAGTAGAGTAATGGTCCATCTCTATTAGATAGAGTGTAGTAGAGTAATGTTCCATCTCTAGTAGATAGAGTGTAGTAGAGTAATGTTCCATCTCTATTAGATAGAGTGTAGTAGAGTAATGTTCCATCTCTAGTAGATAGAGTGTAGTAGAGTAATGTTCCACCTCTATTAGAGTGTAGTAGAGTAATGTTCCACCTCTATTAGAGTGTAGTAGAGTAATGTTCCATCTCTATTAGATAGAGTGTAGTAGAGTAATGTTCCATCTCTATTAGATAGAGTGTAGTAGAGTAATGTTCCATCTCTATTAGATAGAGTGTAGTAGAGTAATGTTCCATCTCTATTAGATAGAGTGTAGTAGAGTAATGTTCCATCTCTATTAGATAGAGTGTAGTAGAGTAATGTTCCATCTCTATTAGATAGAGTGTAGTAGAGTAATGTTCCATCTCTATTAGATAGAGTGTAGTAGAGTAATGTTCCATCTCTATTAGATAGAGTGTAGTAGAGTAATGTTCCACCTCTATTAGAGTGTAGTAGAGTAATGTTCCACCTCTATTAGATAGAGTGTAGTAGAGTAATGTTCCATCTCTAGTAGATATAGTGTAGTAGAGTAATGTTCCATCTCTATTAGATAGAGTGTAGTAGAGTAATGTTCCATCTCTATTAGATAGAGTGAAGTAGAGTAATGTTCCATCTCTAGTAGATAGAGTGTAGTAGAGTAATGTTCCACCTCTATTAGAGTGTAGTTAAGTAATGTTCCATCTCTAGTAGATAGAGTGTAGTAGAGTAATGTTCCATCTCTAGTAGATATAGTGTAGTAGAGTAATGTTCCACCTCTATTAGAGTGTAGTAGAGTAATGTTCCATCTCTAGTAGATAGAGTGTAGTAGAGTAATGTTCCATCTCTATTAGATAGAGTGAAGTAGAGTAATGTTCCATCTCTAGTAGATAGAGTGTAGTAGAGTAATGTTCCATCTCGAGTAGATAGAGTGTAGTAGAGTAATGTTCCACCTCTATTAGAGTGTAGTTAAGTAATTTCCATCTCTAGTAGATAGAGTGTAGTAGAGTAATGTTCCATCTCTAGTAGATATAGTGTAGTAGAGTAATGTTCCACCTCTATTAGAGTGTAGTAGAGTAATGTTCCATCTCTAGTAGATAGAGTGTAGTAGAGTAATGTTCCATCTCTATTAGATAGAGTGAAGTAGAGTAATGTTCCATCTCTAGTAGATAGAGTGTAGTAGAGTAATGTTCCATCTCTAGTAGATAGAGTGTAGTAGAGTAATGTTCCATCTCTATTAGATAGAGTGTAGTAGAGTAATGTTCCATCTCTATTAGATAGAGTGAAGTATAGTAATGTTCCATCTCTAGTAGATAGAGTGTAGTAGAGTAATGTTCCACCTCTATTAGAGTGTAGTTAAGTAATGTTCCATCTCTAGTAGATAGAGTGTAGTAGAGTAATGTTCCATCTCTAGTAGATAGAGTGTAGTAGAGTAATGTTCCACCTCTATTAGAGTGTAGTAGAGTAATGGTCCATCTCTATTAGATAGAGTGTAGTAGAGTAATGTTCCATCTCTATTAGATAGAGTGTAGTAGAGTAATGTTCCATCTCTAGTAGAGTGGAGTAGAGTAATGTTCCATCTCTATTAGATAGAGTGTAGTAGAGTAATGTTCCATCTCTATTAGAGTGTAGTAGAGTAATGGTCCACCTCTATTAGAGTGTAGTAGAGTAATGTTCCATCTCTAGTAGATAGAGTGTAGTAGAGTAATGTTCCATCTCTATTAGATAGAGTGTAGTAGAGTAATGTTCCATCTCTAGTAGATAGAGTGTAGTAGAGTAATGGTCCATCTCTATTAGATAGAGTGTAGTAGAGTAATGTTCCATCTCTATTAGATAGAGTGTAGTAGAGTAATGGTCCATCTCTAGTAGATAAAGTGTAGTAGAGTAATGTTCCATCTCTAGTAGATAGAGTGTAGTAGAGTAATGTTCCATCTCTAGTAGATAGAGTGTAGTAGAGTAATGGTCCATCTCTAGTGGATAGAGTGTAGTAGAGTAATGGTCCATCTCTAGTAGATAGAGTGTAGTAGAGTAATGTTCCATCTCTAGTAGATAGAGTGTAGTAGAGTAATGTTCCATCTCTAGTAGATATAGTGTAGTAGAGTAATGGTCCATCTCTAGTAGATAGAGTGTAGTAGAGTAATGTTCCATCTCTATTAGAGTGTAGTAGAGTAATGGTCCACCTCTATTAGAGTGTAGTAGAGTAATGTTCCATCTCTAGTAGATAGAGTGTAGTAGAGTAATGTTCCATCTCTATTAGATAGAGTGTAGTAGAGTAATGTTCCATCTCTAGTAGATAGAGTGTAGTAGAGTAATGTTCCATCTCTAGTAGATATAGTGTAGTAGAGTAATGTTCCATCTCTATTAGATAGAGTGTAGTAGAGTAATGTTCCATCTCTATTAGATAGAGTGAAGTAGAGTAATGTTCCATCTCTAGTAGATAGAGTGTAGTAGAGTAATGTTCCACCTCTATTAGAGTGTAGTTAAGTAATGTTCCATCTCTAGTAGATAGAGTGTAGTAGAGTAATGTTCCATCTCTAGTAGATATAGTGTAGTAGAGTAATGTTCCACCTCTATTAGAGTGTAGTAGAGTAATGTTCCATCTCTAGTAGATAGAGTGTAGTAGAGTAATGTTCCATCTCTATTAGATAGAGTGAAGTAGAGTAATGTTCCATCTCTAGTAGATAGAGTGTAGTAGAGTAATGTTCCATCTCTAGTAGATAGAGTGTAGTAGAGTAATGTTCCACCTCTATTAGAGTGTAGTTAAGTAATTTCCATCTCTAGTAGATAGAGTGTAGTAGAGTAATGTTCCATCTCTAGTAGATATAGTGTAGTAGAGTAATGTTCCACCTCTATTAGAGTGTAGTAGAGTAATGTTCCATCTCTAGTAGATAGAGTGTAGTAGAGTAATGTTCCATCTCTATTAGATAGAGTGAAGTAGAGTAATGTTCCATCTCTAGTAGATAGAGTGTAGTAGAGTAACGTTCCATCTCTAGTAGATAGAGTGTAGTAGAGTAATGTTCCATCTCTATTAGATAGAGTGTAGTAGAGTAATGTTCCATCTCTATTAGATAGAGTGAAGTATAGTAATGTTCCATCTCTAGTAGATAGAGTGTAGTAGAGTAATGGTCCACCTCTATTAGAGTGTAGTTAAGTAATGTTCCATCTCTAGTAGATAGAGTGTAGTAGAGTAATGTTCCATCTCTAGTAGATAGAGTGTAGTAGAGTAATGTTCCACCTCTATTAGAGTGTAGTAGAGTAATGGTCCATCTCTATTAGATAGAGTGTAGTAGAGTAATGTTCCATCTCTATTAGATAGAGTGTAGTAGAGTAATGGTCCATCTCTAGTAGATAGAGTGTAGTAGAGTAATGTTCCATCTCTAGTAGATAGAGTGTAGTAGAGTAATGTTCCATCTCTAGTAGATAGAGTGTAGTAGAGTAATGGTCCATCTCTAGTGGATAGAGTGTAGTAGAGTAATGGTCCATCTCTAGTAGATAGAGTGTAGTAGAGTAATGTTCCATCTCTAGTAGATAGAGTGTAGTAGAGTAATGTTCCATCTCTAGTAGATATAGTGTAGTAGAGTAATGGTCCATCTCTAGTAGATAGAGTGTAGTAGAGTAATGTTCCATCTCTATTAGAGTGTAGTAGAGTAATGGTCCACCTCTATTAGAGTGTAGTAGAGTAATGTTCCATCTCTAGTAGATAGAGTGTAGTAGAGTAATGTTCCATCTCTATTAGATAGAGTGTAGTAGAGTAATGTTCCATCTCTAGTAGATAGAGTGTAGTAGAGTAATGTTCCATCTCTAGTAGATATAGTGTAGTAGAGTAATGTTCCATCTCTATTAGATAGAGTGTAGTAGAGTAATGTTCCATCTCTATTAGATAGAGTGAAGTAGAGTAATGTTCCATCTCTAGTAGATAGAGTGTAGTAGAGTAATGTTCCACCTCTATTAGAGTGTAGTTAAGTAATGTTCCATCTCTAGTAGATAGAGTGTAGTAGAGTAATGTTCCATCTCTAGTAGATATAGTGTAGTAGAGTAATGTTCCACCTCTATTAGAGTGTAGTAGAGTAATGTTCCATCTCTAGTAGATAGAGTGTAGTAGAGTAATGTTCCATCTCTATTAGATAGAGTGAAGTAGAGTAATGTTCCATCTCTAGTAGATAGAGTGTAGTAGAGTAATGTTCCATCTCTAGTAGATAGAGTGTAGTAGAGTAATGTTCCACCTCTATTAGAGTGTAGTTAAGTAATTTCCATCTCTAGTAGATAGAGTGTAGTAGAGTAATGTTCCATCTCTAGTAGATATAGTGTAGTAGAGTAATGTTCCACCTCTATTAGAGTGTAGTAGAGTAATGTTCCATCTCTAGTAGATAGAGTGTAGTAGAGTAACGTTCCATCTCTAGTAGATAGAGTGTAGTAGAGTAATGTTCCATCTCTATTAGATAGAGTGTAGTAGAGTAATGTTCCATCTCTATTAGATAGAGTGAAGTATAGTAATGTTCCATCTCTAGTAGATAGAGTGTAGTAGAGTAATGTTCCACCTCTATTAGAGTGTAGTTAAGTAATGTTCCATCTCTAGTAGATAGAGTGTAGTAGAGTAATGTTCCATCTCTAGTAGATAGAGTGTAGTAGAGTAATGTTCCACCTCTATTAGAGTGTAGTAGAGTAATGGTCCATCTCTATTAGATAGAGTGTAGTAGAGTAATGTTCCATCTCTATTAGATAGAGTGTAGTAGAGTAATGTTCCATCTCTAGTAGAGTGTAGTAGAGTAATGTTCCATCTCTATTAGATAGAGTGTAGTAGAGTAATGTTCCATCTCTATTAGAGTGTAGTAGAGTAATGGTCCACCTCTATTAGAGTGTAGTAGAGTAATGTTCCATCTCTAGTAGATAGAGTGTAATAGAGTAATGTTCCATCTCTATTAGATAGAGTGTAGTAGAGTAATGTGCCATCTCTAGTAGATAGAGTGTAGTAGAGTAATGTTCCATCTCTAGTAGATAGAGTGTAGTAGAGTAATGGTCCATCTCTATTAGATAGAGTGTAGTAGAGTAATGTTCCATCTCTATTAGATAGAGTGTAGTAGAGTAATGGTCCATCTCTAGTAGATAGAGTGTAGTAGAGTAATGTTCCATCTCTAGTAGATAGAGTGCAGTAGAGTAATGTTCCATCTCTAGTAGATAGAGTGTAGTAGAGTAATGTTCCATCTCTAGTAGATAGAGTGTAGTAGAGTAATGTTCCACCTCTATTAGAGTGTAGTTAAGTAATGTTCCATCTCTAGTAGATAGAGTGTAGTAGAGTAATGTTCCATCTCTAGTAGATATAGTGTAGTAGAGTAATGTTCCACCTCTATTAGAGTGTAGTAGAGTAATGTTCCATCTCTAGTAGATAGAGTGTAGTAGAGTAATGTTCCATCTCTATTAGATAGAGTGAAGTAGAGTAATGTTCCATCTCTAGTAGATAGAGTGTAGTAGAGTAATGTTCCATCTCTAGTAGATAGAGTGTAGTAGAGTAATGTTCCACCTCTATTAGAGTGTAGTTAAGTAATTTCCATCTCTAGTAGATAGAGTGTAGTAGAGTAATGTTCCATCTCTAGTAGATATAGTGTAGTAGAGTAATGTTCCACCTCTATTAGAGTGTAGTAGAGTAATGTTCCATCTCTAGTAGATAGAGTGTAGTAGAGTAATGTTCCATCTCTATTAGATAGAGTGAAGTAGAGTAATGTTCCATCTCTAGTAGATAGAGTGTAGTAGAGTAACGTTCCATCTCTAGTAGATAGAGTGTAGTAGAGTAATGTTCCATCTCTATTAGATAGAGTGTAGTAGAGTAATGTTCCATCTCTATTAGATAGAGTGAAGTATAGTAATGTTCCATCTCTAGTAGATAGAGTGTAGTAGAGTAATGTTCCACCTCTATTAGAGTGTAGTTAAGTAATGTTCCATCTCTAGTAGATAGAGTGTAGTAGAGTAATGTTCCATCTCTAGTAGATAGAGTGTAGTAGAGTAATGTTCCACCTCTATTAGAGTGTAGTAGAGTAATGGTCCATCTCTATTAGATAGAGTGTAGTAGAGTAATGTTCCATCTCTATTAGATAGAGTGTAGTAGAGTAATGTTCCATCTCTAGTAGAGTGTAGTAGAGTAATGTTCCATCTCTATTAGATAGAGTGTAGTAGAGTAATGTTCCATCTCTATTAGAGTGTAGTAGAGTAATGGTCCACCTCTATTAGAGTGTAGTAGAGTAATGTTCCATCTCTAGTAGATAGAGTGTAGTAGAGTAATGTTCCATCTCTATTAGATAGAGTGTAGTAGAGTAATGTGCCATCTCTAGTAGATAGAGTGTAGTAGAGTAATGTTCCATCTCTAGTAGATAGAGTGTAGTAGAGTAATGGTCCATCTCTATTAGATAGAGTGTAGTAGAGTAATGTTCCATCTCTATTAGATAGAGTGTAGTAGAGTAATGGTCCATCTCTAGTAGATAGAGTGTAGTAGAGTAATGTTCCATCTCTAGTAGATAGAGTGCAGTAGAGTAATGTTCCATCTCTAGTAGATAGAGTGTAGTAGAGTAATGGTCCATCTCTAGTAGATAGAGTGTAGTAGAGTAATGGTCCATCTCTATTAGAGCGAGTGTAGTAGAGTAATGTTCCACCTCTATTAGAGTGTAGTAGAGTAATGTTCCATCTCTAGTAGATAGAGTGTAGTAGAGTAATGGTCCATCTCTAGTAGATAGAGTGTAGTAGAGTAATGTTCCATCTCTAGTAGATAGAGTGTAGTAGAGTAATGTTCCATCTCTAGTAGATATAGTGTAGTAGAGTAATGGTCCATCTCTAGTAGATAGAGTGTAGTAGAGTAATGTTCCATCTCTATTAGAGTGTAGTAGAGTAATGTTCCATCTCTAGTAGATAGAGTGTAGTAGAGTAATGTTCCATCTCTATTAGATAGAGTGTAGTAGAGTAATGGTCCATCTCTAGTAGATAGAGTGTAGTAGAGTAATGTTCCATCTCTAGTAGATAGAGTGTAGTAGAGTAATGTTCCATCTCTAGTAGATAGAGTGTAGTAGAGTAATGGTCCATCTCTAGTAGATAGAGTGTAGTAGAGTAATGTTCCACCTCTAGTAGATAGAGTGTAGTAGAGTAATGGTCCATCTCTAGTAGATAGAGTATAGTAGAGTAATGGTCCATCTCTAGTAGATAGAGTGTTGTAGAGTAATGTTCCATCTCTAGTAGATAGAGTGTAGTAGAGCAATGTTCCATCTCTAGTAGATAGAGTGTAGTAGAGTAATGTTCCATCTCTAGTAGATAGAGTGTAGTAGAGTAATGTTCCATCTCTATTAGAGCGAGTGTAGTAGAGTAATGTTCCATCTCTAGTAGATAGAGTGTAGTAGAGTAATGTTCCATCTCTAGTAGATAGAGTGTAGTGGAGTAATGTTCCATCTCTAGTAGATAGAGTGTAGTAGAGTAATGGTCCATCTCTATTAGATAGAGTGTAGTAGAGTAATGTTCCATCTCTAGTAGATAGAGTGTAGTAGAGTAATGTTCCATCTCTAGTAGATAGAGTGTAGTAGAGTAATGTTCCATCTCTATTAGAGTGTAGTAGAGTAATGGTCCATCTCTAGTAGATAGAGTGTAGTAGAGTAATGGTCCATCTCTAGTAGATAGAGTGTAGTAGAGTAATGGTCCACCTCTATTAGAGCGAGTGTAGTAGAGTAATGTTCCATCTCTAGTAGATAGAGTGTAGTAGAGTAATGGTCCATCTCTAGTAGATAGAGTGTAGTAGAGTAATGTTCCATCTCTAGTAGATAGAGTGTAGTAGAGTAATGTTCCATCTCTAGTAGATAGAGTGTAGTAGAGTAATGGTCCATCTCTATTAGATAGAGTGTAGTAGAGTAATGGTCCATCTCTAGTAGATAGAGTGTAGTAGAGCAATGTTCCATCTCTACTAGATAGAGTGTAGTAGAGTAATGTTCCATCTCTAGTAGATAGAGTGTAGTAGAGTAATGGTCCATCTCTAGTAGATAGAGTGTAGTAGAGTAATGTTCCATCTCTAGTAGATATAGTGTAGTAGAGTAATGTTCCATCTCTAGTAGATAGAGTGTAGTAGAGTAATGGTCCATCTCTAGTAGATAGAGTGTAGTAGAGTAATGGTCCATCTCTATTAGATAGAGTGTAGTAGAGTAATGGTCCATCTCTAGTAGATAGAGTGTAGTAGAGTAATGGTCCATCTCTAGTAGATAGAGTGTAGTAGAGTAATGTTCCATCTCTAGTAGATAGAGTGTAGTAGAGTAATTTTCCATCTCTAGTAGATAGAGTGTAGTAGAGTAATGGTCCATCTCTAGTAGATAGAGTGTAGTAGAGTAATGTTCCATCTCTAGTAGATAGAGTGTAGTAGAGTAATGTTCCATCTCTAGTAGATAGAGTGTAGTAGAGTAATGTTCCATCTCTAGTAGATAGAGTGTAGTAGAGTAATGTTCCATCTCTATTAGATAGAGTGTAGTAGAGTAATGTTCCATCTCTAGTAGATAGAGTGTAGTAGAGTAATGTTCCATCTCTAGTAGATAGAGTGTAGTAGAGTAATGGTCCATCTCTAGTAGATAGAGTGTAGTAGAGTAATGTTCCATCTCTAGTAGATAGAGTGTAGTAGAGTAATGTTCTATCTCTATTAGAGTGTAGTAGAGTAATGTTCCATCTCTATTAGAGTGTAGTAGAGTAATGTTCCATCTCTATTAGAGTGTAGTAGAGTAATGTTCCATCTCTATTAGAGTGTAGTTAAGTAATGTTCCATCTCTATGTGATAGAGTGTAGTAGAGTAATGTTCCATCTCTATTAGATAGAGTGTAGTAGAGTAATGTGCCATCTCTAGTAGATAGAGTGTAGTAGAGTAATGTTCCATCTCTAGTAGATAGAGTGTAGTAGAGTAATGGTCCATCTCTATTAGATAGAGTGTAGTAGAGTAATGTTCCATCTCTATTAGATAGAGTGTAGTAGAGTAATGGTCCATCTCTAGTAGATAGAGTGTAGTAGAGTAATGTTCCATCTCTAGTAGATAGAGTGTAGTAGAGTAATGTTCCATCTCTAGTAGATAGAGTGTAGTAGAGTAATGTTCCATCTCTAGTAGATAGAGTGTAGTAGAGTAATGGTCCATCTCTATTAGAGCGAGTGTAGTAGAGTAATGGTCCATCTCTAGTAGATAGAGTGTAGTAGAGTAATGGTCCATCTCTAGTAGATAGAGTGTAGTAGAGTAATGTTCCACCTCTATTAGAGTGTAGTAGAGTAATGTTCCATCTCTAGTAGATAGAGTGTAGTAGAGTAATGGTCCATCTCTAGTAGATAGAGTGTAGTAGAGTAATGTTCCATCTCTAGTAGATAGAGTGTAGTAGAGTAATGTTCCATCTCTAGTAGATATAGTGTAGTAGAGTAATGGTCCATCTCTAGTAGATAGAGTGTAGTAGAGTAATGTTCCATCTCTATTAGAGTGTAGTAGAGTAATGTTCCATCTCTATTAGATAGAGTGTAGTAGAGTAATGGTCCATCTCTAGTAGATAGAGTGTAGTAGAGTAATGTTCCATCTCTAGTAGATAGAGTGTAGTAGAGTAATGTTCCATCTCTAGTAGATAGAGTGTAGTAGAGTAATGGTCCATCTCTAGTAGATAGAGTGTAGTAGAGTAATGTTCCACCTCTAGTAGATAGAGTGTAGTAGAGTAATGGTCCATCTCTAGTAGATAGAGTATAGTAGAGTAATGGTCCATCTCTAGTAGATAGAGTGTTGTAGAGTAATGTTCCATCTCTAGTAGATAGAGTGTAGTAGAGCAATGTTCCATCTCTAGTAGATAGAGTGTAGTAGAGTAATGTTCCATCTCTAGTAGATAGAGTGTAGTAGAGTAATGTTCCATCTCTATTAGAGCGAGTGTAGTAGAGTAATGTTCCATCTCTAGTAGATAGAGTGTAGTAGAGTAATGTTCCATCTCTAGTAGATAGAGTGTAGTGGAGTAATGTTCCATCTCTAGTAGATAGAGTGTAGTAGAGTAATGGTCCATCTCTATTAGATAGAGTGTAGTAGAGTAATGTTCCATCTCTAGTAGATAGAGTGTAGTAGAGTAATGTTCCATCTCTAGTAGATAGAGTGTAGTAGAGTAATGTTCCATCTCTATTAGAGTGTAGTAGAGTAATGGTCCATCTCTAGTAGATAGAGTGTAGTAGAGTAATGGTCCATCTCTAGTAGATAGAGTGTAGTAGAGTAATGGTCCACCTCTATTAGAGCGAGTGTAGTAGAGTAATGTTCCATCTCTAGTAGATAGAGTGTAGTAGAGTAATGGTCCATCTCTAGTAGATAGAGTGTTGTAGAGTAATGTTCCATCTCTAGTAGATAGAGTGTAGTAGAGCAATGTTCCATCTCTAGTAGATAGAGTGTAGTAGAGTAATGTTCCATCTCTAGTAGATAGAGTGTAGTAGAGTAATGTTCCATCTCTATTAGAGCGAGTGTAGTAGAGTAATGTTCCATCTCTAGTAGATAGAGTGTAGTAGAGTAATGTTCCATCTCTAGTAGATAGAGTGTAGTGGAGTAATGTTCCATCTCTAGTAGATAGAGTGTAGTAGAGTAATGGTCCATCTCTATTAGATAGAGTGTAGTAGAGTAATGTTCCATCTCTAGTAGATAGAGTGTAGTAGAGTAATGTTCCATCTCTAGTAGATAGAGTGTAGTAGAGTAATGTTCCATCTCTATTAGAGTGTAGTAGAGTAATGGTCCATCTCTAGTAGATAGAGTGTAGTAGAGTAATGGTCCATCTCTAGTAGATAGAGTGTAGTAGAGTAATGGTCCACCTCTATTAGAGCGAGTGTAGTAGAGTAATGTTCCATCTCTAGTAGATAGAGTGTAGTAGAGTAATGGTCCATCTCTAGTAGATAGAGTGTAGTAGAGTAATGTTCCATCTCTAGTAGATAGAGTGTAGTAGAGTAATGTTCCATCTCTAGTAGATAGAGTGTAGTAGAGTAATGGTCCATCTCTATTAGATAGAGTGTAGTAGAGTAATGGTCCATCTCTAGTAGATAGAGTGTAGTAGAGCAATGTTCCATCTCTACTAGATAGAGTGTAGTAGAGTAATGTTCCATCTCTAGTAGATAGAGTGTAGTAGAGTAATGGTCCATCTCTAGTAGATAGAGTGTAGTAGAGTAATGTTCCATCTCTAGTAGATAGAGTGTAGTAGAGTAATGTTCCATCTCTAGTAGATAGAGTGTAGTAGAGTAATGGTCCATCTCTAGTAGATAGAGTGTAGTAGAGTAATGGTCCATCTCTATTAGATAGAGTGTAGTAGAGTAATGGTCCATCTCTAGTAGATAGAGTGTAGTAGAGTAATGGTCCATCTCTAGTAGATAGAGTGTAGTAGAGTAATGTTCCATCTCTAGTAGATAGAGTGTAGTAGAGTAATTTTCCATCTCTAGTAGATAGAGTGTAGTAGAGTAATGGTCCATCTCTAGTAGATAGAGTGTAGTAGAGTAATGTTCCATCTCTAGTAGATAGAGTGTAGTAGAGTAATGTTCCATCTCTAGTAGATAGAGTGTAGTAGAGTAATGTTCCATCTCTAGTAGATCGAGTGTAGTAGAGTAATGTTCCATCTCTATTAGATAGAGTGTAGTAGAGTAATGTTCCATCTCTAGTAGATAGAGTGTAGTAGAGTAATGTTCCATCTCTAGTAGATAGAGTGTAGTAGAGTAATGGTCCATCTCTAGTAGATAGAGTGTAGTAGAGTAATGTTCCATCTCTAGTAGATAGAGTGTAGTAGAGTAATGTTCTATCTCTATTAGAGTGTAGTAGAGTAATGTTCCATCTCTATTAGAGTGTAGTAGAGTAATGTTCCATCTCTATTAGAGTGTAGTAGAGTAATGTTCCATCTCTATTAGAGTGTAGTTAAGTAATGTTCCATCTCTATGTGATAGAGTGTAGTAGAGTAATGTTCCATCTCTATGTGATAGAGTGTAGTTAAGTAATATTCCATCTCTATGTGATAGAGTGTAGTAGAGTAATTTTCTATCTCTATGTGATAGATAAGATATGCTTTAATAGTCCATGAGAGATAGAAATGTGTCTTCTGCTTTTAACTGATATACACACTAATACAGACTAGGTTAGAGAGGCTGGAGTAGGGGACAGCCACAGGTCAGCCACAGGGCAGCCACAGAGCAGCCACAGGGCAGCCACGGGGCAACCACAGAGCAGCCACAGAGCAGCCACAGAGCAGCCACAGGGCAGCCACAGAGCAGCCACAGGTCAGCCACAGGGCAGCCACAGAGCAGCCACAGAGCAGCCACAGAGCAGCCACAGAGCAGCCACAGGGCAGCCACAGAGCAGCCACAGGTCAGCCACAGGGCAGCCACAGAGCAGCCACAGGGCAGCCACAGAGCAGCCACAGGTCAGCCACAGGTCAGCCACAGGGCAGCCACAGAGCAGCGCCCAATGAGCAGTTCAGGGAGTTAAGGTCTTAATTCAAGGGAACATCAGAGTTAGGTGGCACCTGGGATATTGATGCCAGCAACCCTCTGGTTGACAGCTTGATCCCCGCCAGTCTTCCCCTGTCAGCATTGGGATTTGAACTGGCAACCCTCCATATGGCCCTCTATTCCTCTAACCCTAACCCTAACCACCACGTTGTAGACCTCCCCCTGTCAGCATTGGGATTTGAACTGGCAACCCTCCATATGGCCCTCTGTTCCTCTAACCCTAACCCTAACCACCATGTTGTAGACCTCCCCCTGTCAGCATTGGGATTTGAACTGGCAACCCTCCATATGGCCCTCTGTTCCTCTAACCCTAACCCTAACCACCACGTTGTAGACCTCCCCCTGTCAGCATTGGGATTTGAACTGGCAACCCTCCATATGGCCCTCTGTTCCTCTAACCCTAACCCTAACCACCACGTTGTAGACCTCCCCCTGTCAGCATTGGGATTTGAACTGGCAACCCTCCACATGGCCCTCTGTTCCTCTAACCCTAACCACCACGTTGTAGACCTCCTCCTGTCAGCATTGGGATTTGAACTGGCAACCCTCCACATGGCCCTCTGTTCCTCTAACCCTAACCCTAACCACCACGTTGTAGACCTCCCCCTGTCAGCATTGGGATTTGAACTGGCAACCCTCCATATGGCCCTCTGTTCCTCTAACCCTAACCCTAACCACGTTGTAGACCTCCCCCTGTCAGCATTGGGATTTGAACTGGCAACCCTCCATATGGCCCTCTGTTCCTCTAACCCTAACCCTAACCACCACGTTGTAGACCTCCCCCTGTCAGCATTGGGATTTGAACTGGCAACCCTCCATATGGCCCTCTGTTCCTCTAACCCTAACCCTAACCACCACGTTGTAGACCTCCTCCTGTCAGCATTGGGATTTGAACTGGCAACCCTCCATATGGCCCTCTGTTCCTCTAACCCTAACCCTAACCACCACGTTGTAGACCTCCCCCTGTCAGCATTGGGATTTGAACTGGCAACCCTCCATATGGCCCTCTGTTCCTCTAACCCTAACCCTAACCACCACGTTGTAGACCTCCCCCTGTCAGAATTGGGATTTGAACTGGCAACCCTCCATATGGCCCTCTGTTCCTCTAACTCTAACCCTAACCACCACGTTGTAGACCTCCCCCTGTCAGCATTGGGATTTGAACTGGCAACCCTCCATATGGCCCTCTGTTCCTCTAACCCTAACCCTAACCACCACGTTGTAGACCTCCCCCTGTCAGCATTGGGATTTGAACTGGCAACCCTCCATATGGCCCTCTGTTCCTCTAACCCTAACCCTAACCACCACGTTGTAGACCTTCCCCTGTCAGCATTGGGATTTGAACTGTCAACCCTCCATATGGCCCTCTGTTCCTCTAACCCTAACCCTAACCACCACGTTGTAGACCTCCCCCTGTCAGCATTGGGATTTGAACTGGCAACCCTCCATATGGCCCTCTGTTCCTCTAACTCTAACCCTAACCACCACGTTGTAGACCTCCCCCTGTCAGCATTGGGATTTGAACTGGCAACCCTCCATATGGCCCTCTGTTCCTCTAACCCTAACCCTAACCACCACGTTGTAGACCTCCCCCTGTCAGCATTGGGATTTGAACTGGCAACCCTCCATATGGCCCTCTGTTCCGTTCCTCTAACCTCGAGGCTACCACCACGTTGAGAGTATTCTATGCATGGTCTGAGAGTATCTCCCTCCCTACTGCATTACCCCCAGTGATGTATATATACCCCTGACTATTCATTTCTCCTAACTCGGCATTGATGTATGTGGCAAAGGAATAAGCAATGCATATGTAACTTATAGCCCTTTAAATCTCCATTTAGCAGGACTATCCCTCTCCGTAATTCTCTCCTTATCTGCATTTGCAGGCTGGGTAAGATCCATCATGCTTTATGAAGCTGGCCCATGTAATTCCACCACACTTGTACCTGGAACCAGATGGAACACACACACTGGCCTTTTGCATTATACAATACATATATCGTAGAACAACATTTTGAATATTGGCTCAAATTCCCCAATATTTCCTGAGATGAGCATGATAAGACAGCAGCGTGGTCACGTTGAGATAACTGTGTTTTTATTAATGACCTGCCATGGAACCTGCTGGGTAATTACAATCACCCCTTCTCCTCCTCCCCCCTCCTCCACCCTCCTCCTACCCCCTCTTCCACCCCCATCCTCTCCTCATATCCTATCCTCTCATCCCCCCTTCTCCTCCCCCTCCTCCTCCCTCATCCTACCCCCTCTTCCACCCCCATCCTCTCCTCATATCCTATCCTCTCCTCCCCCCTTCTCCTCCCCCTCCTCCTCCCTCCTCCTACCCCCTCTTCCACCCCCATCCTCTCCTCATATCCTATCCTCTCCTCCCCCCTTCTCCTCCCCCTCCTCCTCCCTCCACCTACCCCCCTTCCACCCCCATCCTCTCCTCATATCCTATCCTCTCCTCCCCCCTCCTCACCCCTTCTCCTGCCCCTCCTCCTCCCTCCTCCTACCCCCTCTTCCACCCCCACCCCCATCCTCTCCTCATATCCTATCCTCTCCTCCCCCTCCTCCTCCCGCCTCCTACCCCTTATTCCACCCCCATCCTCTCCTCATATCCTATCCTCTCCTCCCCCCTCCTCCTCCCCCTCCTCCTCCCCCCTCCTACTCCCCCCTCCCCTTCCCTCCTCCTACCCCTTATTCCACCCCCATCCTCTCCCCATCTTCACCTCACCTGTCCTCTCCTCTCCTCCCCATCCTCTCCTCATATCCTCTCCTCTCCTCTCCCCCCCATTCCTCCCTCTCCTGGAGGGATGGCAACACTGTTTGGTGATTGGTTGATAACCAAAGGACACCAGCAGAAAAACAAGGGAGAAAGAGTGACAAGAGGTATGCCATTGATGGTATCATGTCTCATTCCATTGACTGAGGAAGCCCAGTGCTATCTGTTAATTTCACCTGTGAATAGTTAATTAAACACGGTATGCATATGGGTTGGTCATTAATAACATCTGACTATTGGTTTAATTCAGCGTATATCTTAGTGGATCAGGTTTTCTACCAGACTAAAGTGGCTGGAGCAGTAGTATTCATGTTTTCCTACAAGTGTGTTAACATCAGCCCAATAACTTAAACAGAGTGGTTTGTTGATGTTGGTCTATGTTTTTAAGATTACAATGATATATTTATGGTTATTATAGATAGATATTGATAGATAGTTATAAATACATTTTACAGATTGGTCAACTAAACTAAGATTTAATGTTGTAACTGTATAAATATATAAATGTTACTGTTTTCAGATCCAGAGATTTGACCAGCTCTGCCAAAATGTGAATGAACATGAGATAATATCATAGTTGAGGAAAATAACATTAGAAAATAAACTGGCAGGCGGGCAGGCAGGCAGGAACAGCAGCAATATCAGGATGGCAAATTTGGTTAAAAAAATCACCAAATTCCCAGGGAATATATTATATAGTATGAAGAAACAATACTCGCAGCTTCATAGTACTGGTCAAATATAGAGAACTGAGCAGCAGCTTCATAGTACTGGTCAAACATAGAGAACTGAGCAGCAGCTCCATAGTACTGGTCAAACATAGAGAACTGAGCAGCAGCTTCATAGTACTGGTCAAACATAGAGAACTGAGCCGCAGCTCCATAGTACTGGTCAAACATAGAGAACTGAGCAGCAGCTTCATAGTACTGGTCAAACATAGAGAACTGAGCAGCAGCTTCATAGTACTGGTCAAACATAGAGAACTGAGCAGCAGCTCCATAGTACTGGTCAAACATAGAGAACTGAGCCACAGCTTCATAGTACTGGTCAAACATAGAGAACTGAGCCCCAGCTTCATAGTACTGGTCAAACATAGAGAACTGAGCAGCAGCTTCATAGTACTGGTCAAATATAGAGAACTGAGCCCCAGCTCCATAGTACTGGTCAAACATAGAGAACTGAGCAGCAGCTTCATAGTACTGGTCAAATATAGAGAACTGAGCCCCAGCTTCATAGTACTGGTCAAACATAGAGAACTGAGCAGCAGCTTCATAGTACTGGTCAAATATAGAGAACTGAGCCCCAGCTCCATAGTACTGGTCAAACATAGAGCACTGAGCAGCAGCTTCATAGTACTGGTCAAACATAGAGAACTGAGCAGCAGCTTCATAGTACTGGTCAAACATAGAGAACTGAGCAGCAGCTCCATAGTACTGGTCAAACATAGAGAACTGAGCAGCAGCTTCATAGTACTGGTCAAACATAGAGAACTGAGCAGCAGCTTCATAGTACTGGTCAAATATAGAGAACTGAGCCCCAGCTCCATAGTACTGGTCAAACATAGAGAACTGAGCAGCAGCTTCATAGTACTGGTCAAACATAGAGAACTGATCAGCAGCTTCATAGTACTGGTCAAACATAGAGAACTGAGCAGCAGCTCCATAGTACTGGTCAAACATAGAGAACTGAGCAGCAGCTTCATAGTACTGGTCAGACATAGAGAACTGAGCAGCAGCTTCATAATACTGGTCAAACATAGAGAACTGAGCAGCAGCTCCATAGTACTGGTCAAACATAGAGAACTGAGCAGCAGCTTCATAGTACTGGTCAAACATAGAGAACTGAGCCACAGCTTCATAGTACTGGTCAAACATAGAGAACTGAGCAGCAGCTCCATAGTACTGGTCAAACATAGAGAACTGAGCCCCAGCTCCATAGTACTGGTCAAACATAGAGAACTGAGCCCCAGCTCCATAGTACTGGTCAAACATAGAGAACTGAGCAGCAGCTTCATAGTACTGGTCAAACATAGAGAACTGAGCAGCAGCTCCATAGTACTGGTCAAACATAGAGAACTGAGCCCCAGCTCCATAGTACTGGTCAAACATAGAGAACTGAGCAGCAGCTCCATAGTACTGGTCAAACATAGAGAACTGAGCCACAGCTCCATAGTACTGGTCAAACATAGAGAACTGAGCAGCAGCTCCATAGTACTGGTCAAACATAGAGAACTGAGCCTCAGCTTCATAGTACTGGTCAAACATAGAGAACTGAGCCACAGCTTCATAGTACTGGTCAAACATAGAGAACTGAGCAGCAGCTCCATAGTACTGGTCAAACATAGAGAACTGAGCAGCAGCTTCATAGTACTGGTCAAACATAGAGAACTGAGCAGCAGCTTCATAGTACTGGTCAAACATAGAGAACTGAGCAGCAGCTCCATAGTACTGGTCAAACATAGAGAACTGAGCAGCAGCTTCATAGTACTGGTCAAACATAGAGAACTGAGCAGCAGCTCCATAGTACTGGTCAAACATAGAGAACTGAGCAGCAGCTCCATAGTACTGGTCAAACATAGAGAACTGAGCAGCAGCTTCATAGTACTGGTCAAACATAGAGAACTGAGCAGCAGCTTCATAGTACTGGTCAAACATAGAGAACTGAGCAGCGGCTCCATAGTACTGGTCAAACATAGAGAACTGAGCAGCAGCTTCATAGTACTGGTCAAACATAGAGAACTGAGCAGCAGCTCCATAGTACTGGTCAAACATAGAGAACTGAGCAGCAGCTCCATAGACCTGGTCAAACATAGAGAACTGAGCAGCAGCTTCATAGTACTGGTCAAACATAGAGAACTGAGCAGCAGCTTCATAGTACTGGTCAAACATAGAGAACTGAGCAGCAGCTTCATAGTACTGGTCAAACATAGAGAACTGAGCAGCAGCTCCATAGTACTGGTCAAACATAGAGAACTGAGCCGCAGCTTCATAGTACTGGTCAAACATAGAGAACTGAGCAGCAGCTTCATAGTACTGGTCAAACATAGAGAACTGAGCAGCAGCTTCATAGTACTGGTCAAACATAGAGAACTGAGCAGCAGCTCCATAGTACTGGTCAAACATAGAGAACTGAGCAGCAGCTCCATAGTACTGGTCAAACATAGAGAACTGAGCCACAGCTTCATAGTACTGGTCAAACATAGAGAACTGAGCCCCAGCTTCATAGTACTGGTCAAACATAGAGAACTGAGCAGCAGCTTCATAGTACTGGTCAAATATAGAGAACTGAGCCCCAGCTCCATAGTACTGGTCAAACATAGAGAACTGAGCAGCAGCTTCATAGTACTGGTCAAATATAGAGAACTGAGCCCCAGCTTCATAGTACTGGTCAAACATAGAGAACTGAGCAGCAGCTTCATAGTACTGGTCAAATATAGAGAACTGAGCACCAGCTCCATAGTTCTGGTCAAACATAGAGAACTGAGCAGCAGCTTCATAGTACTGGTCAAACATAGAGAACTGAGCAGCAGCTTCATAGTACTGGTCAAACATAGAGAACTGAGCAGCAGCTCCATAGTACTGGTCAAACGTAGAGAACTGAGCAGCAGCTTCATAGTACTGGTCAGACATAGAAAACTGAGCAGCAGCTTCATAGTACTGGTCAAACATAGAGAACTGAGCAGCAGCTCCATAGTACTGGTCAAACATAGAGAACTGAGCCCCAGCTCCATAGTACTGGTCAAACATAGAGAACTGAGCCCCAGCTCCATAGTACTGGTCAAACATAGAGAACTGAGCAGCAGCTTCATAGTACTGGTCAAACATAGAGAACTGAGCAGCAGCTCCATAGTACTGGTCAAACATAGAGAACTGAGCCCCAGCTCCATAGTACTGGTCAAACATAGAGAACTGAGCAGCAGCTCCATAGTACTGGTCAAACATAGAGAACTGAGCCACAGCTCCATAGTACTGGTCAAACATAGAGAACTGAGCAGCAGCTCCATAGTACTGGTCAAACATAGAGAACTGAGCCACAGCTTCATAGTACTGGTCAAACATAGAGAACTGAGCCACAGCTTCATAGTACTGGTCAAACATAGAGAACCGAGCAGCAGCTCCATAGTACTGGTCAAACATAGAGAACTGAGCAGCAGCTTCATAGTACTGGTCAAACATAGAGAACTGAGCAGCAGCTTCATAGTACTGGTCAAACATAGAGAACTGAGCAGCAGCTCCATAGTACTGGTCAAACATAGAGAACTGAGCAGCAGCTTCATAGTACTGGTCAAACATAGAGAACTGAGCAGCAGCTCCATAGTACTGGTCAAACATAGAGAACTGAGCAGCAGCTCCATAGTACTGGTCAAACATAGAGAACTGAGCAGCAGCTTCATAGTACTGGTCAAACATAGAGAACTGAGCAGCAGCTTCATAGTACTGGTCAAACATAGAGAACTGAGCAGCGGCTCCATAGTACTGGTCAAACATAGAGAACTGAGCAGCAGCTTCATAGTACTGGTCAAACATAGAGAACTGAGCAGCAGCTCCATAGTACTGGTCAAACATAGAGAACTGAGCAGCAGCTCCATAGACCTGGTCAAACATAGAGAACTGAGCAGCAGCTTCATAGTACTGGTCAAACATAGAGAACTGAGCAGCAGCTTCATAGTACTGGTCAAACATAGAGAACTGAGCAGCAGCTTCATAGTACTGGTCAAACATAGAGAACTGAGCAGCAGCTCCATAGTACTGGTCAAACATAGAGAACTGAGCAGCAGCTTCATAGTACTGGTCAAACATAGAGAACTGAGCAGCAGCTTCATAGTACTGGTCAAATATAGAGAACTGAGCCCCAGCTCCATAGTACTGGTCAAACATAGAGAACTGAGCAGCAGCTCCATAGTACTGGTCAAACATAGAGAACTGAGCAGCAGCTTCATAGTACTGGTCAAACATAGAGAACTGAGCCACAGCTTCATAGTACTGGTCAAACATAGAGAACTGAGCAGCAGCTCCATAGTACTGGTCAAACATAGAGAACTGAGCCCCAGCTCCATAGTACTGGTCAAACATAGAGAACTGAGCCCCAGCTCCATAGTACTGGTCAAACATAGAGAACTGAGCAGCAGCTTCATAGTACTGGTCAAACATAGAGAACTGAGCAGCAGCTCCATAGTACTGGTCAAACATAGAGAACTGAGCCCCAGCTCCATAGTACTGGTCAAACATAGAGAACTGAGCCACAGCTCCATAGTACTGGTCAAACATAGAGAACTGAGCAGCAGCTCCATAGTACTGGTCAAACATAGAGAACTGAGCCACAGCTTCATAGTACTGGTCAAACATAGAGAACTGAGCCACAGCTTCATAGTACTGGTCAAACATAGAGAACTGAGCAGCAGCTCCATAGTACTGGTCAAACATAGAGAACTGAGCAGCAGCTTCATAGTACTGGTCAAACATAGAGAACTGAGCAGCAGCTTCATAGTACTGGTCAAACATAGAGAACTGAGCAGCAGCTCCATAGTACTGGTCAAACATAGAGAACTGAGCAGCAGCTTCATAGTACTGGTCAAACATAGAGAACTGAGCAGCAGCTCCATAGTACTGGTCAAACATAGAGAACTGAGCAGCAGCTCCATAGTACTGGTCAAACATAGAGAACTGAGCAGCAGCTTCATAGTACTGGTCAAACATAGAGAACTGAGCAGCAGCTTCATAGTACTGGTCAAACATAGAGAACTGAGCAGCGGCTCCATAGTACTGGTCAAACATAGAGAACTGAGCAGCAGCTTCATAGTACTGGTCAAACATAGAGAACTGAGCAGCAGCTCCATAGTACTGGTCAAACATAGAGAACTGAGCAGCAGCTCCATAGACCTGGTCAAACATAGAGAACTGAGCAGCAGCTTCATAGTACTGGTCAAACATAGAGAACTGAGCAGCAGCTTCATAGTACTGGTCAAACATAGAGAACTGAGCAGCAGCTTCATAGTACTGGTCAAACATAGAGAACTGAGCAGCAGCTCCATAGTACTGGTCAAACATAGAGAACTGAGCAGCAGCTTCATAGTACTGGTCAAACATAGAGAACTGAGCAGCAGCTTCATAGTACTGGTCAAATATAGAGAACTGAGCCCCAGCTCCATAGTACTGGTCAAACATAGAGAACTGAGCAGCAGCTCCATAGTACTGGTCAAACATAGAGAACTGAGCAGCAGCTCCATAGTACTGGTCAAACATAGAGAACTGAGCAGCAGCTTCATAGTACTGGTCAAACATAGAGAACTGAGCAGCAGCTCCATAGTACTGGTCAAACATAGAGAACTGAGCAGCAGCTTCATAGTACTGGTCAAACATAGAGAACTGAGCAGCAGCTTCATAGTACTGGTCAAACATAGAGAACTGAGCAGCAGCTTCATAGTACTGGTCAAACATAGAGAACTGAGCAGCAGCTCCATAGTACTGGTCAAACATAGAGAACTGAGCAGCAGCTTCATAGTACTGGTCAAACATAGAGAACTGAGCCACAGCTTCATAGTACTGGTCAAACATAGAGAACTGAGCAGCAGCTCCATAGTACTGGTCAAACATAGAGAACTGAGCCCCAGCTCCATAGTACTGGTCAAACATAGAGAACTGAGCCCCAGCTCCATAGTACTGGTCAAACATAGAGAACTGAGCAGCAGCTTCATAGTACTGGTCAAACATAGAGAACTGAGCAGCAGCTCCATAGTACTGGTCAAACATAGAGAACTGAGCCCCAGCTCCATAGTACTGGTCAAACATAGAGAACTGAGCAGCAGCTCCATAGTACTGGTCAAACATAGAGAACTGAGCCACAGCTCCATAGTACTGGTCAAACATAGAGAACTGAGCAGCAGCTCCATAGTACTGGTCAAACATAGAGAACTGAGCCACAGCTTCATAGTACTGGTCAAACATAGAGAACTGAGCAGCAGCTCCATAGTACTGGTCAAACATAGAGAACTGAGCAGCAGCTCCATAGTACTGGTCAAACATAGAGAACTGAGCAGCAGCTTCATAGTACTGGTCAAACATAGAGAACTGAGCAGCAGCTTCATAGTACTGGTCAAACATAGAGAACTGAGCAGCAGCTTCATAGTACTGGTCAAACATAGAGAACTGAGCAGCAGCTCCATAGTACTGGTCAAACATAGAGAACTGAGCAGCAGCTTCATAGTACTGGTCAAACATAGAGAACTGAGCCACAGCTTCATAGTACTGGTCAAACATAGAGAACTGAGCAGCAGCTCCATAGTACTGGTCAAACATAGAGAACTGAGCCCCAGCTCCATAGTACTGGTCAAACATAGAGAACTGAGCCCCAGCTCCATAGTACTGGTCAAACATAGAGAACTGAGCAGCAGCTTCATAGTACTGGTCAAACATAGAGAACTGAGCAGCAGCTCCATAGTACTGGTCAAACATAGAGAACTGAGCCCCAGCTCCATAGTACTGGTCAAACATAGAGAACTGAGCAGCAGCTCCATAGTACTGGTCAAACATAGAGAACTGAGCCACAGCTCCATAGTACTGGTCAAACATAGAGAACTGAGCAGCAGCTCCATAGTACTGGTCAAACATAGAGAACTGAGCCACAGCTTCATAGTACTGGTCAAACATAGAGAACTGAGCAGCAGCTCCATAGTACTGGTCAAACATAGAGAACTGAGCAGCAGCTTCATAGTACTGGTCAAACATAGAGAACTGAGCAGCAGCTTCATAGTACTGGTCAAACATAGAGAACTCAGCAGCAGCTTCATAGTACTGGTCAAACATAGAGAACTGAGCAGCAGCTTCATAGTACTGGTCAAACATAGAGAACTGAGCCGCAGCTTCATAGTACTGGTCAAACATAGAGAACTGAGCAGCAGCTTCATAGTACTGGTCAAACATAGAGAACTGAGCAGCAGCTTCATAGTACTGGTCAAACATAGAGAACTGAGCAGCAGCTTCATAGTACTGGTCAAACATAGAGAACTGAGCCCCAGCTTCATAGTACTGGTCAAACATAGAGAACTGAGCAGCAGCTTCATAGTACTGGTCAAACATAGAGAACTGAGCCCCAGCTTCATAGTACTGGTCAAACATAGAGAACTGAGCAGCAGCTTCATAGTACTGGTCAAACATAGAGAACTGAGCCGCTGCTTCATAGTACTGGTCAAACATAGAGAACTGAGCAGCAGCTCCATAGTACTGGTCAAACATAGAGAACTGAGCAGCAGCTTCATAGTACTGGTCAAACATAGAGAACTGAGCTGCAGCTTCATAGTACTGGTCAAACATAGAGAACTGAGCAGCAGCTTCATAGTACTGGTCAAATATAGAGAACTGAGCAGCAGCTTCATAGTACTGGTCAAATATAGAGAACTGAGCAGCAGCTCCATAGTACTGGTCAAACATAGAGAACTGAGCAGCAGCTTCATAGTACTGGTCAAACATAGAGAACTGAGCAGCAGCTTCATAGTACTGGTCAAACATAGAGAACTGAGCAGCAGCTCCATAGTACTGGTCAAACATAGAGAACTGAGCCGCAGCTCCATAGTACTGGTCAAACATAGAGAACTGAGCAGCAGCTTCATAGTACTGGTCAAACATAGAGAACTGAGCAGCAGCTCCATAGTACTGGTCAAACATAGAGAACTGAGCAGCAGCTTCATAGTACTGGTCAAACATAGAGAACTGAGCAGCAGCTTCATAGTACTGGTCAAACATAGAGAACTGAGCAGCAGCTTCATAGTACTGGTCAAACATAGAGAACTGAGCAGCAGCTTCATAGTACTGGTCAAACATAGAGAACTGAGCAGCAGCTTCATAGTACTGGTCAAACATAGAGAACTGAGCAGCAGCTTCATAGTACTGGTCAAACATAGAGAACTGAGCAGCAGCTTCATAGTACTGGTCAAACATAGAGAACTGAGCAGCAGCTCCATAGTACTGGTCAAACATAGAGAACTGAGCCCCAGCTTCATAGTACTGGTCAAACATAGAGAACTGAGCCGCAGCTTCATAGTACTGGTCAAACATAGAGAACTGAGCCCCAGCTTCATAGTACTGGTCAAACATAGAGAACTGAGCAGCAGCTTCATAGTACTGGTCAAACATAGAGAACTGAGCCCCAGCTTCATAGTACTGGTCAAACATAGAGAACTGAGCAGCAGCTTCATAGTACTGGTCAAACATAGAGAACTGAGCCGCTGCTTCATAGTACTGGTCAAACATAGAGAACTGAGCAGCAGCTCCATAGTACTGGTCAAACATAGAGAACTGAGCAGCAGCTTCATAGTACTGGTCAAACATAGAGAACTGAGCTGCAGCTTCATAGTACTGGTCAAACATAGAGAACTGAGCAGCAGCTTCATAGTACTGGTCAAATATAGAGAACTGAGCAGCAGCTTCATAGTACTGGTCAAATATAGAGAACTGAGCAGCAGCTCCATAGTACTGGTCAAACATAGAGAACTGAGCAGCAGCTTCATAGTACTGGTCAAACATAGAGAACTGAGCAGCAGCTTCATAGTACTGGTCAAACATAGAGAACTGAGCAGCAGCTCCATAGTACTGGTCAAACATAGAGAACTGAGCAGCAGCTCCATAGTACTGGTCAAACATAGAGAACTGAGCAGCAGCTTCATAGTACTGGTCAAACATAGAGAACTGAGCAGCAGCTCCATAGTACTGGTCAAACATAGAGAACTGAGCAGCAGCTTCATAGTACTGGTCAAACATAGAGAACTGAGCAGCAGCTTCATAGTACTGGTCAAACATAGAGAACTGAGCAGCAGCTTCATAGTACTGGTCAAACATAGAGAACTGAGCAGCAGCTTCATAGTACTGGTCAAACATAGAGAACTGAGCAGCAGCTTCATAGTACTGGTCAAACATAGAGAACTGAGCAGCAGCTCCATAGTACTGGTCAAACATAGAGAACTGAGCCCCAGCTCCATAGTACTGGTCAAACATAGAGAACTGAGCAGCAGCTTCATAGTACTGGTCAAACATAGAGAACTGAGCAGCAGCTTCATAGTACTGGTCAAACATAGAGAACTGAGCAGCAGCTTCATAGTACTGGTCAAACATAGAGAACTGAGCAGCAGCTTCATAGTACTGGTCAAACATAGAGAACTGAGCAGCAGCTTCATAGTACTGGTCAAACATAGAGAACTGAGCCGCTGCTACATAGTACTGGTCAAACATAGAGAACTGAGCCGCAGCTTCATAGTACTGGTCAAACATAGAGAACTGAGCAGCAGCTTCATAGTACTGGTCAAACATAGAGAACTGAGCAGCAGCTTCATAGTACTGGTCAAACATAGAGAACTGAGCAGCAGCTTCATAGTACTGGTCAAACATAGAGAACTGAGCCGCTGCTTCATAGTACTGGTCAAACATAGAGAACTGAGCAGCAGCTTCATAGTACTGGTCAAACATAGAGAACTGAGTAGCAGCTCCATAGTACTGGTCAAACATAGAGAACTGAGCCACAGCTTCATAGTACTGGTCAAACATAGAGAACTGAGCAGCAGCTTCATAGTACTGGTCAAACATAGAGAACTGAGCAGCAGCTCCATAGTACTGGTCAAACATAGAGAACTGAGCCACAGCTTCATAGTACTGGTCAAACATAGAGAACTGAGCAGCAGCTCCATAGTACTGGTCAAACATAGAGAACTGAGCCGCTGCTTCATAGTACTGGTCAAACATAGAGAACTGAGCCACAGCTTCATAGTACTGGTCAAACATAGAGAACTGAGCAGCAGCTCCATAGTACTGGTCAAACATAGAGAACTGAGCAGCAGCTCCATAGTACTGGTCAAACATAGAGAACTGAGCAGCAGCTTCATAGTACTGGTCAAACATAGAGAACTGAGCCGCAGCTTCATAGTACTGGTCAAACATAGAGAACTGAGCCGCAGCTCCATAGTACTGGTCAAACATAGAGAACTGAGCATCAGCTTCATAGTACTGGCCAAACATAGAGAACTGAGCAGCAGCTTCATAGTACTGGTCAAACATAGAGAACTGAGCAGCAGCGTCATAGTACTGGTCAAACATAGAGAACTGAGCAGCAGCTTCATAGTACTGGTCAAACATAGAGAACTGAGCAGCAGCTTCATAGTACTGGTCAAACATAGAGAACTGAGCAGCAGCTCCATAGTACTGGTCAAACATAGAGAACTGAGCAGCAGCTTCATAGTACTGGTCAAACATAGAGAACTGAGCAGCAGCTTCATAGTACTGGTCAAACATAGAGAACTGAGCCGCTGCTTCATAGTACTGGTCAAACATAGAGAACTGAGCCACAGCTTCATAGTACTGGTCAAACATAGAGAACTGAGCAGCAGCTCCATAGTACTGGTCAAACATAGAGAACTGAGCAGCAGCTTCATAGTACTGGTCAAACATAGAGAACTGAGCAACAGCTTCATAGTACTGTTCAAACATAGAGAACTGAGCAGCAGTGTCATAGTACTGGTCAAACATAGAGAACTGAGCAGCAGTGTCATAGTACTGGTCAAACATAGAGAACTGAGCAGCAGCTTCATAGTACTGGTCAAACATAGAGAACTGAGCAGCAGCTTCATAGTACTGGTCAAACATAGAGAACTGAGCAGCAGCTTCATAGTACTGGTCAAACATAGAGAACTGAGCAGCAGCTCCATAGTACTGGTCAAACATAGAGAACTGAGCAGCAGCTTCATAGTACTGGTCAAACATAGAGAACTGAGCAGCAGCTTCATAGTACTGGTCAAACATAGAGAACTGAGCAGCAGCTTCATAGTACTGGTCAAACATAGAGAACTGAGCAGCAGCTTCATAGTACTGGTCAAACATAGAGAACTGAGCAGCAGCTTCATAGTACTGGTCAAACATAGAGAACTGAGCAGCAGCTCCATAGTACTGGTCAAACATAGAGAACTGAGCCCCAGCTCCATAGTACTGGTCAAACATAGAGAACTGAGCAGCAGCTTCATAGTACTGGTCAAACATAGAGAACTGAGCAGCAGCTTCATAGTACTGGTCAAACATAGAGAACTGAGCAGCAGCTTCATAGTACTGGTCAAACATAGAGAACTGAGCAGCAGCTTCATAGTACTGGTCAAACATAGAGAACTGAGCAGCAGCTTCATAGTACTGGTCAAACATAGAGAACTGAGCCGCTGCTACATAGTACTGGTCAAACATAGAGAACTGAGCCGCAGCTTCATAGTACTGGTCAAACATAGAGAACTGAGCAGCAGCTTCATAGTACTGGTCAAACATAGAGAACTGAGCAGCAGCTTCATAGTACTGGTCAAACATAGAGAACTGAGCAGCAGCTTCATAGTACTGGTCAAACATAGAGAACTGAGCCGCTGCTTCATAGTACTGGTCAAACATAGAGAACTGAGCAGCAGCTTCATAGTACTGGTCAAACATAGAGAACTGAGTAGCAGCTCCATAGTACTGGTCAAACATAGAGAACTGAGCCACAGCTTCATAGTACTGGTCAAACATAGAGAACTGAGCAGCAGCTTCATAGTACTGGTCAAACATAGAGAACTGAGCAGCAGCTCCATAGTACTGGTCAAACATAGAGAACTGAGCCACAGCTTCATAGTACTGGTCAAACATAGAGAACTGAGCAGCAGCTCCATAGTACTGGTCAAACATAGAGAACTGAGCCGCTGCTTCATAGTACTGGTCAAACATAGAGAACTGAGCCACAGCTTCATAGTACTGGTCAAACATAGAGAACTGAGCAGCAGCTCCATAGTACTGGTCAAACATAGAGAACTGAGCAGCAGCTCCATAGTACTGGTCAAACATAGAGAACTGAGCAGCAGCTTCATAGTACTGGTCAAACATAGAGAACTGAGCCGCAGCTTCATAGTACTGGTCAAACATAGAGAACTGAGCCGCAGCTCCATAGTACTGGTCAAACATAGAGAACTGAGCATCAGCTTCATAGTACTGGCCAAACATAGAGAACTGAGCAGCAGCTTCATAGTACTGGTCAAACATAGAGAACTGAGCAGCAGCGTCATAGTACTGGTCAAACATAGAGAACTGAGCAGCAGCTTCATAGTACTGGTCAAACATAGAGAACTGAGCAGCAGCTTCATAGTACTGGTCAAACATAGAGAACTGAGCAGCAGCTCCATAGTACTGGTCAAACATAGAGAACTGAGCAGCAGCTTCATAGTACTGGTCAAACATAGAGAACTGAGCAGCAGCTTCATAGTACTGGTCAAACATAGAGAACTGAGCCGCTGCTTCATAGTACTGGTCAAACATAGAGAACTGAGCCACAGCTTCATAGTACTGGTCAAACATAGAGAACTGAGCAGCAGCTCCATAGTACTGGTCAAACATAGAGAACTGAGCAGCAGCTTCATAGTACTGGTCAAACATAGAGAACTGAGCAACAGCTTCATAGTACTGTTCAAACATAGAGAACTGAGCAGCAGTGTCATAGTACTGGTCAAACATAGAGAACTGAGCAGCAGTGTCATAGTACTGGTCAAACATAGAGAACTGAGCAGCAGCTTCATAGTACTGGTCAAACATAGAGAACTGAGCAGCAGCTTCATAGTACTGGTCAAACATAGAGAACTGAGCAGCAGCTTCATAGTACTGGTCAAACATAGAGAACTGAGCCACAGCTTCATAGTACTGGTCAAACATAGAGAACTGAGCAGCAGCTTCATAGTACTGGTCAAACATAGAGAACTGAGCAGCAGCTTCATAGTACTGGTCAAACATAGAGAACTGAGCAGCAGCTTCATAGTACTGGTCAAACATAGAGAACTGAGCCCCAGCTTCATAGTACTGGTCAAACATAGAGAACTGAGCCGCTGCTCCATAGTACTGGTCAAACATAGAGAACTGAGCAGCAGCTCCATAGTACTGGTCAAACATAGAGAACTGAGCAGCAGCTTCATAGTACTGGTCAAACATAGAGAACTGAGCAGCAGCTTCATAGTACTGGTCAAACATAGAGAACTGAGCAGCAGCTTCATAGTACTGGTCAAACATAGAGAACTGAGCCCCAACTTCATAGTACTGGTCAAACATAGAGAACTGAGCCGCTGCTCCATAGTACTGGTCAAACATAGAGAACTGAGCCCCAGCTTCATAGTACTGGTCAAACATAGAGAACTGAGCCGCTGCTCCATAGTACTGGTCAAACATAGAGAACTGAGCAGCAGCTTCATAGTACTGGTCAAACATAGAGAACTGAGCAGCAGCTTCATAGTACTGTTCAAACATAGAGAACTGAGCAGCAGTGTCATAGTACTGGTCAAACATAGAGAACTGAGCAGCAGCTTCATAGTACTGGTCAAACATAGAGAACTGAGCAGCAGCTTCATAGTACTGGTCAAACATAGAGAACTGAGCAGCAGCTTCATAGTACTGGTCAAACATAGAGAACTGAGCCACAGCTTCATAGTACTGGTCAAACATAGAGAACTGAGCAGCAGCTTCATAGTACTGGTCAAACATAGAGAACTGAGCAGCAGCTTCATAGTACTGGTCAAACATAGAGAACTGAGCAGCAGCTTCATAGTACTGGTCAAACATAGAGAACTGAGCCGCTGCTCCATAGTACTGGTCAAACATAGAGAACTGAGCAGCAGCTTCATAGTACTGGTCAAACATAGAGAACTGAGCAGCAGCTTCATAGTACTGGTCGAACATAGAGAACTGAGCAGCAGCTTCATAGTACTGGTCAAACATAGAGAACTGAGTAGCAGCTCCATAGTACTGGTCAAACATAGAGAACTGAGCAGCAGCTTCATAGTACTGGTCAAACATAGAGAACTGAGCCGCAGCTTCATAGTACTGGTCAAACATAGAGAACTGAGCAGCAGCTTCATAGTACTGGTCAAACATAGAGAACTGAGCAGCAGCTTCATAGTACTGGTCAAACATAGAGAACTGAGCAGCAGCTCCATAGTACTGGTCAAACATAGAGAACTGAGCAGCAGCTTCATAGTACTGGTCAAACATAGAGAACTGAGCAGCAGCTTCATAGTACTGGTCAAACATAGAGAACTGAGCAGCAGCTCCATAGTACAGGTCAAACATAGAGAACTGAGCCGCAGCTTCATAGTACTGGTCAAACATAGAGAACTGAGCAGCAGCTCCATAGTACTGGTCAAACATAGAGAACTGAGCCCCAGCTTCATAGTACTGGTCAAACATAGAGAACTGAGCCACAGCTTCATAGTACTGGTCAAACATAGAGAACTGAGCAGCAGCTTCATAGTACTGGTCAAACATAGAGAACTGAGCCACAGCTTCATAGTACTGGTCAAACATAGAGAACTGAGCAGCAGTGTCATAGTACTGGTCAAACATAGAGAACTGAGCAGCAGTGTCATAGTACTGGTCAAACATAGAGAACTGAGCAGCAGCTTCATAGTACTGGTCAAACATAGAGAACTGAGCAGCAGCTTCATAGTACTGGTCAAACATAGAGAACTGAGCAGCAGCTTCATAGTACTGGTCAAACATAGAGAACTGAGCCACAGCTTCATAGTACTGGTCAAACATAGAGAACTGAGCAGCAGCTTCATAGTACTGGTCAAACATAGAGAACTGAGCAGCAGCTTCATAGTACTGGTCAAACATAGAGAACTGAGCAGCAGCTTCATAGTACTGGTCAAACATAGAGAACTGAGCCCCAGCTTCATAGTACTGGTCAAACATAGAGAACTGAGCCGCTGCTCCATAGTACTGGTCAAACATAGAGAACTGAGCAGCAGCTCCATAGTACTGGTCAAACATAGAGAACTGAGCAGCAGCTTCATAGTACTGGTCAAACATAGAGAACTGAGCAGCAGCTTCATAGTACTGGTCAAACATAGAGAACTGAGCAGCAGCTTCATAGTACTGGTCAAACATAGAGAACTGAGCCCCAACTTCATAGTACTGGTCAAACATAGAGAACTGAGCCGCTGCTCCATAGTACTGGTCAAACATAGAGAACTGAGCCCCAGCTTCATAGTACTGGTCAAACATAGAGAACTGAGCCGCTGCTCCATAGTACTGGTCAAACATAGAGAACTGAGCAGCAGCTTCATAGTACTGGTCAAACATAGAGAACTGAGCAGCAGCTTCATAGTACTGTTCAAACATAGAGAACTGAGCAGCAGTGTCATAGTACTGGTCAAACATAGAGAACTGAGCAGCAGCTTCATAGTACTGGTCAAACATAGAGAACTGAGCAGCAGCTTCATAGTACTGGTCAAACATAGAGAACTGAGCAGCAGCTTCATAGTACTGGTCAAACATAGAGAACTGAGCCACAGCTTCATAGTACTGGTCAAACATAGAGAACTGAGCAGCAGCTTCATAGTACTGGTCAAACATAGAGAACTGAGCAGCAGCTTCATAGTACTGGTCAAACATAGAGAACTGAGCAGCAGCTTCATAGTACTGGTCAAACATAGAGAACTGAGCCGCTGCTCCATAGTACTGGTCAAACATAGAGAACTGAGCAGCAGCTTCATAGTACTGGTCAAACATAGAGAACTGAGCAGCAGCTTCATAGTACTGGTCGAACATAGAGAACTGAGCAGCAGCTTCATAGTACTGGTCAAACATAGAGAACTGAGTAGCAGCTCCATAGTACTGGTCAAACATAGAGAACTGAGCAGCAGCTTCATAGTACTGGTCAAACATAGAGAACTGAGCCGCAGCTTCATAGTACTGGTCAAACATAGAGAACTGAGCAGCAGCTTCATAGTACTGGTCAAACATAGAGAACTGAGCAGCAGCTTCATAGTACTGGTCAAACATAGAGAACTGAGCAGCAGCTCCATAGTACTGGTCAAACATAGAGAACTGAGCAGCAGCTTCATAGTACTGGTCAAACATAGAGAACTGAGCAGCAGCTTCATAGTACTGGTCAAACATAGAGAACTGAGCAGCAGCTCCATAGTACTGGTCAAACATAGAGAACTGAGCCGCAGCTTCATAGTACTGGTCAAACATAGAGAACTGAGCAGCAGCTCCATAGTACTGGTCAAACATAGAGAACTGAGCCCCAGCTTCATAGTACTGGTCAAACATAGAGAACTGAGCCACAGCTTCATAGTACTGGTCAAACATAGAGAACTGAGCAGCAGCTTCATAGTACTGGTCAAACATAGAGAACTGAGCCACAGCTTCATAGTACTGGTCAAACATAGAGAACTGAGCAGCAGCTCCATAGTACTGGTCAAACATAGAGAACTGAGCAGCGGCTTCATAGTACTGGTCAAATATAGAGAACTGAGCAGCAGCTTCATAATACTGGTCAAACATAGAGAACTGAGCAGCGGCTCCATAGTACTGGTCAAACATAGAGAACTGAGCAGCAGCTCCATAGTACTGGTCAAACATAGAGAACTGAGCAGCAGCTTCATAGTACTGGTCAAACATAGAGAACTGAGCAGCAGCTTCATAGTACTGGTCAAACATAGAGAACTGAGCCGCAGCGTCATAGTACTGGTCAAACATAGAGAACTGAGCAGCAGCTTCATAGTACTGGTCAAACATAGAGAACTGAGCAGCAGCTTCATAGTACTGGTCAAACATAGAGAACTGAGCAGCAGCTTCATAGTACTGGTCAAACATAGAGAACTGAGCAGCAGCTTCATAGTACTGGTCAAACATAGAGAACTGAGCAGCAGCTCCATAGTACTGGTCAAACATAGAGAACTGAGCAGCAGCTCCATAGTACTGGTCAAACATAGAGAACTGAGCAGCGGCTTCATAGTACTGGTCAAACATAGAGAACTGAGCAGCAGCTCCATAGTACTGGTCAAACATAGAGAACTGAGCAGCGGCTCCATAGTACTGGTCAAACATAGAGAACTGAGCCGCAGCTTCATAGTACTGGTCAAACATAGAGAACTGAGCAGCAGCTCCATAGTACTGGTCAAACATAGAGAACTGAGCAGCAGCTCCATAGTACTGGTCAAACATAGAGAACTGAGCAGCAGCTTCATAGTACTGGTCAAACATAGAGAACTGAGCAGCAGCTCCATAGTACTGGTCAAACATAGAGAACTGAGCAGCAGCTCCATAGTACTGGTCAAACATAGAGAACTGAGCAGCAGCTTCATAGTACTGGTCAAACATAGAGAACTGAGCAGCAGCTTCATAGTACTGGTCAAACATAGAGAACTGAGCAGCAGCTTCATAGTACTGTTCAAACATAGAGAACTGAGCAGCAGTGTCATAGTACTGGTCAAACATAGAGAACTGAGCAGCAGCTTCATAGTACTGGTCAAACATAGAGAACTGAGCAGCAGCTTCATAGTACTGGTCAAACATAGAGAACTGAGCAGCAGCTTCATAGTACTGGTCAAACATAGAGAACTGAGCCACAGCTTCATAGTACTGGTCAAACATAGAGAACTGAGCAGCAGCTTCATAGTACTGGTCAAACATAGAGAACTGAGCAGCAGCTTCATAGTACTGGTCAAACATAGAGAACTGAGCAGCAGCTTCATAGTACTGGTCAAACATAGAGAACTGAGCCGCTGCTCCATAGTACTGGTCAAACATAGAGAACTGAGCAGCAGCTTCATAGTACTGGTCAAACATAGAGAACTGAGCAGCAGCTTCATAGTACTGGTCAAACATAGAGAACTGAGCAGCAGCTTCATAGTACTGGTCAAACATAGAGAACTGAGTAGCAGCTCCATAGTACTGGTCAAACATAGAGAACTGAGCAGCAGCTTCATAGTACTGGTCAAACATAGAGAACTGAGCCGCAGCTTCATAGTACTGGTCAAACATAGAGAACTGAGAAGCAGCTTCATAGTACTGGTCAAACATAGAGAACTGAGCAGCAGCTTCATAGTACTGGTCAAACATAGAGAACTGAGCAGCAGCTCCATAGTACTGGTCAAACATAGAGAACTGAGCAGCAGCTTCATAGTACTGGTCAAACATAGAGAACTGAGCAGCAGCTTCATAGTACTGGTCAAACATAGAGAACTGAGCAGCAGCTCCATAGTACTGGTCAAACATAGAGAACTGAGCAGCGGCTTCATAGTACTGGTCAAATATAGAGAACTGAGCAGCAGCTTCATAATACTGGTCAAACATAGAGAACTGAGCATCGGCTCCATAGTACTGGTCAAACATAGAGAACTGAGCAGCAGCTCCATAGTACTGGTCAAACATAGAGAACTGAGCAGCAGCTTCATAGTACTGGTCAAACATAGAGAACTGAGCAGCAGCTTCATAGTACTGGTCAAACATAGAGAACTGAGCAGCAGCTTCATAGTACTGGTCAAACATAGAGAACTGAGCAGCAGCTCCATAGTACTGGTCAAACATAGAGAACTGAGCAGCAGCTCCATAGTACTGGTCAAACATAGAGAACTGAGCAGCAGCTTCATAGTACTGGTCAAACATAGAGAACTGAGCCGCAGCTTCATAGTACTGGTCAAACATAGAGAACTGAGCAGCAGCTTCATAGTACTGGTCAAACATAGAGAACTGAGCAGCAGCTTCATAGTACTGGTCAAACATAGAGAACTGAGCAGCAGCTCCATAGTACTGGTCAAACATAGAGAACTGAGCAGCAGCTTCATAGTACTGGTCAAACATAGAGAACTGAGCAGCAGCTTCATAGTACTGGTCAAACATAGAGAACTGAGCAGCAGCTCCATAGTACTGGTCAAACATAGAGAACTGAGCCGCAGCTTCATAGTACTGGTCAAACATAGAGAACTGAGCAGCAGCTCCATAGTACTGGTCAAACATAGAGAACTGAGCCCCAGCTTCATAGTACTGGTCAAACATAGAGAACTGAGCCACAGCTTCATAGTACTGGTCAAACATAGAGAACTGAGCAGCAGCTTCATAGTACTGGTCAAACATAGAGAACTGAGCCACAGCTTCATAGTACTGGTCAAACATAGAGAACTGAGCAGCAGCTCCATAGTACTGGTCAAACATAGAGAACTGAGCAGCAGCTTCATAGTACTGGTCAAATATAGAGAACTGAGCAGCAGCTTCATAATACTGGTCAAACATAGAGAACTGAGCAGCGGCTCCATAGTACTGGTCAAACATAGAGAACTGAGCAGCAGCTCCATAGTACTGGTCAAACATAGAGAACTGAGCAGCAGCTTCATAGTACTGGTCAAACATAGAGAACTGAGCAGCAGCTTCATAGTACTGGTCAAACATAGAGAACTGAGCCGCAGCGTCATAGTACTGGTCAAACATAGAGAACTGAGCAGCAGCTTCATAGTACTGGTCAAACATAGAGAACTGAGCAGCAGCTTCATAGTACTGGTCAAACATAGAGAACTGAGCAGCAGCTTCATAGTACTGGTCAAACATAGAGAACTGAGCAGCAGCTTCATAGTACTGGTCAAACATAGAGAACTGAGCAGCAGCTCCATAGTACTGGTCAAACATAGAGAACTGAGCAGCAGCTCCATAGTACTGGTCAAACATAGAGAACTGAGCAGCGGCTTCATAGTACTGGTCAAACATAGAGAACTGAGCAGCAGCTCCATAGTACTGGTCAAACATAGAGAACTGAGCAGCGGCTCCATAGTACTGGTCAAACATAGAGAACTGAGCCGCAGCTTCATAGTACTGGTCAAACATAGAGAACTGAGCAGCAGCTCCATAGTACTGGTCAAACATAGAGAACTGAGCAGCAGCTCCATAGTACTGGTCAAACATAGAGAACTGAGCAGCAGCTTCATAGTACTGGTCAAACATAGAGAACTGAGCAGCAGCTCCATAGTACTGGTCAAACATAGAGAACTGAGCAGCAGCTCCATAGTACTGGTCAAACATAGAGAACTGAGCAGCAGCTTCATAGTACTGGTCAAACATAGAGAACTGAGCAGCAGCTTCATAGTACTGGTCAAACATAGAGAACTGAGCAGCAGCTTCATAGTACTGTTCAAACATAGAGAACTGAGCAGCAGTGTCATAGTACTGGTCAAACATAGAGAACTGAGCAGCAGCTTCATAGTACTGGTCAAACATAGAGAACTGAGCAGCAGCTTCATAGTACTGGTCAAACATAGAGAACTGAGCAGCAGCTTCATAGTACTGGTCAAACATAGAGAACTGAGCCACAGCTTCATAGTACTGGTCAAACATAGAGAACTGAGCAGCAGCTTCATAGTACTGGTCAAACATAGAGAACTGAGCAGCAGCTTCATAGTACTGGTCAAACATAGAGAACTGAGCAGCAGCTTCATAGTACTGGTCAAACATAGAGAACTGAGCCGCTGCTCCATAGTACTGGTCAAACATAGAGAACTGAGCAGCAGCTTCATAGTACTGGTCAAACATAGAGAACTGAGCAGCAGCTTCATAGTACTGGTCAAACATAGAGAACTGAGCAGCAGCTTCATAGTACTGGTCAAACATAGAGAACTGAGTAGCAGCTCCATAGTACTGGTCAAACATAGAGAACTGAGCAGCAGCTTCATAGTACTGGTCAAACATAGAGAACTGAGCCGCAGCTTCATAGTACTGGTCAAACATAGAGAACTGAGAAGCCGCTTCATAGTACTGGTCAAACATAGAGAACTGAGCAACAGCTTCATAGTACTGGTCAAACATAGAGAACTGAGCAGCAGCTCCATAGTACTGGTCAAACATAGAGAACTGAGCAGCAGCTTCATAGTACTGGTCAAACATAGAGAACTGAGCAGCAGCTTCATAGTACTGGTCAAACATAGAGAACTGAGCAGCAGCTCCATAGTACTGGTCAAACATAGAGAACTGAGCCGCAGCTTCATAGTACTGGTCAAACATAGAGAACTGAGCAGCAGCTCCATAGTACTGGTCAAACATAGAGAACTGAGCCCCAGCTTCATAGTACTGGTCAAACATAGAGAACTGAGCCACAGCTTCATAGTACTGGTCAAACATAGAGAACTGAGCAGCAGCTTCATAGTACTGGTCAAACATAGAGAACTGAGCCACAGCTTCATAGTACTGGTCAAACATAGAGAACTGAGCAGCAGCTCCATAGTACTGGTCAAACATAGAGAACTGAGCAGCGGCTTCATAGTACTGGTCAAATATAGAGAACTGAGCAGCAGCTTCATAATACTGGTCAAACATAGAGAACTGAGCAGCGGCTCCATAGTACTGGTCAAACATAGAGAACTGAGCAGCAGCTCCATAGTACTGGTCAAACATAGAGAACTGAGCAGCAGCTTCATAGTACTGGTCAAACATAGAGAACTGAGCAGCAGCTTCATAGTACTGGTCAAACATAGAGAACTGAGCCGCAGCGTCATAGTACTGGTCAAACATAGAGAACTGAGCAGCAGCTTCATAGTACTGGTCAAACATAGAGAACTGAGCAGCAGCTTCATAGTACTGGTCAAACATAGAGAACTGAGCAGCAGCTTCATAGTACTGGTCAAACATAGAGAACTGAGCAGCAGCTTCATAGTACTGGTCAAACATAGAGAACTGAGCAGCAGCTCCATAGTACTGGTCAAACATAGAGAACTGAGCAGCAGCTCCATAGTACTGGTCAAACATAGAGAACTGAGCAGCAGCTTCATAGTACTGGTCAAACATAGAGAACTGAGCAGCAGCTCCATAGTACTGGTCAAACATAGAGAACTGAGCAGCGGCTCCATAGTACTGGTCAAACATAGAGAACTGAGCCGCAGCTTCATAGTACTGGTCAAACATAGAGAACTGAGCAGCAGCTCCATAGTACTGGTCAAACATAGAGAACTGAGCAGCAGCTCCATAGTACTGGTCAAACATAGAGAACTGAGCAGCAGCTTCATAGTACTGGTCAAACATAGAGAACTGAGCAGCAGCTCCATAGTACTGGTCAAACATAGAGAACTGAGCAGCAGCTCCATAGTACTGGTCAAACATAGAGAACTGAGCAGCAGCTCCATAGTACTGGTCAAACATAGAGAACTGAGCCCCAGCTCCATAGTACTGGTCAAACATAGAGAACTGAGCCGCAGCTCCATAGTACTGGTCAAACATAGAGAACTGAGCAGCAGCTTCATAGTACTGGTCAAACATAGAGAACTGAGCAGCAGCTCCATAGTACTGGTCAAACATAGAGAACTGAGCAGCAGCTTCATAGTACTGGTCAAACATAGAGAACTGAGCAGCAGCTTCATAGTACTGGTCAAACATAGAGAACTGAGCAGCAGCTCCATAGTACTGGTCAAACATAGAGAACTGAGCAGCAGCTCCATAGTACTGGTCAAACATAGAGAACTGAGCAGCAGCTTCATAGTACTGGTCAAACATAGAGAACTGAGCAGCAGCTTCATAGTACTGGTCAAACATAGAGAACTGAGCAGCAGCTCCATAGTACTGGTCAAACATAGAGAACTGAGCAGCAGCTTCATAGTACTGGTCAAACATAGAGAACTGAGCCGCAGCTTCATAGTACTGGTCAAACATAGAGAACTGAGCAGCAGCTTCATAGTACTGGTCAAACATAGAGAACTGAGCAGCAGCTTCATAGTACTGGTCAAACATAGAGAACTGAGCAGCATCTTCATAGTACTGGTCAAACATAGAGAACTGAGCAGCAGCTTCATAGTACTGGTCAAACATAGAGAACTGAGCAGCAGCTTCATAGTACTGGTCAAACATAGAGAACTGAGCAGCAGCTTCATAGTACTGGTCAAACATAGAGAACTGAGCAGCAGCTCCATAGTACTGGTCAAACATAGAGAACTGAGCAGCAGCTTCATAGTACTGGTCAAACATAGAGAACTGAGCAGCAGCTTCATAGTACTGGTCAAACATAGAGAACTGAGCAGCAGCTTCATAGTACTGGTCAAACATAGAGAACTGAGCAGCAGCTCCATAGTACTGGTCAAACATAGAGAACTGAGCAGCAGCTCCATAGTACTGGTCAAACATAGAGAACTGAGCAGCAGCTTCATAGTACTGGTCAAACATAGAGAACTGAGCAGCAGCTCCATAGTACTGGTCAAACATAGAGAACTGAGCAGCGGCTCCATAGTACTGGTCAAACATAGAGAACTGAGCCGCAGCTTCATAGTACTGGTCAAACATAGAGAACTGAGCAGCAGCTCCATAGTACTGGTCAAACATAGAGAACTGAGCAGCAGCTCCATAGTACTGGTCAAACATAGAGAACTGAGCAGCAGCTTCATAGTACTGGTCAAACATAGAGAACTGAGCAGCAGCTCCATAGTACTGGTCAAACATAGAGAACTGAGCAGCAGCTCCATAGTACTGGTCAAACATAGAGAACTGAGCAGCAGCTCCATAGTACTGGTCAAACATAGAGAACTGAGCCCCAGCTCCATAGTACTGGTCAAACATAGAGAACTGAGCCGCAGCTCCATAGTACTGGTCAAACATAGAGAACTGAGCAGCAGCTTCATAGTACTGGTCAAACATAGAGAACTGAGCAGCAGCTCCATAGTACTGGTCAAACATAGAGAACTGAGCAGCAGCTTCATAGTACTGGTCAAACATAGAGAACTGAGCAGCAGCTTCATAGTACTGGTCAAACATAGAGAACTGAGCAGCAGCTCCATAGTACTGGTCAAACATAGAGAACTGAGCAGCAGCTCCATAGTACTGGTCAAACATAGAGAACTGAGCAGCAGCTTCATAGTACTGGTCAAACATAGAGAACTGAGCAGCAGCTTCATAGTACTGGTCAAACATAGAGAACTGAGCAGCAGCTCCATAGTACTGGTCAAACATAGAGAACTGAGCAGCAGCTTCATAGTACTGGTCAAACATAGAGAACTGAGCCCCAGCTTCATAGTACTGGTCAAACATAGAGAACTGAGCAGCAGCTTCATAGTACTGGTCAAACATAGAGAACTGAGCAGCAGCTTCATAGTACTGGTCAAACATAGAGAACTGAGCAGCATCTTCATAGTACTGGTCAAACATAGAGAACTGAGCAGCAGCTTCATAGTACTGGTCAAACATAGAGAACTGAGCAGCAGCTTCATAGTACTGGTCAAACATAGAGAACTGAGCAGCAGCTTCATAGTACTGGTCAAACATAGAGAACTGAGCAGCAGCTCCATAGTACTGGTCAAACATAGAGAACTGAGCAGCAGCTTCATAGTACTGGTCAAACATAGAGAACTGAGCAGCAGCTTCATAGTACTGGTCAAACATAGAGAACTGAGCAGCAGCTCCATAGTACTGGTCAAACATAGAGAACTGAGCAGCAGCTTCATAGTACTGTTCCAGAATAGGAACCTCTGAACGTTTCCCCATCAGCTGTGATGTTGTCTTCCAGACCCTAACCCTTCCAGTGAGTCTGATGTTTAGTGGTAGTGACATGGAGGTCAGTTGTTCCAGAATAGGAACCTCTGAACGTTTCCCCATCAGCTGTGATGTTGTCTTCCAGACCCTAACCCTTCCAGTGAGTCTGATATTTAGTGGTAGTGACATGGAGGTCAGTGGTTCCAGAATAGGAACCTCTGAACGTTTCCCCATCAGCTGTGGTGTTGTCTTCCAGACCCTAACCCTTCCAGTGAGTCTGATGTTTAGTGGTAGTGACATGGAGGTCAGTTGTTCCAGAATAGGAACCTCTGAACGTTTCCCCATCAGCTGTGGTCTTGTCTTCCAGACCCTAACCCTTCCAGTGAGTCTGATGTTTAGTGGTAGTGACATGGAGGTCAGTTGTTCCAGAATAGGAACCTCTGAACGTTTCCCCATCAGCTGTGGTCTTGTCTTCCAGACCCTAACCCTTCCAGTGAGTCTGATGTTTAGTGGTAGTGACATGGAGGTCAGTTGTTCCAGAATAGGAACCTCTGAACGTTTCCCCATCAGCTGTGATGTTGTCTTCCAGACCCTAACCCTTCCAGTGAGTCTGATGTTTAGTGGTAGTGACATGGAGGTCAGTTGTTCCAGAATAGGAACCTCTGAAAGTTTCCCCATCAGCTGTGGTGTTGTCTTCCACACCCTAACCCTTCCAGTGAGTCTGATGTTTAGTGGTAGTGACATGGAGGTCAGTTGTTCCAGAATAGGAACCTCTGAACGTTTCCCCATCAGCTGTGGTGTTGTCTTCCAGACCCTAACCCTTCCAGTGAGTCTGATGTTTAGTGGTAGTGACATGGAGGTCAGTTGTTCCAGAATAGGAACCTCTGAACGTTTCCCCATCAGCTGTGATGTTGTCTTCCAGACCCTAACCCTTCCAGTGAGTCTGATATTTAGTGGTAGTGACATGGAGGTCAGTGGTTCCAGAATAGGAACCTCTGAACGTTTCCCCATCAGCTGTGGTGTTGTCTTCCAGACCCTAACCCTTCCAGTGAGTCTGATGTTTAGTGGTAGTGACATGGAGGTCAGTTGTTCCAGAATAGGAACCTCTGAACGTTTCCCCATCAGCTGTGGTGTTGTCTTCCAGACCCTAACCCTTCCAGTGAGTCTGATGTTTAGTGGTAGTGACTTGGAGGTCAGTTGTTCCAGAATAGGAACCTCTGAACGTTTCCCCATCAGCTGTGGTGTTGTCTTCCAGACCCTAACCCTTCCAGTGAGTCTGATGTTTAGTGGTAGTGACATGGAGGTCAGTTGTTCCAGAATAGGAACCTCTGAACGTTTCCCCATCAGCTGTGGTCTTGTCTTCCAGACCCTAACCCTTCCAGTGAGTCTGATGTTTAGTGGTAGTGACATGGAGGTCAGTTGTTCCAGAATAGGAACCTCTGAACGTTTCCCCATCAGCTGTGGTCTTGTCTTCCAGACCCTAACCCTTCCAGTGAGTCTGATGTTTAGTGGTAGTGACATGGAGGTCAGTTGTTCCAGAATAGGAACCTCTGAACGTTTCCCCATCAGCTGTGATGTTGTCTTCCAGACCCTAACCCTTCCAGTGAGTCTGATGTTTAGTGGTAGTGACATGGAGGTCAGTTGTTCCAGAATAGGAACCTCTGAAAGTTTCCCCATCAGCTGTGGTGTTGTCTTCCACACCCTAACCCTTCCAGTGAGTCTGATGTTTAGTGGTAGTGACATGGAGGTCAGTTGTTCCAGAATAGGAACCTCTGAACGTTTCCCCATCAGCTGTGGTCTTGTCTTCCAGACCCTAACCCTTCCAGTGAGTCTGATGTTTAGTGGTAGTGACATGGAGGTCAGTTGTTCCAGAATAGGAACCTCTGAACGTTTCCCCATCAGCTGTGATGTTGTCTTCCAGACCCTAACCCTTCCAGTGAGTCTGATGTTTAGTGGTAGTGACATGGAGGTCAGTTGTTCCAGAATAGGAACCTCTGAAAGTTTCCCCATCAGCTGTGGTGTTGTCTTCCACACCCTAACCCTTCCAGTGAGTCTGATGTTTAGTGGTAGTGACATGGAGGTCAGTTGTTCCAGAATAGGAACCTCTGAACGTTTCCCCATCAGCTGTGGTGTTGTCTTTCAGATGTTATTTTGTTTTCCTGCAGAACAGCTTGCAATGAAAAATGCAATGGTTGCTAAGTGGCTAATGCATTTTGTCAGTCTCGGATTGGGCCTATGAAAAATTAATAATAGAAATAATTAATTTTGATTGGTGCCTACAGTGGTAAGAACTTGTTAAGTTATTCATGCCCATGCAAATTCCTATTTCAATTACACCGCGAATACCGTCGCTGCATGTTCTATAAATTGTGTAAAACTTTTAGCTTATGTTCCTGTATGTAGTCATTATGATATGCTTCTCTGCACATTGCAACGTTGTAATTTGAATAGTTTCTATTTTAAAGTTCTACCACGTCTTCTAATATGCATATAACCAGAGGTAAACAAGCTTCATTTTGTAACTATTAATCGTCACCTTATTCCTGCCATGTTAGAATGTCACTCTAACATCCTGGTTTTGTTTGTAGCCTCCTGATCTGCTCTGTGCTCTAACGATGGTGTACTGATTGTAGGGCTAGAGTCAGCACTAATTGTCATTTAGTTTAATGTTACATCCAGTTCTCTCTCTGCCTCCAAGTGTTTATTATTTCACATTCCAATGATCATGTTGTACATGTGGTCCTCTACAGGCCTCTTCATGTTTTACTGCTGCTTTCAGTAGTGATATAGGAGAAAAAATCCTCTCAGCTCAGGACTGTTTTACTTAGTATTTGCTTGTCTTTCTCAGCATGTGGTCCTCTACAGGCCTCTTCATGTTTTACTGCTGCTTTCAGTAGTGATATAGGAGAAAACATCCTCTCAGCTCAGGACTGTTTTACATAGTATTTGCTTGTCTTTCGCAACAACAAAACATTGGGCGATGAAAATTCTTTCAGTAGGAACTTTTGAGAGTTGTTTTGTGTATTGTGTTTTAAATGTCCCACTGGATTCATATGCTTGAGTAGAGAGATGAGTAGAATGCACATTGTTATGTGAACAGTGAGAAAGAGGAACTCACCAGAAAGCAGACTTCTACAGCATGTGGCTATATGATCAACAGTTAGGGTTAGTGATGAAGAGTACGGGTTATGGTTGTGTGATCAACAGTTAGGGTTAGTGATGAAGAGTACGGGTTATGGTTGTGTGATCAACAGTTAGGGTTAGTGATGAAGAGTACGGGTTATGGTTGTGTGATCAACAGTTAGGGTTAGTGATGAAGAGTACGGGTTATGGTTGTGTGATCAACAGTTAGGGTTAGTGATGAAGAGTACGGGTTATGGTTGTGTGATCAACAGTTAGGGTTAGTGATGAAGAGTACGGGTTATGGTTGTGTGATCAACAGTTAGTGATGAAGAGTAGTTAGTTAGAGTTAGGGTTAGGGTTAGCATCAGTTTCCCACTCCCTCTCTAGCTGGGTTAGGGTTAGGGTTAGGGTTAGAGTTAGGGTTAGGTTTAGGGGTTAGGGTTAGGGTTAGGGTTAGGGTTAGAGTTAGGGTTAGGTGTAGGGTTAGGGTTAGGGTTAGGGTTAGGGTTAGGGTTAGGGTTAGGGTTAGGGTTAGGGTTAGGGTTAGGTGTAGGGTTAGGGTTAGCATCAGTTTCCCACTCCCTCTCCAGCTGAGCCAGGCTCCACAGACATTCCTCCTCCTCCTCTCCTCTTCCTCCTCTTGGTATCCTGAGAGCCAACATGCATTCTGACAACAAATGGATATAAACAAAAGAATATGTTTCTCTTCACTCAACACATATTACTAATACATAGTCTGTTTGTTGCATAGCATAAATACTGCACCATCCATCCATTTGTAACTTCCACCAAACATTTGGGAACATATGAAATATGAATCATCATTTATAATGGTCCTTTGTGCTGCTGCTGCACTGGTCTGGAGGGACAGCATTGTTCTCTATGAGACTACGTACATTGAAAAGCTTTCTGTGGGGATTTCTCCTGCTACAAAGAAAATACATTGAATCTGACACTGTGGCTGTAATTAGGCTGCTTGTATATTTTATTGACGAGCCAGAGAGGGAAGAGAGGAGTAGAGAGGAGAGAAGAGAGGAGGAGAGGAGAGAGAGGATGAGGACGGTATGAGAGGAGAGAGAAGAGAGGAGGAGAGAGGGGAGGAGGGGGGAGGAGAGCAGAGAGGGAAGAAAGGAGGAGAGAGGGGAGGAGGAGGGAGAGGAGAGAGGGAAGAGAGGAGGAAAGAGAGGAGGAGGAGGGGAGGACAGGAGGACTGCATCTTTCTCAATAAGGTAGCAACAGCACCCAGGGAGGGATCTGTTTAGAACCAGCAACATGCAGTGAGAGGGGAGGGGGGGGGGAAACACTGTTCGGGGGTGGGTGAGAGGCACCATACTAACACTGTTGGGGGGGGCAACACTGTTGGGGGGTGGGTGAAAGGCACCATACTAACACTGTTGGGGGGGGCAACACTGTTGGGGGGTGGGTGAAAGGCACCATACTAACACTGTTGGGGGGGGCAACCTTTATTTAAAGGGGAGGTCAAGCTGATCGTAAGTGTTATAGGCCAATTTCTATTTTGCCCTGTTTATCAAAAGTGTTGTAAAAACGTGTCAAAAATCAACTGACTGGCTTTCTTGATGTTTATAGATTTCTCTCCTAAATGATGTCACCGTTGCCTGTACTGCTATTTTAATTAACTTGGCCAAAGCTTTCGATACAGTAGACCATTCCATACTTGTGGGCCAGCTAAGGAGTGTTGGTGTCTCTGAGGGGACTTTGGCCTGGTTTGCTAACTACCTCTCCCAAAGAGTGCAGTGTATAAAGTCAGAACATCTGCTGTCTTAGCCACTGCCTGTCCCCAAGGGAGCGCCCCAAGGCTTGATCCTAGGCCCCACGCTCTTCTCAATTTACATCAACAACATAGCTCAGGCAGCAGGAAGCTCTCTCATCCAGTTATATGCAGATGATACAGTCTTATACTCAGCTGGCCCCTCCCCGGATTTTGTGTTAAACACTCTACAACCAAACGCTCCTAACTTCTTAGGGACAGGCGGGGGCAGTATTGAGTAGCTTGGATAAAAAGGTGCCCAGAGTAAACTGCCTGCTACTCAGTCCTAAAAGCTAGAATATGCATATAATTAGTAGATATGGATAGAAAACACTCTGAAGTTTCTAAAACTGTTTGAATGATGTCTGTGAGTATAACAGAACTCATATGGCAGGCAAAAACCTGAGAAAAAATCCAACCAGGAAGTGGGAAATCTGAGGTTTGTAGTTTTTCAACTCTTTGCCTATCCAAGATACATTGGAAATGGGGTCATATTGCACTTCCTAAGGCTTCCACTAGATGTCAACAGTCTTTAGAACCTTGTTTGATGCTTCTACTGTGAAGGAGGGGGGAATGGGAGCTGAATGAGTCAGAGGTCTGGCAGAGTGCCACGAGCTGGTCACGCGTGTTCATGTGAGAGGTAGCTTGCGTTCCATTGCAATTCTACAGACAAAGGAATTCTCCGGTTGGAAAATTATTGAAGATTTATGATAAAAACATCCTAAAGATTGATTCTATACTTAGTTTGACATGTTTCTACGAACTGTAATATTACTTTTCGTCTGAACTTTCGCCTGGACCTGCCCGCGCGTCGTGAGTTTGGTTTGTGTACTAAAAGCGCGAACAAAAAGGAGGTGTTTGGACATAAATGATGGACTTTATCAAACAAATCAAACATTTATTGTGGAACTGGGATTCCTGGGAGTGCATTCTGATGAAGATCATGAAAGGTAAGTGAATATTTATAATGCTATTTCTGACTTTGTTGACTCCACAACATGGCGGATATCTGTATGGCTTTTTTGGGCTCTGAGATCTGTACTCAGATTAATGCATGGTGTGCTTTTTTGGTAAAGTTGTTTTTAAATCTGACACAGCGGTTGCATTAAGGAGAAGTTTATCTAAAGTTCCATGCATAACACTTGTATTTTCATTAACATTTATGATGAGTATTTGTGTAAATTGATGTGGCTCTCTGCAAAATCACCGGAATTTTTGGAAGCAAAACATTACTGAACGTAACGTGCCAATGTAAACTGAGATTTTTGGATATAAATATTAACTTTATCAAACAAAACATACATGTATTGTGTAACATGAAGTCCTATGAGTGTCATCTGATGAAGATCATCAAAGGTTAGTGATTAATTTTATCTCTATTTCTGTTTTTTTGTGACTACTATCTTTGGCTGGAAAAATGGCTGTGTTTTTCTGTGACTATGTACTGACCTAACATAATCATTTGGTGTGCTTTTGTCGTAAAGCCTTTTTGAAATCTGACACATTGGCTGGATTCACAACAAGTGTAGCTTTAATTTGGTGTATTGCATGTGTGATTTCATGAAAGTTAAATTTTTATAGCAATTTATTTGAATTTGGCGCTCTGCATTTTCACTGGTTGTTGGCCAGGTAAGGGTGGTAAGCGTGGTAAGGGTGCTCTCGAGCGGCTATCAGATTTGCCACCATTGCTCCTTATAGGACACATCACTGCACTCTATACTCTTCTGTAAACTGGTCATCTCTGTTTACCCGTCGCAAGCCTCTTAAACACTCATAAGCCTCACTCCCCCCTATCTGACATACCTACTGCAGCCCTCAACCTCCACATACAACACCGTTCTGTCAGTCACATTCTGTTAAAGGTCCCCAAAGCACATACGTCCCTGGGTCGCTCCTCTTTTCAGTTTGCTGCAAAAAACACTCAAACTAGACAGTTTCTCTTCATTCAAAGACTCAATCATGTTCGCTCTTACTGACAGATGTGGCTGCTTCGCGTGATGTATTGTTGTTTCTACCTTCTTACCCTTTGTGATGTTGTCTGTGCCCAATTGTGTTTATACCATGTTTTGTTCTCCTACCATGTTGTGTTGCTACCATGTTGTTGTCATGGTGTTGCTACCATGTTGTTGTCATGTTGTATTGCTACCATGCTGTGTTGTCATTTGTTGCTGACTTGCTATGTTGTTGTCTTAGGTCTCTCTTTATGCAGTCTTGTGGTGTCTCTCTTGCCGTGATGTGTGTTTTGTCCTATATTTTTATTTTATTTTTATTTTTAATCCCAGCCCCCGTCCCTGCAGGAGGCCGTTTGCCTTTTGGTAGTATGTCATTGTAAATAAGAATTTGTTCTTAAATGACTTGCCTAGTTAAATAAAGGTTACATTAAATAAAGTACTTCATATAAACTCTGTACTACATTACTACTACAGATAAAACACCCTTTACTACATTACTACTACAGATAAAACCACTGTACTACATTACTACTACAGATAAAACCACTTTACTACATTACTACTACAGATAAAACCCCTGTACTACATTACTACTACAGATAAAACCACTGTACTACATTACTACTACAGATTAAACCACTGTACTACATTACTACTACAGATAAAATCACTTTACTACATTACTACTACAAATAAAACCACTATACTACATTACTACTACAGATAAAGCCCCTGTACTATATTACTACTACAGATAAAACCCCTGTACTATATTACTACTACAGATAAAACCCCTGTACTATATTACTACTACAGGTAAACCCCTGTACTATATTACTACTACAGATAAAACCCCTGTACTATATTACTACTACAGATAAAAACCCTGTACTATATTACTACTACAGATAAAACCCATGTACTATATTACTACTACAGATAAAACCCCTGTACTATATTACTACTACAGATAAAACCCCTGTACTATATTACTACTACAGATAAAACCACTTTACTACATTACTACTACAAATAAAACCACTGTACTACATTACTACTACAGATAAAACCACTATACCACATTACTACTACAGATAAAACCACTTCACTACATTACTACTACAGATAAAACCCCTGTACTATATTACTACTACAGATAAAACCCCTGTACTATATTACTACTACAGATAAAACCCCTGTACTATATTACTACTACAGATAAAACCAGTGTACTACATTACTACTACAGATAAAACCACTTTACTACATTACTACTACAGATAAAACCACTTTACTACATTACTACTACAAATAAAACCACTATACTACATTACTACTACAGATAAAACCACTTTACTATATTACTCCTACACATAAAACCCCTGTACTATATTACTACTACAGATAAAACCCCTGTACTATATTACTACTACAGGTAAACCCCTGTACTATATTACTACTACAGATAAAACCCCTGTACTATATTACTACTACAGATAAAAACCCTGTACTATATTACTACTACAGATAAAACCCATGTACTATATTACTACTACAGATAAAACCCCTGTACTATATTACTACTACAGATAAAACCCCTGTACTATATTACTACTACAGATAAAACCCCTGTACTATATTACTACTACAGATAAAACCACTGTACTATATTACTACTACAGATAAAACCACTATACCACATTTCTACTACAGATAAAACCACTTCACTACATTACTACTACAGATAAAACCCCTGTACTATATTACTACTACAGATAAAACCCCTGTACTATATTACTACTACAGATAAAACCCCTGTACTATATTACTACTACAGATAAAACCCCTGTACTATATTACTACTACAGATAAAACCCCTGTACTATATTAATACTACACATAAAACCAGTGTCCTACATTACTACCTCAGATATAAAAAAAATATTATAATAATAATACAAATATATATTTCACTTTTTTTACGCAACAAATGAAATAAATTACACGTCAACATCTAAATATTACTCCCAGCTTTGATCAAAGCTCAGAACGCTTATATTTTAATCGCACCTGTCTCTTTGTGAACAAGTGGAATCATGGACAGTGTTTTGTTTGTCTGTTATGTCCTCCTCCTGCTGATTAACCTTTAGCATCACATTTACCACCATCTCAAATGGTTATGTCCTCCTCCTCCTGATTTACCTTTAACATCACATTTACCACCATCTCAAATGGTTATGTCCTCCTCCTCCTGATTTACCTTTAACATCACATTCACCACCATCTCAAATGGTTATGTCCTCCTGTCCCTCCTGATTTACCTTTAGCATCACATTTACCACCATCTCAAATGGTTATGTCCTCCTCCTCCTGATTTACCTTTAACATCACATTTACCACCATCTCAAATGGTTATGTCCTCCTCCTCCTGATTTACCTTTAGCATCACATTTACCACCATCTCAAATGGTTATGTCCTCCTCCTCCTCCTGATTTACCTTTAGCATCACATTTACCACCATCTCAAATGGTTATGTCCTCCTCCTCCTGATTTACCTTTAGCATCACATTTACCACCATCTCAAATGGTTATGTCCTCCTCCTCCTCCTGATTTACCTTTAGCATCACATTCACCACCATCTCAAATGGTTATGTCCTCCTCCTCCTCCTGATTTACCTTTAGCATCACATTTACCACCATCTCAAATGGTTATGTCCTCCTCCTCCTGATTTACCTTTAGCATCACATTTACCACCATCTCAAATGGTTATGTCCTCCTCCTCCTGATTTACCTTTAGCATCACATTTACCACCATCTCAAATGGTTATGTCCTCCTCCTCCTCCTGATTTACCTTTAGCATCACATTTACCACCATCTCAAATGGTTATGTCCTCCTCCTCCTCCTGATTTACCTTTAGCATCACATTTACCACCATCTCAAATGGTTATGTCCTCCTGTCCCTCCTGATTTACCTTTAGCATCACATTTACCACCATCTCAAATGGTTATGTCCTCCTGTCCCTCCTGATTTACTTTTAGCATCACATTTACCACCATCTCAAATGGTTATGTCCTCCTCCTCCTCCTGATTTACCTTTAGCATCACATTTACCACCATCTCAAATGGTTATGTCCTCCTCCTCCTCCTGATTTACCTTTAACATCACATTTACCACCATCTCAAATGGTTATGTCCTCCTCCTCCTGATTTACCTTTAGCATCACATTTACCACCATCTCAAATGGTTATGTCCTCCTGTCCCTCCTGATTTACCTTTAGCATCACATTTACCACCATCTCAAATGGTTATGTCCTCCTCCTCCTGATTTACCTTTAACATCACATTTACCACCATCTCAAATGGTTATGTCCTCCTCCTCCTGATTTACCTTTAGCATCACATTTACCACCATCTCAAATGGTTATGTCCTCCTCCTCCTGATTTACCTTTAGCATCACATTCACCACCATCTCAAATGGTTATGTCCTCCTCCTCCTCCTGATTTACCTTTAGCATCACATTTACCACCATCTCAAATGGTTATGTCCTCCTCCTCCTCCTGATTTACCTTTAGCATCACATTTACCACCATCTCAAATGGTTATGTCCTCCTCCTCCTGATTTACCTTTAGCATCACATTTACCACCATCTCAAATGGTTATGTTCTCCTCCTCCTGATTTACCTTTAACATCACATTTACCACCATCTCAAATGGTTATGTCCTCCTCCTCCTGATTTACCTTTAGCATCACATTCACCACCATCTCAAATGGTTATGTCCTCCTCCTCCTCCTGATTTACCTTTAACATCACATTTACCACCATCTCAAATGGTTATGTCCTCCTGTCCCTCCTGATTTACCTTTAGCATCACATTTACCACCATCTCAAATGGTTGTGTCCTCCTCCTCCTCCTGATTTACCTTAACATCACATTTACCACCATCTCAAATGGTTATGTCCTCCTCCTCCTGATTTACCTTTAGCATCACATTTACCACCATCTCAAATGGTTGTGTCCTCCTCCTCCTCCTGATTTACCATTAGCATCACATTTACCACCATCTCAAATGGTTATGTCCTCCTGTCCCTCCTGATTTACCTTTAGCATCACATTTACCACCATCTCAAATGGTTATGTCCTCCTCCTCCTGATTTACCTTTAGCATCACATTTACCACCACCTCAAATGGTTATGTCCTCCTCCTCCTCCTGATTTACCTTTAGCATCACATTTACCACCATCTCAAATGGTTATGTCCTCCTCCTCCTCCTGATTTACCTTTAACATCACATTTACCACCATCTCAAATGGTTATGTCCTCCTCCTCCTGATTTACCTTTAGCATCACATTTACCACCATCTCAAATGGTTATGTCCTCCTCCTCCTGATTTACCTTTAGCATCACATGTACCACCATCTCAAATGGTTATGTCCTCCTCCTCCTGATTTACCTTTAACATCACATTTACCACCATCTCAAATGGTTATGTCCTCCTCCTCCTGATTTACCTTTAGCATCACATTTACCACCATCTCAAATGGTTATGTCCTCCTCCTCCTGATTTACCTTTAGCATCACATTTACCACCATCTCAAATGGTTATGTCCTCCTCCTCCTCCTGATTTACCTTTAGCATCACATTTACCACCATCTCAAATGGTTATGTCCTCCTCCTCCTGATTTACCTTTAACATCACATTTACCACCATCTCAAATGGTTATGTCCTCCTCCTCCTGATTTACCTTTAACATCACATTTACCACCATCTCAAATGGTTATGTCCTCCTCCTCCTGATTTACCTTTAACATCACATTTACCACCATCTCAAATGGTTATGTCCTCCTCCTCCTCCTGATTTACCTTTAGCATCACATTTACCACCATCTCAAATGGTTATGTCCTCCTCCTCCTGATTTACCTTTAGCATCACATTTACCACCATCTCAAATGGTTATGTCCTCCTCCTCCTGATTTACCTTTAGCATCACATTTACCACCATCTCAAATGGTTATGTCCTCCTCCTCCTCCTGATTTACCTTTAGCATCACATTTACCACCATCTCAAATGGTTATGTCCTCCTCCTCCTGATTTACCTTTAGCATCACATTTACCACCACCTCAAATGGTTATGTCCTCCTGTCCCTCCTGATTTACCTTTAGCATCACATTTACCACCATCTCAAATGGTTATGTCCTCCTCCTCCTGATTTACCTTTAGCATCACATTTACCACCATCTCAAATGGTTATGTCCTCCTCCTCCTGATTTATCTTTAGCATCACATTTACCACCATCTCAAATGGTTATGTCCTCCTCCTCCTCCTGATTTACCTTTAGCATCACATTTACCACCATCTCAAATGGTTATGTCCTCCTCCTCCTCCTGATTTACCTTTAACATCACATTTACCACCTTCTCAAATGGTTATGTCCTCCTCCTCCTGATTTACCTTTAGCATCACATTTACCACCATCTCAAATGGTTATGTCCTCCTCCTCCTCCTGATTTACCTTTAGCATCACATTTACCACCATCTCAAATGGTTATGTCCTCCTCCTCCTCCTGATTTACCTTTAGCATCACATTTACCACTGTAAATGGCGCCGGAAGAAATGGCAGCAGTTTTACAGACCAAATGTGCTATCATGTTTTTATTTTTATTTTGTACATAATGTTTCTGCAATCGTATCTTACGGCAAAGCTTCTGGGTATCAGAACAGAACAGCAATCACTCACCTCGGATTAGACTAATATTTTTTCTTCAACAAGCAGGACGCACAGGACTTTCTCCTAACAACCGACAAGGTCAACATCCCAGTTATTTGCAAGAGGATGAGACGCAAGTACAGAGGACACAGAACGGGATGCCTCCTTGAGGATCCACAGAAGGGGAGTGGGAAAACTGCCGCTATCGTCAATATTACTCGCCAACGTGCAATCAATGGACAATAAATTAGATGAGGTTCTATCACGAATATCCTACAAACAGGACATCAAAAACTGTCATATCCTATGATGACATGGATATTCAGCTAGCGGGATACACGCTGCACCGGCAAGATAGAACAGCACACTCCGGTAAGACGAGAGGGGGCGGTCTGTGCATATTTGTAAACAACAGCTGGTGCACGAAATCTAAAGAAGGTTCTAGATTTTGCTCGCCTGAAGTAGAGTATATTGTGATAAATTGCAGGCCACACTACTTGCCTAGAGAGTTTTCAGCTATACTTTTTGTGGCTGTTTATATACAACCACAGACCGATGCTGGCACTAAGACAGCACTCAGTCAGCTGTATAAGGAAATAAGCAAACAGGAAACCACTCACCCAGAGGCGGCGCTCCTAGTGCCCGGAGACTTTAATGTAGGGAAACTTAAATCAGTTCTACCAAATTTCTATCAACATGTTAAATTTGCTACCAGAGGAAAAAAAAATCTAGATCACCTGTACTCCACACACAGAGACGCTTACAAAGCTCTCCCTCGCCCTCCATTTGGCAAATCTGACCACAACTCTATCCTACTGATTCCTGCTTAGTAGCAAAAACTAAAGCTGGAAGCACCAGTGACTCGGTCTATAAAAAAAATGGTCAGATGAAGCAGATGCAAAACTACAGGACTGTTTTGCTATCACAGACTGGAACATGTTCAGGGATTCTTCCGATGGCATTGAGGAGTACACCACATCAGTCACTGGCTTTATCAATAAGTGCATCGAGAACGTTGTCCCCACAGTGACTGTGCGTACATACCCCAACCAGAAGCCATCGATTACAGGCAACATTCGCACTGAGCTAAAGGGTAGGACTGCCGCTTTAAAGGTGTGGGAATCGAACCCGGAAGATTATAAGAAATCCTGCTATGTCCTGTGACGAACCGTCAAACAGGCAAAGCGTCAATACAGGGCTAAGATTGAATCATACTACACCGGCTCCGATGCTCGTCTTATGTGGCAGGGCTTGCAAACTATTACAAAGGGAAGCACAGCCGCGAGCTGTCCAGTGACACGAGCCTACCAGACGAGCTAAATCACTTCTATGCTGGCTTCGAGCAAGCAACACTGAGGCATACATGAGAGTAACAGCTGTTCCGGACGACTGTGTGATCACGCTCTCCGTAGCCGACGTGAGTAAGACCTTTAATTAACCTTTCTAGCCCCGGCGTTCCGCTAGCGGAACTCCTCCCAAATTCCACTGAAAAGGCAGAGCGCGAAATTCAAAAAATATTTTTTAGAAATATTTAACTTTCACACATTAACAAGTCCAATACAGCAAATGAAAGATACACATCTTGTGAATCCAGTCAACATGTCCGATTTTTAAAATGTTTTACAGCGAAAACACCACATATATTTATGTTAGCTCACCACCAAATATAAAAAAGGACAGACATTTTTCACAGCACAGGTAGCATGCACGAAACCAACCAAACTAACCAAGAACCAACCAAACTAACCAAGAAACAACTTCATCAGATGACAGTCCTATAACATGTTACACAATAAATCTATGTTTTGTTCGAAAAATTTGCATATTTGAGGTATAAATCAGTTTTACATTGCTGCTACCATCACAGCTACCGTCAGAAATAGCACCGAATTAGCCAGAGTAATTATAGAGACCAACGTGAAATACCTAAATACTCATCATAAAACATTTCTGAAAAATACATGGTGTACAGCAAATTAAAGACAAACATCTTGTGAATCCAGCCAATTTTTCCGATTTTTTAAGTGTTTTACAGCGAAAACACAATATAGCATTATATTAGCTTACTACAATAGCCTACCACACAACCGCATTCATTCATCAAGGCACGTTAGCGATAGCAATAGGCACGTTAGCGTTAGCGAATAAACCAGCAAAATATATTAATTTTCACTAACCTTCATAAACCTTCCTCAGATGACAGTCCTATAACATCAGGTTATACATACACTTATGTTCTGTTCGAAAATGTGAATATTTAGAGCTGAAATCAGTGGTTATCCATTATGCTAACGTAGCATCTTTTTCCCAGAATGTGCGGA
>NC_092089.1:10013461-10118461 GCF_045679555.1 Salvelinus alpinus | reverse complement strand
AATACAGGTAACGAGTGGAGGACAGAGGAGCCTCTTAAAGAAGAAGTTACAGGTCTATGAGAGCCAGAAATCTTGCTTGTTTGTAGGTGACCAAATACTTATTTTCCACCATAATTTGTAAATAAATTCATTAAAAATCCTACAATGTGATTTTCTGGATTTCTTTTTCTCATTTTGTCTGTCATAGTTGAAGTGTACCTATGATGAAAATTACAGGCCTCTCTCATCTTTTTAAGTGGGAGAACTTGCACAATTGGTGGCTGACTAAATACTTTTTTGCCCCACTGTATGTCCAAACCAATTCCATTTCAGTTGATCATTCTACAAAAGCACATGGTGCATAAAATATGCATCAGGTTTCTTGGGAACCTTTTATGGCGGAAAATGTATCTAATTTTCATAATAATGGGGGTTGTTAGCAGATTGTAAGGTTGGTGAGAGGAGAGCTGCAGAGGTTCAACTTAATGGCACCAACCTGGACTGCATACTGGTATAAAGAGACACAGACCAGGAGGATAGGAGCCGGGGGGGGGGGATAGTCAGCTAGCTTGTTTCACATGCTGTATCATCACATTTCTGTCCTGAATGATGATATGTACATTTGACATATATCATTTGGATATAGTGGTGTTTGAGGACAGTAACAGGGAATATGTTTATAGAATGTTATTTGTTCCCAGTGTGTTCCCTGTGCACTGAGCAAACAGCTCCTTAAACAGCCAAACTCACAGAGAGAGCATATGATCTAGAGGACCAGGGCAGAGAAGAGCCCTAAACCCCAACAATGCAAACATCACACGCCTGTTATCACCCTCTCACATGCTTGCTGAGCAAAGTTTAAGCTGATTCAGTGACAAGTGTGTTTCAGCATACAGCCCTAATCTGTGCTTGGAAGGACTGGAAATTCTACAGAGGACCAGGGCTAGAATTAGCACAATTAAAGAGATAGTGTGGTGTTTCCACTGGCTGGGCTGTATTCTGCTGATTGGGATCAGAACCGCCGTTACTACAGTGAGAGGAGATGGTTCTACTGTGTTCTGCTGAGTGGGATCAGAACCGTCGTTACTACAGTGAGAGGAGATGGTTCTACTGTGTTCTGCTGAGTGGGATCAGAACCGTCGTTACTACAGGGAGAGGAGATGGTTCTACTGTGTTCTGCTGAGTGGGATCAGAACCATCGTTACTACAGTGAGAGGAGATGGTTCTACTGTATTCTGCTGAGTGGGATCAGAACCACCGTTACTACAGGGAGAGGAGATGGTTCTACTGTATTCTGCTGAGTGGGATCAGAACCGCCGTTACTACAGGGAGAGGAGATGGTTCTACTGTGTTCTGCTGAGTGGGATCAGAACCGCCGTTACTACAGGGAGAGGAGATGGTTCTACTGTATTCTGCTGAGTGGGATCAGAACCGCCGTTACTACAGGGAGAGGAGATGGTTCTACTGTATTCTGCTGAGTGGGATCAGAACCATCGTTACTACAGTGAGAGGAGATGGTTCTACTGTGTTCTGCTGAATGGGATCAGAACCGCCGTTACTACAGGGAGAGGAGATGGTTCTACTGTGTTCTGCTGAGTGGGATCAGAACCGCCGTTACTACAGTGAGAGGAGATGGTTCTACTGTGTTCTGCTGAGTGGGATCAGAACCGTCGTTACTACAGGGAGAGGAGATGGTTCTACTGTATTCTGCTGAGTGGGATCAGAACCATCGTTACTACAGGGAGAGGAGATGGTTCTACTGTATTCTGCTGAGTGGGATCAGAACCGTCGTTACTACAGTGAGAGGAGATGGTTCTACTGTGTTCTGCTGAGTGGGATCAGAACCATCGTTACTACAGGGAGAGGAGATGGTTCTACTGTATTCTGCTGAGTGGGATCAGAACCGTCGTTACTACATGGAGAGGAGATGGTTCTACTGTATTCTGCTGAGTGGGATCAGAACCGCCGTTACTACAGTGAGAGGAGATGGGCGGTGTGTATATGATCCCTGGTTCTACTGTGTTCTGTCAGATTCCATTGAAGGAATGTGAAATATGTGTATTTTGTCCACATAACAGCTTCTGTTTGAAAGCTGGCATTAGACTCAGCAATTGGCAAAGGAAGACAAACATAATGTGATCTCATCTAATCTGTTTGACAGAGAAACAGCAAATCCCACAATGTGTTGAGAGGTTGAGACAATATTACCAATCTCAGTATGAGAGGCTGTGAGAGACTAATTCCACCAGACACTGTTACCATGCAGGGTTACCAAATTCAGTTCGGACATTTGGAACAGTTAGCATGATAAAGTCCAGCGATCAAAGAGAGTACCCACCACATTTCTGAACAATAAAAATGCCCAAATAAAAAGGTTGTAAACCCAAAATGGCTTTGTAAATAAAAGTATACCAGTGACTGAGCCTACGAGTGACTAGAGAAGGCCAGTCAACCCTGGTATACAAAGTGCAGTGGTGCGTAAGGGTGTCGCAGTTTAAAATAAATCTCAAAGTGCCATGGTAAAGGGTGTCAATTGATCTCAAACGCTGAGCAGAAGCATTCATATATAAATATCACCATAGTCTAGTAAAGGCATAAATGTAGCTGATACTAGCCTCCCTCTGGCTTCAAAAGAAAAACAGGCCTTATTCCTAAAATAAAATCCCAATTTCAGCTTCAATGTTTATGTTGAATATGCAATTTAAAAGAGAGGCCGTCATCAATTAAAATTCCAAGATATTTCTATGAGGTTACAGACAAATGACAGGCTAGTTACAGTATAATATAACACAGTATACTATATAAAATACAGGACAATGACAGGCTAGCTATGGTATAAAATACAGTCCAATGACAGGCTAGCTACGGTGTAATATAATACGTTACACTATATAACATACAGACCAATGACAGGCTAGCTACGGTGTAATATACTACTGTATACTATATACTATACTACATAACAGAGGACATTCATATTCTGACAATCTCTGAAACTCACTTAGATAATACATTTGATGATACAGTGGTAGCAATATATGGTTATAACATCTACAGAAAATACAGAAATGCCAAAGTTGGAGGTGTTGCCATTTATATTCAGAACCACATTCCTGTAAAGCGGAATGTGGTTAGATAAGATGTTAAATACTGAAGTAATATGGCTGCAGGTTCATCTGCCTCATCTGAAGCCCATTCTTGTGGGAAGCTGCTATACACCACCAAGTAACGAACAGTCAGTATCTGGATAATGTGTGAAAAGCTTGATCATGTAATTGATATCAACCTAGCGGTTTCTAGGTGATTTAAATATTTGCTAGCTTTCATCAGGCTGCCCTGATGAACTGTAACTAGTGCCTTCAACCTGGTTCAGGTTATCAGTCAACCTACCATGGAAGTTACAAACAGCACAAGAATGAAATCATCAACATGTAATGATCACATCTTTACTAAGGAAGGCTGCCAAAATTTCCTTTAAAGCAGAATCCAAATCCATCGGCTGTACTGATCACAATATAGTAGCCATATCTAGGAAAACCAATGTTCCAAGGGCTGGGCCTAATATAATGTATAAGAGGTCATATAATAGGTTTTGTAGTGACTCCTATGTTGTTGATGTATAGAATATTTGTTGGTCTGTGTTATGTAATGAGGAGCAACCAGACGCTGTACTTGACACATTTATGAAATTGCTTATTCTAGTTATTCTAGTTACTAATAAGCATGTACCCACTAAGACAGTTACTGTAAAAACTGTGAAATCCCTGTGGATTGATTAGGAATTGAAAAAATTGTATGGTTGAGACGGATGAGGCAAGAGGAATGGCAAACAAGTCTGGTTGCACAACCGATTGCAAATGGAGAAATCTGGTGAATTAAAAGAAGAAGAAACTACACTATTAAACAAAAATAAATGGTATTAAAGATTGACAGTAAAAAGTTTTAGAGCACCTTTAATGACATTTTGGGCAAAAAGGCAAACAGCTCCATCATTCATTGAATCAGATGGCTCATTCATCACAAAACCCACTGATATTGTCAACTACTTTAATTACTTTTTTAATTGGCAAAATTAGCAAACTTAGCCATGACATGCCAGCAGCAAACGCTGACACTACACATCCAAGTACAACTGATCAAATTATGAAAGACGTGGATTGTAATTTTGAATTCCGTGACATAAGTGTGGAAGAAGTGAAACAATTATTGTTGTCTATCAACAATGACAAGTCACCAGAGTCTGACAGTCTGGATGGAAAATGACTGAGGGTAATCTTACTTGCCATATCTTCAATCTAAGCCTACTAGAAATTGTGTGCCCCCAGTCCTGGAGGTAAGCAAAAGTAATTATGCTACCCAAGAATAGTAAAGCCCCCTTTACTGGCTCAAATAGCCAAACCTTTATTTATCTTTTGGAAAAAAATGTGTTCGACCAGATACAATGCTATTTTACTGTAAGAAATTTACAACAGATTTTAAGCACGCTTGTAGGTAAGTACATTCAACAATTACAGCACTTACGCAAATGACTGATGATTGGCTGAGATAAATTGATGATATCTTGGCCAGGTCGCAGTTGTAAAGGAGAACTTGTTCTCAACAAGCCTACCTGGTTAAGGTGAAATACATTTTTTTTTAAAGAAAAAGATTGGGAGACGTTTTGTTAGACTTCAGTGTGGCTTTTGAAATGATCGATCACAGTCTGCTGATGGGGAAACATATATGGCTTTACTGCTATAATGATCGATGAGTCTGCTGATGGGGAAACATATATGGCTTTACTGCTATAATGATCGATCAGTCTGCTGATGGGGAAACATATATGGCTTTACTGCTATAATGATCGATCAGTCTGCTGATGGGGAAACATATATGGCTTTACTGCTATAATGATCGATCAGTCTGCTGATGGGGAAACATATATGGCTTTACTGCTATAATGATCGATCACAGTCTGCTGATGGGGAAACATATATGGCTTTACTGCTATAATGATCGATCAGTCTGCTGATGGGGAAACATATATGGCTTTACTGCTATAATGTGGATGAAGAGTTACCTGTCTAAAAGAATACAGAGGCTGTTCTTTAATGGAATCCAATATAATCCAGGTAGAATAAGGAATTCCCCAGGGCAGCTGTCTAGGCCCCTTACTTTTTAAAATCTTTACTAATGACATGCCACTGGCCTTGAGTAAAGCCAGTGGGCTATGTATGTGGATTACTCAATGCTATAAACATCAGCTACTACAGCAAGTGAAATCAGTGCAACACTTAACAAAGAGCTGCAGTTAGTTTCAGAATGGGCGGAAGGGAATAAGTTGGTCCTAAATATTTCAAAAACTAAAAGCATTGTATTTGGGAAAAATCATTCACTATACCATGTAACTAAATCTTGTAATAAATCATTTGGAAATTTAGCAGGTTATGGTGACTACATTTCTTGGAGTAACCCTGGATTGCAAACTGTCATGGTCAAAACATGTTGATACAACAGTAGCTAAGATGGGGAGTCTGTCCATAATAAAGCACTGCTCTGCATTTTTAACAACACAATCAACAAGGCAGGTCCTACAGACTCTAGTTGTCGCACCTGGACTACTGTTCAGTCGTGTGGTCAGGTGACACAAAGAGGGACCTCTGAAAATTACAATTGGCTCAGAACAGGGCAACACCGCTGAACACAGAGAGCTGACATTAATATTATGCATGTACATCTCTCATGGCTCAAAGTAGAGCAGAGATTGACTTAATCATTACTTGCACACAGCTTGGACACCCATGCATACCCACAAGACATACCACCAAATGTCTCTTCATTATCCCCAAGTCAAGAACAGCCTATGGGAGGCGCACAGTACTATATAGAGCCATGAATACATGGAACTCGATTCCACATCAGGTAACTGATGCAAGTAGTAGAATCGGGAATAGAACAACTGATACAAATACACTTTATTGGACATTGGGGACTGTGAAGGGACACAAACAGGCACAGACACATATACACATGACAAGACACACAATCTACACACATGTGCAAATGGATATTGTATTGGAAATATTTAGTTGTGGAGTGGTGTCCTCAGGGAACATTGAATGTGTTGGGTAAGTATTTTAAACGGTATGTAACTGTCTTATGTTGCTGGACCCCAGTAAGAGTAGCTGCTGCCTTGGAGGGAACTAATGGGGATCCAAAATAAACACGAGGAAGACTAGCTGCTGCCTTGGAGGGAACTAATGGGGATCCCTAATAAATACAAATACAACAGAGTATACTATATAATATACAGACCAATGAGAGGCTAGCTACAGTATGATATAATACAGTATAATATATAACATACAGACCAATGACAGGCTAGCTACGGTATAATATAATACAATATAACACAGTACAGTATACTATATAATTTACAGACCAATAACAGTCTAGTTACAGTATATTATAATACAGTATAACACAATACAGTATACTATATAATACACAGACCAATTACAGGCTAGCTACAGAATATTGTAATGCAGTATAACATAATAGTGTACTATATAATATACAGACCAATGACGGGCTAGCTGCAGTATAATATGATACAGTATACTATATAAGGTAAAGACCAAAGACAGGCTATCTACAGTATAATATAATACAGTATACTATATCATACACTAACCAATGACATGCTAGCTACAGTATATTATAATATAGACTGTATCATTGTACTGTATCTTTTTTAGACCAATGTCAGGCAACCTACGATATAATATAATATAATACAGTATACTGTATCATTTTCAGAGCAATGACAGGCTAGCTACAGTATAATATGATACAGTATACTACATAAGGTAAAGACCAAAGACAGGCTATGTACAGTATAATATAATACAGTATACTATATCATACACTAACCAATGACAGGCTAGCTACAGTATAATATAATAGAGTATACTATATCATACACTAACCAATGACAGGCTAGCTACAGTATAATATAATACAGTATACTATATCATACACAAACCAATGACAGGCTAGCTACAGCATAATATAATACAGTATACTATATCATACACTAACCAATGACAGGCTAGCTACAGTATAATATAATATAGTATACTATATCATACACTAACCAATGACAGGCTAGCTACAGTATAATATAATACAGTATACTATATCATACACTAACCAATGACAGGCTAGCTACAGTATAATATAATATAGTATACTATATCATACACTAACCAATGACAGGCTAGCTACAGTATAATATAATACAGTATACTATATCATACACTAACCAATGACATGCTAGCTACAGTATAATATAATACAGTATACTATATCATACACTAACCAATGACAGGCTAGCTACAGTATAATATAATACAGTATACTATATCATACACTAACCAATGACAGGCTAGCTACAGTATAATATAATACAGTATACTATATCATACACAACCCAATGACAAGCTAGCTACAGTATAATATAATATAGTATACTATATCATACACTAACCAATGACAGGCTAGCTACAGTATAATATAATACAGTATACTATATCATACACAAACCAATGACAGGCTAGCTACAGTATAATATAATATAGTATACTATATCATACACTAACCAATGACATGCTAGCTACAGTATAATATAATACAGTATACTATATCATACACTAACCAATGACAGGCTAGCTACAGTATAATATAATACAGTATACTATATCATACACTAACCAATGACAGGCTAGCTACAGTATAATATAATACAGTATACTATATCATACACAAACCAATGACGGGCTAGCTACAGTATAATATAATATAGTATACTATATCATACACTAACCAATGACAGGCTAGCTACAGTATAATATAATACAGTATACTATATCATACACAAACCAATGACAGGCTAGCTACAGTATAATATAATATAGTATACTATATCATACACTAACCAATGACAGGCAAGCTACAGTATAATATAATACAGTATACTATATGATACACTAACCAATGACAGGCTAGCTACAGTATAATATAATACAGTATCCTATATCATACACTAACCAATGACAGGCTAGCTACAGTATAATATAATACAGTATACTATATCATACACTAACCAATGACAGGCTAGCTACAGTATAATATAATACAGTATACTATATCATACACTAACCAATGACAGGCTAGCTACAGTATAATATAATACAGTATACTATATCATACACTAACCAATGACAGGCTACAGTATAATATAATACAGTATACTATATCATACACTAACCAATGACAGGCTACAGTATAATTTATTGCAGCATACTGCGTAATATACAGCCCAATGAAAGGATATCTACAATATAAAAAAAGAGAGTATACTATATAATATACTGCCTTATTACAGGCTATCTACATAATAATAATAATAATATAATACAGTATTCCGTAATACCATTTAATACCAAATAAATCTAGAATCGGCTTCCTATATCGCAACAAAGCATCCTTCACTCATGCTGCCAAACATACCCTCGTAAAACTGACCATCCTACCGATCCTCGACTTCGGCGATGTCATCTATAAAATAGCCTCCAACACTCTACTCAACAAACTGAATGCAGTCTATCACAGTGCCATTTGTTTTGTCACCAAAGCCCCATACACTACTCATCATTGCGACCTGTACGCTCTCGTTGGTTGGCCCTCGCTTCATACTCGTCACCAAACCCACTGGATACAGGTTATCTACAAGTCTCTGCTAGGTAAAGCCCCGTCTTATCTCAGCTCACTGGTCACCATATTAGCACCCACTCGTAGCACGCGCTCCAGCAGGTATATCTCTCTGGTCACCCCCAAAGCCAATTCCTCCTTTGGTCGTCTTGACTTCCAGTTCTCTGCTGCGAATGACTGGAGCGAACTGCAAAAATCTCTGAAGCTGGAAACACTTATCTCCCTCACTAGCTTTAAGCACCAGCTGTCAGAGCAGCTCACAGATTACTGCACCTGTACATAGCCCATCTATAATTTAGCCCAAACAACTACCTCTTCCCATACTGTATTTATTTTGCTCCTTTGCACCCCATTATTTCTATTTCTACTTTGCACATTCTTCCACTGCAAATCTACCATTCCAGTGTTTTACTTGCTATATTGTATTTACTTCGCAACCATGGCCTTTTTTTGCCTTTACCTCCCTTATCACCTCATTTGCTCACATTGTATATAGACTTATTTTTTCTACTGTATTATTGACTGTATGTTATGTTTACTCCATGTGTAACTCTGTGTTGTTGTATGTGTCAAATTGCTATGCTTTATCTTGGCCAGGTCGCAGTTGCAAATGAGAACTTGTTCTCAACTAGCCTACTTGGTTAAATAAAGGTGAAATAAACTGGAGATATAAAAGGTTTATATAGATGGGACCCTTCACTGGAGATATAGAGGGGACCCATCGCTGGAGAAATAGCGATGATATGTAGAGGACCCATCACTGGAGAGATAGAGGGTTGATATAGAGGGGACAAATCACTGGTGATATAGAGGGTTGATATAGAGGGGACAAATCACTGGTGAAATAAAGGGTTTATATAGAGCAGACCCATCACTGGAGATATAGAGGGTTGATATAGAGGGGACAAATCACTGGTGATATAGAGGGTTGATATAGAGGGGACAAATCACTGGTGATATAGAGGGTTGATATAGAGGGGACAAATCACTGGAGATATAGAGGGTTTATATAGAGGGGACAAATCACTGGAGATATAGAGGGTTGATATAGAGGGGACAAATCACTGGTGATATAGAGGGTTGATATAGAGGGGACAAATCACTGGAGATATAGAGGCTTGATATAGAGGGGACAAATCACTGGTGAAATAGAGGGTTTATATAGAGCAGACCCATCACTGGTGATATAGAGGGTTGATATAGTGGGGACCCTTCACTGGAGATGTAGTGGGGACCCATCACTGGAGAGATAGAGGGGACCCTTCACTGGAGATGTAGTGGGGACCCATCACTGGAGAGATAGAGCAGACCCATCACTGGTGATATGGAGGGTTGAACTATAGTTACCCTTCACTGGAGATGTAGTGGGGAACCATCACTGGAGAGATAGAGGGGACCAATAACTGGTGATATGGAGGGGACCCCTCACTGGAGAGATAGAGGGGACCAATAACTGGTGATATGGAGGGGACCCCTCACTGGAGAGATAGAGGGGACCCATCACTGGTGATATGGAGGGTTGAAATATAGTTACCCTTCACTGGAGATGTAGTGGGGACCCTTCACTGGAGAGATAGAGGGGACCCTTCACTGGAGATGTAGAGGGGACCCATCACTGGAGGTGTAGAGGGGACCCATCACTGGAGAGATAGAGGGGACCCTTCACTGGGGATGTAGTGGGGACCATCACTGGAGAGATAGAGGGTTGATATAGAGGGGACAATCACTGGTGATATAGAGGGTTTATATAGAGGGGACAAATCACTGGAGATATAGAGGGTTGATATAGAGGGGACAAATCACTGGTGAAATAGAGGGTTTATATAGAGCAGACCCATCACTGGAGATATAGAGGGTTGATATAGAGGGGACAAATCACTGGTGATATAGTGGGGACCCTTCACTGGAGAGATAGAGGGGACCCATCACTGGTGATATGGAGGGTTGATATAGAGGGGACAAATCACTGGAGATATAGAGGGTTTATATAGAGGGGACAAATCACTGGAGATATAGAGGGTTGATATAGAGGGGACAAATCACTGGTGAAATAGAGGGTTTATATAGAGCAGACCCATCACTGGAGATATAGAGGCTTGATATAGAGGGGACAAATCACTGGTGATATAGAGGGTTGATATAGAGGGGACAAATCACTGGAGATATAGGGGGTTGATATAGAGGGGACAAATCACTGGAGATATAGAGGATTGATATAGAGGATTGATATAGAGGAGACCCATCACTGGAGATATAGAGGGTTGATATAGAGGGTTGATATAGAGGGGACCCCTCACTGGAGATATGGAGGCTAGAAATGAAGGGGACCCATCATTGGAGATATAGAGGGTTGATATAGAGGGGACAAATCACTGGAGATATAGAGGGTTGATATAGAGGATTGATATAGAGGGTTGATATAGAGGGTACAAATCACTGGTAAAATATAGGGTTGATATAGAGGGGACCCATCACTGGCGATATAGAGGCTTGATATAGAGGGGACCCATCACTGGAGAGATAGAGGCTTGATATAGAGGGGACCCTCACTGTAGAGATAGAGGGATGATAGAGAGGGGACCCTTCACTGGAGAGATAGAGGGTTGATATAGAGGGGACCCATCACTGGAGAGATAGAGGGTTGATAGAGAGGGTTGATATAGAGGGGACCCATCACTGGAGAGATAGAGGGTTGATATAGAGGGGACCCATCACTGGAGAGATAGAGGGATGATAGAGAGGGGGCCCCTCAGTGGAGAGATAGAGGGTTGATATAGAGGGGACTCATCACTGGAGAGATAGAAAGTTGATATAGAGGGGACCCCTCACTGGTGATATAGAGGGTTGATATAGAGGGGACAAATCACTGGAGATATAGAGGGTTGATATAGAGGGGACAAATCACTGGAGATATAGAGGATTGATATAGAGGATTGATATAGAGGGTTGATATAGAGGGGACAAATCACTGGAGATATAGAGGGTTGATATAGAGGGTTGATATAGAGGGGACCCCTCACTGGAGATATGGAGGGTAGATATGAAGGGGACCCATCACTGGAGATATAGAGGTTTGATATAGAGGTTTGATATAGAGGGTTGATATAGAGGATTGATATAGAGGGGACCCATCACTGGAGAGATAGAGGAATGATATAGAGGGGACCCATCACTGGAGAGATAGAGGGTTGATATAGAGGGGACCCCTCACTGGAGATATAGAGGGTTGATATAGAGGGGACCCCTCACTGGAGATATAGAGGTTTGATATAGAGGGAACCATCACTGGAGATATAGAGCGTTGATATAGAGGGGACCCTTCACTGGAGAGATAGAGGCTTGATATAGAGGGGACCCATCACTGGAGAGATAGAGGGTTGATATAGAAGGGACAAATCACTGGAGATATAGAGGGTTGATATAGAGAGGACCCATCACTGGAGATATAGAGCGTTGATATAGAGGGGACCCCTCACTGGAGAGATAGAGGGTTGATATAGAGGGGACCCATCACTGGAGAGATAGAGGGTTGATATAGAGGGGGCCCATCACTGGAGAGATAGAGGGTTGATATAGAAGGGACAAATCACTGGAGATATAGAGGGTTGATATAGAGAGGACCCATCACTGGAGATATAGAGGGTTGATATAGAGGGGACAAATCACTGTTTATATCGAGGTTTGATGTAGAGGGGACACATCACTAGTAATATGGAGGGTTGATATAGAGGGGACCCCTCACTGTAGAGATAGAGGGATGATAGAGAGGGGACCCTTCACTGGAGAGATAGAGGGTTGATATAGAGGGGACCCCTCACTGGAGAGATAGAGGGTTGATATAGAGGGGACTCATCACTGGAGAGATAGAGGGTTGATATAGAGGGGACCCCTCACTGGAGAGATAGAGGGATGATATAGAGGGGAACCATCACTGGAGAGATAGAGGGTTGATATAGAGGGGACTCATCACTGGAGAGATAGAGGGTTGATATAGAGGGGACCCCTCACTGGATAGATAGAGGGTTGATATAGAGGGGACCCCTCACTGGAGAGATAGAGGGATGATAGAGAGGGGGCCCCTCAGTGGAGAGATAGAGGGTTGATATAGAGGGGACTCATCACTGGAGAGATTGAGGGTTGATATAGAGGGGACAAATCACTGTTTATATCGAGGTTTGATATAGAGGGGACACATCACTAGTGATATGGAGGGTTGATATAGAGGGGACCCATCACTGGCGATATAGAGGCTTGATATAGAGGGGACCCATCACTGGAGAGATAGAGGCTTGATATAGAGGGGACCCCTCACTGTAGAGATAGAGGGATGATAGAGAGGGGACCCTTCACTGGAGAGATAGAGGGTTGATATAGAGGGGACCCATCACTGGAGAGATAGAGGGTTGATATACAGGGGACCCCTCACTGGAGAGATAGAGGCTTGATATAGAGGGGACCCATCACTGGAGAGATAGAGGCTTGATATAGAGGGGACCCCTCACTGTAGAGATAGAGGGATGATATAGAGGGGACCCCTCACTGGAGAGATAGAGGGTTGATATAGAGGGGACCCATCACTGGAGAGATAGAGGGTTGATATAGAGGGGACCCATCACTGGAGAGATAGAGGGATGATATAGAGGGGACCCATCACTGGAGAGATAGAGGGTTGATATAGAGGGGCCCCATCACTGGAGAGATAGAGGGATGATAGAGAGGGGGCCCCTCAGTGGAGAGATAGAGGGTTGATATAGAGGGGACTCATCACTGGAGAGATAGAGGGTTGATATAGAGGGGACCCCTCACTGGTGATATAGAGGGTTGATATAGAGGGGACAAATCACTGGAGATATAGAGGGTTGATATAGAGGGGACAAATCACTGGAGATATAGAGGATTGATATAGAGGATTGATATAGAGGGTTGATATAGAGGGGACCCCTCACTGGAGATATGGAGGGTAGATATGGAGGGTAGAATTTCTAAGCAAACAGCGGGAGGCAGGGCTTTCTCCTATAGATCTCCATTTTTATGGAACAGTCTGCCTACCCATGTGAGAGACGCAGACTCGGTCTCAACCTTTAAGTCTTTACTGAAGACTTATCTCTTCAGTAGGTCATATGATTGAGTGTAGTCTGGCCCAGGAGTGTGAAGGTGAACGGAAAGGCTCTGGAGCAACGAACCGCCCTTGCTGTCTCTGCCAGGCCGGTTCCCCTCTCTCCACTGGGATTCTCTGCATCTAACCCTGTTACAGGGGCTGAGTCACTGGCTTGCTGGTGCTCTTTCATGCCGTCCCTAGGAGGGGTGCGTCACTTGAGTGGGTTGAGTTACTGACGTGATCTTCCTGTCTGGGTTGGCGCCCCCCCTTGGTTTGTGCTGTGGTGGAGACCTTTGTGGGCTATACTCGGCCTTGTCTCAGGATTGTAAGTTGATGGTTGAGGATTTCCCTCTAGTGGTGCGGGGGCTGTGCTTTGGCAAAGTGGGTGGGGTTATATCCTTCCTGTTTGGCCCTGTCCGGGGGTTTCTTCGGATGGGGCCACAGTGTCTCCTGACCGCTCCTGTCTCAGCCTCCAGTATTTATGCTGCAGTAGTTTATGTGTCGGGGGGCTAGGTTCAGTTGGTTACCTGGAGTACTTCTCCTGTCTTATCCAGTGTCCTGTGTGAATTTAAGTATGCTCTCTCTAATTCTCTCGTTCTCTCTTTCTCTCTGAGAACCTGAGCCCTAGGACCATACGTCAGGACTACCGGGCATGATGACACCTTGCTGTCCCCAGTCCGCCTGGCCTTGCTGCTATTCCAGTTTCAACTGTTCTGCCTGCGGTTACGGAACCCCTACCTGTCCCAGACCTGCTGTTTTCAACTCTTAATGATCGGCTATGAAAAGCCAACTGAGATTTATTCCTGATTATTATTTGACCATGCTTGTCATTTATGAACATTTTGAAAATCTTGGCTCTCTCTAATTTTCTCCTTCTCTCTTTCTTTCTCTCGGAGGACCTGAGCCCTAGGACCATACGTCGGGACTACCGGCCGTGGTGACTCCTTGCTGTCCCCAGTCCGCCTGGCCTTGCTGCTATTCCAGTTTCAACTGTTCTGCCTGCGGTTATGGAACCCCTACCTGTCCCAGACCTGCTGTTTTCAACTCTTAATGATCGGCTATGAAAAGCCAACTGAGATTTATTCCTGATTATTATTTGACCATGCTTGTCATTTATGAACATTTTGAAAATCTTGGCTCTCTCTAATTTTCTCCTTCTCTCTTTCTTTCTCTCGGAGGACCTGGGCCCTAGGACCATGCGTCGGGACTGCCGCCCGTGGTGACTCCTTGCTGTCCCCAGTCCGCCTGGCCTTGCTGCTATTCCAGTTTCAGCTGTTCTGCCTGCGGTTATGGAACCGCCACCTGTCCCAGACCTGTTGTTTTTCAACTCTTGATGATCGGCTATGAAAAGCCAACTGAAAATTATTCATGATTATTATTTGACCATGCTTGTCACTTATGAACATTTTTGAACATCTTGGCATAGTTCTGTTATAATCTCCACCCGGCACAGCCAGAAGAGGACTGGCCACCCCTCATAGCCTGGTTCCTCTCTAGGTTTCTTCCTAGGTTTTGGCCTTTCTAGGGAGTTTTTCCTAGCCACCGTGCTTCTACACCTGCATTACTAGCTGTTTGGGGTTTTAGGCTGGGTGTCTGTACAGCACTTCGAGATATTAGCTGATGTACGAAGGGCTATATAAAATAAAATTGATTGATTGATTGATATGAAGGGGACCCATCATTGGAGATATAGAGGGTTGATATAGAGGATTGATATAGAGGGCTGATATAGAGGGGACAAATCACTGGTAAAATAGAGGGTTTTTATAGAGCAGACCCATCACTGGAGATATAGAGGTTTGATATAGAGGTTTGATATAGAGGTTTGATATAGAGGATTGATATAGAGGGGACCCATCACTGGAGAGATAGAGGGATGATATAGAGGGGACTCATCACTGGAGAGATAGAGGGTTGATATAGAGGGGACCCATCACTGGAGAGATAGAGGGTTGATATAGAGGGGACCCCTCACTGGAGATATAGAGGGTTGATATAGAGGGGACCCCTCACTGGAGATATAGAGGTTTGATATTGAGGATAACCATCACTGGAGATATAGAGCGTTGATATAGAGGGGACCCTTCACTGGAGAGATAGAGGCTTGATATAGAGGGGACCCATCACTGGAGAGATAGAGGGTTGATATAGAAGGGACAAATCACTGGAGATATAGAGGGTTGATATAGAGGGGACCCATCACTGGAGAGATAGAGCGTTGATATAGAGGGGACCCATCACTGGAGAGATAGAGGGTTGATATAGAGGGGACCCCTCACTGGAGAGATAGAGGGTTGATATAGAGGGGGCCCATCACTGGAGAGATAGAGGGTTGATATAGAAGGGACAAATCACTGGAGATATAGAGGGTTGATATAGAGAGGACCCATCACTGGAGATATAGAGGGTTGATATAGAGGGGACAAATCACTGTTTATATCGAGGTTTGATGTAGAGGGGACACCTCACTAGTAATATGGAGGGTTGATATAGAGGGGACCCATCACTGGCGATATAGAGGCTTGATATAGAGGGGACCCATCACTGGAGAGATAGAGGCTTGATATAGAGGGGACCCATCACTGTAGAGATAGAGGGATGATAGAGAGGGGACCCTTCACTGGAGAGATAGAGGGTTGATATAGAGGGGACCCCTCACTGGAGAGATAGAGGGATGATAGAGAGGGGACCCATCACTGGAGAGATAGAGGGTTGATAGAGAGGATTGATATAGAGGGGACCCATCACTGGAGAGATAGAGGGTTGATATAGAGGGGACCCCTCACTGGAGAGATAGAGGATTGATATAGAGGGGACCCATCACTGGAGAGATAGAGGGTTGATATAGAGGGGACCCCTCACTGGAGAGATAGAGGGTTGATATAGAGGGGACCCATCACTGGAGAGATAGAGGGTTGATATAGAGGGGACCCCTCACTGGAGAGATAGAGGGTTGATATAGAGGGGACCCATCACTGGAGATATAGAGGTTTGATATTGAGGATAACCATCACTGGAGATATAGAGCGTTGATATAGAGGGGACCCTTCACTGGAGAGATAGAGGCTTGATATAGAGGGGACCCATCACTGGAGAGATAGAGGGTTGATATAGAAGGGACAAATCACTGGAGATATAGAGGGTTGATATAGAGGGGACCCATCACTGGAGAGATAGAGCGTTGATATAGAGGGGACCCATCACTGGAGAGATAGAGGGTTGATATAGAGGGGACCCCTCACTGGAGAGATAGAGGGTTGATATAGAGGGGGCCCATCACTGGAGAGATAGAGGGTTGATATAGAAGGGACAAATCACTGGAGATATAGAGGGTTGATATAGAGAGGACCCATCACTGGAGATATAGAGGGTTGATATAGAGGGGACAAATCACTGTTTATATCGAGGTTTGATGTAGAGGGGACACCTCACTAGTAATATGGAGGGTTGATATAGAGGGGACCCATCACTGGCGATATAGAGGCTTGATATAGAGGGGACCCATCACTGGAGAGATAGAGGCTTGATATAGAGGGGACCCATCACTGTAGAGATAGAGGGATGATAGAGAGGGGACCCTTCACTGGAGAGATAGAGGGTTGATATAGAGGGGACCCCTCACTGGAGAGATAGAGGGATGATAGAGAGGGGACCCATCACTGGAGAGATAGAGGGTTGATAGAGAGGATTGATATAGAGGGGACCCATCACTGGAGAGATAGAGGGTTGATATAGAGGGGACCCCTCACTGGAGAGATAGAGGGTTGATATAGAGGGGACTCATCACTGGAGAGATAGAGGGTTGATATAGAGGGGACCCCTCACTGGAGAGATAGAGGGTTGATATAGAGGGGACCCCTCACTGGAGAGATAGAGGGTTGATATAGAGGGGACCCATCACTGGAGAGATAGAGGGTTGATATAGAGGGGACCCATCACTGGAGAGATAGAGGGTTGATTTAGAGGGGACTCATCACTGGAGAGATAGAGGGTTGATATAGAGGGGACCCCTCACTGGAGAGATAGCGGGATGATATAGAGGGGACTCATCACTGGAGAGATAGAGGGTTGATATAGAGGGGACCCCTCACTGGAGAGATAGATGGTTGATATAGAGGGGACTCATCACTGGAGAGATAGAGGGTTGATATAGAGGGGACCCCTCACTGGAGAGATAGAGGGTTGATATAGAGGGGACCCATCACTGGAGAGATAGAGGGTTGATATAGAGGGGATCCCTCACTGGAGAGATAGAGGGATGATAGAGAGGGGACCCCTCACTGGAGAGATAGAGGGATGATATAGAGGGGACCCCTCACTGGAGAGATAGAGGGTTGATATAGAGGGGACCCCTCACTGGAGAGATAGAGGGATGATAGAGAGGGGACCCCTCACTGGAGAGATAGAGGGTTGATAGAGAGGGGACCCCTCACTGGAGAGATAGAGGGATGATATATAGGGGACCCTTCACTGGAGAGATAGAGGGTTGATATAGAGGGGACCCCTCACTGGAGAGATAGAGGGATGATTCTTAATTCTCAAGATGGCATAGCAGTTCAGACGTTCTTTTTTTGTCCTCGTCTTGTCGTGTCCTGTATATATATATATTTACACCTTTCTTCGCATATCTTTATATATTTTATTATCCAAGAACTCAACTACAAAAGCTTTCCTGCAACCCGCCTCACAAATTACAAAAAAAAGTATTATTTACCTCAAATCTGAAAATCCACAGTGGAAGCTAGCCAGAGGCTAGCCAGAGGCTAACCAGAAGCTAACTAGAAGCTAGCCAATAGCTGATCTGAAGCTGCCTAGAAGTTAGCCGGTTTGCTGGCTAGCGTTGGTGTTTCAGCTGCCCACGTTTGTGGTCTTCAGCTATTCCTTTAGCTCGATAATCTATCGGCACTTTTGTGCAACGCGACTCGGACCGGAGCATACCGGGACTATTTTTCTCAGTGTCCCCGGATTTCAGCCGCAGGCTCTGGACGTTTGCACCTTGATTTCACAGCTAGCTAGCTGCAAACCGTGTGACTATTGGCTTACGTCGATCCCGGAGCAAACTTAAATTATTCCGGAGCTAGCCAGCTGAGGAGTTCCATCAGCCACTCCTGGGCTACAGTCACCTATCCGGACCCGTTTTTTTTTTTGTTGTTGCTGCAGATGCGGAGCCCCATCGGGCCTTCACGACTGACTGCCGACATTATCTGCCCGAGGGAGTTATCCAACTGGCACCTCCGTCGCAACGTTACCTGAACGCTCATCTGGGGCCCGCTAATCGTTAGCTGTCTTATCGGCTGCTATCTGAATAAGTATATCTGACAATTTTTCTTGGGTCACTATAACTATTTTGCCAATTGGATTGATCCCCTCTACCACACGGAACCCCACTAATCTACCGACGGAAACACACGAGGTGTCTAAAAATAGACTTCCATCCTATGCTATCTTGCTACTGATAGCCATCTACCCGGCCAGCTGTCTGGATCGCCGTGACCCCAACCAACCTCTACTCACTGGACCCTTATGATCACTCGATTAGCATGCCTCTCCTTAATGTAAATATGCCTTGTCCATTGCTGTTCTGGTTAGTGTTTATTGGCTTATTTCACTGTAGAGCCTCTAGCCCTGTTCACTATACCATATCCAACCTCTCAGTTCCACCACCCACATATGCGATGACATCACCTGGTTTCAATGATGTTTCTAGAGACAATATCTCTCTCATCATCACTCAATACCTAGGTTTACCTCCACTGTATTCACATCCTGCCATACCTTTGTCTGTACATTATTTCTTGAAGCTATTTTATCGCCCCCAGAAACTTCCTTTTACTCTCTGTTCTAGTCGTTCTAGACGACCAATTCTCATAGCTTTTAGCCGTACCCTTATCCTACTCCTCCTCTGTTCCTCTGGTGATGTAGAGGTGAATCCAGGCCCTGCAGTACCTAGCTCCACTCCTATTCCCCAGGCGCTCTCTTTTGATGACTTCTGTAACCGTAATAGCCTTGGTTTCATGCATGTTAACATTAGAAGCCTCCTCCCTAAGTTTGTTTTGTTCACTGCTTTAGCACACTCTTGCAACCCGGATGTTTTAGCCGTGTCTGAATCCTGGCTTAGGAAGACCAATCAATCAATCAATCAATTTTATTTTATATAGCCCTTCGTACATCAGCTAATATCTCGAAGTGCTGTACAGACACCCAGCCTAAAACCCCAAACAGCTAGTAATGCAGGTGTAGAAGCACGGTGGCTAGGAAAAACTCCCTAGAAAGGCCAAAACCTAGGAAGAAACCTAGAGAGGAACCAGGCTATGAGGGGTGGCCAGTCCTCTTCTGGCTGTGCCGGGTGGAGATTATAACAGAACTATGCCAAGATGTTCAAAAATGTTCATAAGTGACAAGCATGGTCAAATAATAATCATGAATAATTTTCAGTTGGCTTTTCATAGCCGATCATCAAGAGTTGAAAAACAACAGGTCTGGGACAGGTGGCGGTTCCATAACCGCAGGCAGAACAGCTGAAACTGGAATAGCAGCAAGGCCAGGCGGACTGGGGACAGCAAGGAGTCACCACGGGCGGCAGTCCCGACGCATGGTCCTAGGGCCCAGGTCCTCCGAGAGAAAGAAAGAGAGAAGGAGAAAATTAGAGAGAGCCAAGATTTTCAAAATTTCCATAAATGACAAGCATGGTCAAATAATAATCAGGAATAAATCTCAGTTGGCTTTTCATAGCCGATCATTAAGAGTTGAAAACAGCAGGTCTGGGACAGGTAGGGGTTCCATGACCGCAGGCAGAACAGTTGAAACTGGAATAGCAGCAAGGCCAGGCGGACTGGGGACAGCAAGGAGTCACCACGGCCGGTAGTCCCGACGTATGGTCCTAGGGCTCAGGTCCTCCGAGAGAAAGAAAGAGAGAAGGAGAAAATTAGAGAGAGCCAAGATTTTCAAAATGTTCATAAATGACAAGCATGGTCAAATAATAATCAGGAATAAATCTCAGTTGGCTTTTCATAGCCGATCATTAAGAGTTGAAAACAGCAGGTCTGGGACAGGTAGGGGTTCCGTAACCACAGGCAGAACAGTTGAAACTGGAATAGCAGCAAGGCCAGGCGGACTGGGGACAGCAAGGTGTCATCATGCCCGGTAGTCCTGACGTATGGTCCTAGGGCTCAGGTTCTCAGAGAGAAAGAGAGAACGAGAGAATTAGAGAGAGCATACTTAAATTCACACAGGACACTGGATAAGACAGGAGAAGTACTCCAGGTAACCAACTGACCCTAGCCCCCCGACACAAACTACTGCAGCATAAATACTGGAGGCTGAGACAGGAGCGGTCAGGAGACACTGTGGCCCCATCCGAAGAAACCCCCGGACAGGGCCAAATAGGAAGGATATAACCCCACCCACTTTGCCAAAGCACAGCCCCCGCACCACTAGAGGGAAATCCTCAACCACCAACTTACAATCCTGAGACAAGGCCGAGTATAGCCCACAAAGGTCTCCACCACAGCACAAACCAAGGGGGGGCGCCAACCAAGACCACCAAAAATTCTGACATTTTCATCCCTAATTACAATATTTTCAGACAAGATAGAACGGCCAAAGGGGGCGGTGTTGCAATCTACTGCAAAGATTGCCTGCAGAGTTCTGTTTTACTATCCAGGTCTGTTCCCAAACAATTTGAACTTCTACTTTTAAAAATCCACCTCTCTAAAAACAAGTCTCTCACCGTTGCCGCCTGCTATAGACCACCCTCTGCCCCCAGCTGTGCTCTGGACACCATATGTGAACTGATTGCCCCCCATCTATCTTCAGAGCTCGTGCTGCTAGGCGACCTAAATTGGAACATGCTTAACACCCCAGCCATCCTACAATCTAAGCTTGATGCCCTCAATCTCACACAAATTATCAATGAACCTACCAGGTACCACCCCAATTCCGTAAACACGGGTACCCTCATAGATATCATCCTAACCAACTTGCCCTCCAAATACACCTCTGCTGTTTTCAACCAAGATCTCAGCGATCACTGCCTCATTGCCTGCATCCGTAATGGGTCAGCGGTCAAACGACCTCCACTCATCACTGTCAAACGCTCCCTGAAACACTTCAGCGAGCAGGCCTTTCTAATCGACCTGGCCGAGGTATCCTGGAAGGATATTGATCTTATCCCGTCAGTAGAGGATGCCTGGATATTTTTTTTAAATGCCTTCCTCACCATCTTGAATAAGCATGCCCCATTCAAGAAATTTAGAACCAGGAACAGATATAGCCCTTGGTTCTCTCCTGACCTGACTGCCCTTAACCAACAGAAAAATATCCTATGGCGTTCTGCATTAGCATCGAACAGCCCCCGTGATATGCAACTTTTCAGGGAAGCTAGGAACCAATATACACAGGCAGTTAGAAAAGCCAAGGCTAGCTTTTTCAAGCAGAAATTTGCTTCCTGCAACACAAACTCCAAAAAGTTCTGGGACACTGTAAAGTCCATGGAGAATAAGAACACCTCCTCCCAGCTTCCAACTGCACTGAAGATAGGAAACACTGTCACCACCGACAAATCCACTATAATTGAGAATTTCAATAAGCATTTTTCTACGGCTGGTCATGCTTTCCACCTGGCTACCCCTTCCCCGGTCAACAGCACTGCACCCCCCACAGCAACTCGCCCAAGCCTTTCCCATTTCTCTTTCTCCCAAATACAGTCAGCTGATGTTCTGAAAGAGCTGCAAAATCTGGACCCTTACAAATCAGCCGGGCTAGATAATCTGGACCCTTTCTTTCTAAAACTATCTGCTGAAATTGTTGCCACCCCTATTACTAGCCTCTTCAACCTCTCTTTCGTGTCGTCTGAGATTCCCAAAGATTGGAAAGCAGCTGCGGTTATCCCCCTCTTCAAAGGGGGGGACACTCTTGACCCAAACAGCTACAGACCCATATCTATCCTACCCTGCCTTTCTAAGGTCTTCGAAAGCCAAGTTAACAAACAGATTACCGACCATTTCGAATCCCACCATACCTTCTCCGCTATGCAATCTGGTTTCAGAGCTGGTCATGGGTGCACCTCAGCCACGCTCAAGGTCATAAACGATATCGTAACCGCCATCGATAGGAAACAATACTGTGCAGCTGTATTCATTGACCTGGCCAAGGCTTTTGACTCTGTCAATCACCGTATTCTTATCGGCAGACTCGACAGCCTTGGTTTCTCTAATGATTGCCTCGCCTGGTTCACCAACTACTTCTCTGATAGAGTTCAGTGTGTCAAATCGGAGGGTCTGTTGTCCGGGCCTCTGGCAGTCTCTATGGGGGTGCCACAGGGTTCAATTCTTGGACCGACTCTCTTCTCTGTATACATCAATGATGTCGCTCTTGCTGCTGGTGAGTCTCTGATCCACCTCTACGCAGATGACACTATTCTGTATACTTCTGGCCCTTCTTTTGACACTGTGTTAACAACCCTCCAGGCGAGCTTCAATGCCATACAACTCTCCTTCCGTGGCCTCCAATTGCTCTTAAATACAAGTAAAACTAAATGCATGCTCTTCAACCGATCGCTGCCTGCACCTGCCCGCCTGTCCAACATCACTACTCTAGACGGCTTTGACTTAGAATATGTGGACAACTACAAATACCTAGGTGTCTGGTTAGACTGTAAACTCTCCTTCCAGACTCACATCAAACATCTCCAATCCAAAGTTAAATCTAGAATTAGCTTCCTATTCCGCAACAAAGCATCCTTCACTCATGCTGCCAAACATACCCTTGTAAAACTGACCATCCTACCAATCCTCGACTTCGGTGATGTCATTTACAAAATAGCCTCCAATACCCTACTCAATAAATTGGATGCAGTCTACCACAGTGCCATCCGTTTTGTCACCAAAGCCCCTTACACTACCCACCACTGCGACCTGTACACTCTCGTTGGCTGGCCCTCGCTTCATACTCGTCGCCAAACCCACTGGCTCCAGGTCATCTACAAGACCCTGCTCGGTAAAGTCCCCCCTTATCTCAGCTCGCTGACCTGTAGCACGGGCTCCAGCAGGTATATCTCTCTGGTCACCCCCAAAACCAATTCCTCCTTTGGCCGCCTCTCCTTCCAGTTCTCTGCTGCCAATGACTGGAACAAACTACAAAAATCTCTGAAACTGGAAACAGTTATCTCCTGTACATAGCCCATCTATAATTTAGCCCAAACAACTACCTCTTTACCTACTGTATTCATTTATTTATTTTTGCTCCTTTGCACCCCATTATCTCTATCTCTACTTTGCACTTTCTTCCACTGCAAACCAACCATTCCAGTGTTTTTTTTACTTGCTATATTGTATTTACTTCGCCACCATGGCCTTTTTATATTTTTATTTATTTTTATACATATTTTGTTTGCCTTCACCTCCCTTATCTCACCTCACTTGCTCACATTGTATATAGACTTATTTTTCACTGTATTATTGACTGTATGTTTGTTTTACTCCATGTGTAACTATGTGTTGTTGTATGTATCGAACTGCTTTGCTTTATCTTGGCCAGGTCGCAATTGTAAATGAGAACGTGTTCTCAATTTGCCTACCTGGTTAAATAAAGGTGAAATAAAAAATAAATACAAAATGATAGAGAGGGGACCCCTCACTGGAGAGATAGAGGGTTGATAGAGAGGGGACCCCTCACTGGAGAGATAGAGGGATGATATAGAGGGGACCCATCACTGGAGAGATAGAGGGTTGATATAGAGGGGACTCATCACTGGAGAGATAGAGGGTTGATATAGAGGGGACCCCTCACTGGAGAGATAGAGGGTTGATATAGAGGGGACCCCTCACTGGAGAGATAGAGGGATGATATAGAGGGGACCCATCACTGGAGAGATAGAGGGTTGATATGGAGGGGACCTATCACTGGAGAGATAGAGGGTTGATATAGAGGGGACCCATCACTGGAGAGATAGAGGGATGATATAGAGGGGACCCATCACTGGAGAGATAGAGGGATGATATAGAGGGGACCCATCACTGGAGAGATAGAGGGTTGATATAGAGGGGACCCCTCACTGGAGAGATAGAGGGTTGATATAGAGGGGACCCCTCACTGGAGAGATAGAGGGATGATATAGAGGGGACCCATCACTGGAGAGATAGAGGGTTGATATGGAGGGGACCTATCACTGGAGAGATAGAGGGTTGATATAGAGGGGACCCATCACTGGAGAGATAGAGGGATGATATAGAGGGGACCCATCACTGGAGAGATAGAGGGATGATATAGAGGGGACCCCTCACTGGAGAGATAGAGGGTTGATATAGAGGGGACCTATCACTGGGGCAGGATTGAACTAAGCATCTCATTATTTTCTGTGATGCTGTTAAGCCACATGGATATTTCAGATATGATACTTATAACGTTATGAGGGTCTGATCGCTTAGATCCATCACACTGTAAGCTGATTGGCCTGATCCCTTAGGGATCCCTGATCTCTGCAAGCCGATTGGTTTACAGTAAGATGTTCTGCTGTTTTCTGCTCTGCTGTGGGATTCACACTGATATGATCCAGATCATTGCCAATGCTCCACCTCACTGATTGGTTGTTGTGGCATTTGTAAGCTGCTCAGGGCTGAACATGTTCCTTGTTGGACGTGCTGGATTTGCAGCTAGTAAAAGCCATGCTAGAGAGGTTTAGAGGACAACTGGAGAAAGAGCTACAAGTATCCAGACTTCTACAACACAATGAGGGGGGAAAGTACTGCTGGAAACATCAACTCATTTGTTGGTTAACTTCCGTAAACCATTTCTTCTGTCAATGTCGGCTTGTTTCTGGGATGCCTGTCCAACAGTCTCTGAACCATTCTGCTGTGGTAATCCCATGATGCTTTGTGATGTCCTATTCAGCAACATGTTGTCATTCATAGGAAACAATAACTGCACATATAAACGTGGTTCAAACAGAACATCGAGTAGCGAACAACCTGACTGACCGACACACTGTCAGTGACCTTACAGTATAACGGCTCCCACACACACACACACACACACACACACACACACACACACACACACACACACACACACACACACACACACACACACACACACACACACACACACACACACAGAAACACACAGGCACACACAGACACACACACACAGCTGGTCTGTTCTGCTACAGGAATACTCTTCCCTGTGTTAAGGCAGTCACATGTGAGTAACACGCCTAAATCCCTCAATGTTCCAGACCCTCTCTCATATCCAACGCACTAGATAGAACGTGTTACATGTGAGTAACACGCCTAAATCCCTCAATGTTACAGACCCTCTCTCATATCCAACGCACAAAGGAAAGTCATACAGTTGCAATAGTGACTGGTTCTATTTACTAATACTGTGATAACAACATATGATGCTCTCTGGGTAAACAGAAGACTAATACTGTGATAACAACATATGATGCTCTCTAGGTAAACAGAAGAGTAATACTGAGATAACAACATATGATGCTCTCTGGGTAAACAGAAGACTAATACTGTGATAACAACATATGATGCTCTCTAGGTAAACAGAAGACTAATACTGAGATAACAACATATGATGCTCTCTAGGTAAACAGAAGACTAATACTGAGATAACAACATATGATGCTCTCTGGGTAAACAGAAGACTAATACTGAGATAACAACATATGATGCTCTCTAGGTAAACAGAAGACTAATACTGAGATAACAACATATGATGCTGTCTAGGTAAACAGAAGACTAATACTGAGATAACAACATATGATGCTCTCTAGGTAAACAGAAGACTAATACTGTGATAACAACATATGATGCTGTCTAGGTAAACAGAAGAGTAATACTGTGATAACAACATATGATGCTGTCTAGGTAAACAGATAGTGGTAGAATTGTGTTCAGTTTGCTCAGATCAGTTACTACTAACAGTTAATCTCATATCCAGTGGTGGAAAAAGTACCCCACTGTCATACTTGAGTAAAAGTAAAGATACCCTACTAGAAAATATCTAAAGTAAAAGTGAAAGTCACCCAGTAAAATACTACTTGAGTAAAAGTCTAAAAGTATTTGGTGTAAAATATACTTAAGTTTCAAAAGTAAATGTAAGTGCTAAAATATATATATGTATCAAAAGTTAAAGTAAAAGTGTACGTATTTTCTAATTCCTGATATTAAGCAAGGCAGACGGCACCATTTTCTGGTTTTTTAAATATATGGATAGCCAGGGACACACTCCAACCCACAGACATCGTTTAGAAATGAAGCAAGTGTGTTTAGTGAGTCCGCCAGATCAGAGGCAGTAGGGATGACCAAGGATTTTATCTTGATAACTGTGTGAATTGGACCATTTTCCTGTCCTGTTAAGAATTTCAAAACGTAACTAATAATATTGGGTGTCAGGAAAAAATTATTGGAGTTAAAAAGTCATTATTTTCTTTAGGAATGTAGTGAAGTAAAAGTTGTCAGAAATATAAATAGTAAAGTAAAGAACAGATACCCCAAAAACTTACTTAAGTAGTACTTTCAAGTATTTTTACTGAAGTACTTTACACCACTGCTGATATCCTCATGTAATATTAGAATCAGCAGCCCCAGATTCCCCAGGCAAGGCTGTGCAGCTGCTGAATATTCTAATCTCCCGTTGTTCCATCTGTGGAAGAAAGAGGTCACTGTTGATGTACTTAACAACCAAACTACGCTTCCCTTTTGGGAATTTATGAGTTCTAACCATCTGAAACACAAAAGAGGGGAGATATTTGCCAAGTCATCTAATTAAATGTAAAGATTCTTTTTTTAAATATTATTCCACTCAAAAATAATCTATTAATCTATGTCCTTTGAGTCAAATATAGATACATGCTCAATTACGTTATGATTATGAAATGTTGTGATATGACTAGATAATGTATGTCTGTCTGTGTCTGTGTCTGTGTCTGTCACACTGTCTTTGAAAGAGAAGGATTGTCTGACAGAACTACAGTAGTCTAGCAGGGGTAAGTACTGAATAATAACTACAGTAGTCTAGCAGGGGTAAGTACTGAATAATAACTACAGTAGTCTAGCAGGGGTAAGTAATGAAAAATAACTACAGTACTCTAGCAGCAGTAAGTACTGAAGAATACCTGTACCAGGGGTAAGTACTGAAGAATACCTGTACCTGGGGTAAGTACTGAAGAATACCTGTACCAGGGGTAAGTACTGAAGAATACCTGTACCAGGGGTAAGTACTGAAGAATACCTGTACCAGGGGTAAGTACTGAAGAATACCTGTACCAGGGGTAAGTACTGAAGAATACCTGTACCTGGGGTAAGTACTGAAGAATACCTGTACCAGGGGTAAGTACTGAAGAATACCTGTACCAGGGGTAAGTACTGAGGAATACCTGTACCAGGGGTAAGTACTGAAGAATACCTGTAACAGGGGTAAGTAATGAAGAATACCTGTACCTGGGGTAAGTACTGAAGAATACCTGTACCTGGGGAAAGTACTGAAGAATACATGTACCAGGGGTAAGTACTGAAGAATACTAATGACTAAAAAGGACTAAACAAGAAGAGGACAAGAGCCTATCGTCCAGCTACGTATATAGAAATGGAATTGACAGCTATTTTTAGGAGCACATAGATAATACTAGGTCTAGATGTTTTATAGGAGCACATGGATAATACTAGGTCTAGATGTTTGTAGGAGCACATAGATAATACTAGGTCTAGATGTTTTGTAGGAGCACATAGATAATACTAGGTCTAGATGTTGTAGGAGCACATGGATAATACTAGGTCTAGATGTTTAGTAGGAGCACATGGATAATACTAGGTCTAGATGTTTTGTAGGAGCACATAGATAATACTAGGTCTAGATGTTGTAGGGAGCACATAGATAATACTAGGTCTAGATGTTTGTAGGAGCACATGGATAATACTAGGTCTAGATGTTTTGTAGGAGCACATAGATAATACTAGGTCTAGATGTTTTGTAGGAGCACATAGATAATACTAGGTCTAGATGTTTAGTAGGAGCACATAGATAATACTAGGTCTAGATGTTTAGTAGGAGCACATAGATAATACTAGGTCTAGATGTTTGTAGGAGCACATGGATAATACTAGGTCTAGATGTTTGTAGGAGCACATAGATAATACTAGGTCTAGATGTTTGTAGGAGCACAGACACATGTCTTGTTGTTTTGTCTCTGTAGTCTAGAAGTATTGGGACAGAGACACATGTCTTGATGTTTTGTCTCTGTAGTCTAGAAGTATTGGGACAGAGACACATGTCTTGATGTTTTGTCTCTGTATTCTAGAAGTATTGGGACAGAGACACATGTCTTGATGTTTTGTCTCTGTAGTCCAGAAGTATTGGGACAGAGACACATGTCTTGTTGTTTTGTCTCTGTATTCTAGAAGTATTGGGACAGAGACACATGTCTTGATGTTTTGTCTCTGTATTCTAGAAGTATTGGGACAGAGACACATGTCTTGATGTTTTGTCTCTGTAGTCCAGAAGTATTGGGACAGAGACACATGTCTTGATGTTTTGTCTCTGTAGTCTAGAAGTATTGGGACAGAGACACATGTCTTGATGTTTTGTCTCTGTACTACAGAAGTATTGGGACAGAGACACATGTCTTGATGTTTTGTCTCTGTAGTCTAGAAGTATTGGGACAGAGACACATGTCTTGATGTTTTGTCTCTGTACTACAGAAGTATTGGGACAGAGACACATGTCTTGATGTTTTGTCTCTGTAGTCCAGAAGTATTGGGACAGAGACACATGTCTTGTTATTTTGTCTCTGTACTCTAGAAGTATTGGGACAGAGACACATGTCTTGATGTTTTGTCTCTGTATTCTAGAAGTATTGGGACAGAGACACATGTCTTGATGTTTTGTCTCTGTATTACAGAAGTATTGGGACAGAGACACATGTCTTGATGTTTTGTCTCTGTAGTCCAGAAGTATTGGGACAGAGACACATGTCTTGTTGTTTTGTCTCTGTAGTCCAGAAGTATTGGGACAGACACATGTCTTGTTGTTTTGTCTCTGTATTCTAGAAGTATTGGGACAGACACATGTCTTGTTGTTTTGTCTCTGTATTCTAGAAGTATTGGGACAGAGACACATGTCTTGTTGTTTTGTCTCTGTAGTCTAGAAGTATTGGGACAGAGACACATGTCTTGTTGTTTTGTCTCTGTATTCTAGAAGTATTGGGACAGAGACACATGTCTTGATGTTTTGTCTCTGTAGTCTAGAAGTATTGGGACAGAGACACATGTCTTGTTGTTTTGTCTCTGTATTCTAGAAGTATTGGGACAGAGACACATGTCTTGATGTTTTGTCTCTGTATTCCAGAAGTATTGGGACAGAGACACATGTCTTGTTGTTTTGTCTCTGTATTCTAGAAGTATTGGGACAGAGACACATGTCTTGATGTTTTGTCTCTGTAGTCTAGAAGTATTGGGACAGACACATGTCTTGTTGTTTTGTCTCTGTATTCTAGAAGTATTGGGACAGAGACACATGTCTTGTTGTTTTGTCTCTGTAGTCTAGAAGTATTGGGACAGAGACACATGTCTTGTTGTTTTGTCTCTGTAGTCCAGAAGTATTGGGACAGAGACACATGTCTTGATGTTTTGTCTCTGTACTTTGAATTTGAAACAGCTATCAGACTGGGACTGGGACCAGCTAACACATGGATACCCACTAGTAACACACTGAGGCTATCAGACTGGGACTGGGACCAGCTAACACATGGATACCCACTAGTAACACACTGAGGCTATCAGACTGGGACCAGCTAACACATGGATACCCACTAGTAACACACTGAGGCTATCAGACTGGGACCAGCTAACACATGGATACCCACTAGTAACACACTGAGGCTATCAGACTGGGACCAGCTAACACATGGATACCCACTAGTAACACACTGAGGCTATCAGACTGGGGCTGGGACCAGCTAACACATGGATACCCACTAGTAACACACTGAGGCTATCAGACTGGGACTGGGACCAGCTAACACATGGATACCCACTAGTAACACACTGAGGCTATCAGACTGGGACCAGCTAACACATGGATACCCACTAGTAACACACTGAGGCTATCAGACTGGGACTGGGACCAGCTAACTCATGGATACCCACTAGTAACACACTGAGGCTATCAGACTGGGACTGGGACCAGCTAACACATGGATACCCACTAGTAACACACTGAGGCTATCAGACTGGGACTGGGACCAGCTAACACATGGATACCCACTAGTAACACACTGAGGCTGTCAGACTGGGACCAGCTAACACATGGATACCCACTAGTAACACACTGAGGCTATCAGACTGGGACCAGCTAACACATGGATACCCACTAGTAACACACTGAGGCTATCAGACTGGGACTGGGACCAGCTAACACATGGATACCCACTAGTAACACACTGAGGCTATCAGACTGGGACTGGGACCAGCTAACACATGGATACCCACTAGTAACACACTGAGGCTATCAGACTGGGGCTGGGACCAGCTAACACATGGATACCCACTAGTAACACACTGAGGCTATCAGACTGGGACCAGCTAACTCATGGATACCCACTAGTAACACACTGAGGCTATCAGACTGGGACTGGGACCAGCTAACACATGGATACCCACTAGTAACACACTGAGACTATCAGACTGGGACTGGGACCAGCTAACACATGGATACCCACTAGTAACACACTGAGGCTATCAGACTGGGACTGGGACCAGCTAACACATGGATACCCACTAGTAACACACTGAGACTATCAGACTGGGACTGGGACCAGCTAACACATGGATACCCACTAGTAACACACTGAGGCTATCAGACTGGGACCAGCTAACACATGGATACCCACTAGTAACACACTGAGGCTATCAGACTGGGACCAGCTAACACATGGATACCCACTAGTAACACACTGAGGCTATCAGACTGGGACCAGCTAACACATGGATACCCACTAGTAACACACTGAGGCTATCAGACTGGGACTGGGACCAGCTAACACATGGATACCCACTAGTAACACACTGAGGCTATCAGACTGGGACCAGCTAACACATGGATACCCACTAGTAACACACTGAGACTATCAGACTGGGACCAGCTAACACATGGATACCCACTAGTAACACACTGAGGCTATCAGACTGGGACTGGGACCAGCTAACACATGGATACCCACTAGTAACACACTGAGGCTATCAGACTGGGACTGGGACCAGCTAACACATGGATACCCACTAGTAACACACTGAGGCTATCAGACTGGGGCTGGGACCAGCTAACACATGGATACCCACTAGTAACACACTGAGGCTATCAGACTGGGACCAGCTAACACATGGATACCCACTAGTAACACACTGAGGCTATCAGACTGGGACTGGGACCAGCTAACTCATGGATACCCACTAGTAACACACTGAGGCTATCAGACTGGGACCAGCTAACACATGGATACCCACTAGTAACACACTGAGGCTATCAGACTGGGACCAGCTAACACATGGATACCCACTAGTAACACACTGAGACTATCAGACTGGGACCAGCTAACTCATGGATACCCACTAGTAACACACTGAGGCTATCAGACTGGGACCAGCTAACACATGGATACCCACTAGTAACACACTGAGGCTATCAGACTGGGACTGGGACCAGCTAACTCATGGATACCCACTAGTAACACACTGAGGCTATCAGACTGGGACCAGCTAACACATGGATACCCACTAGTAACACACTGAGGCTATCAGACTGGGACCAGCTAACACATGGATACCCACTAGTAACACACTGAGGCTATCAGACTGGGACCAGCTAACACATGGATACCCACTAGTAACACACTGAGGCTATCAGACTGGGACCAGCTAACACATGGATACCCACTAGTAACACACTGAGGCTATCAGACTGGGACCAGCTAACTCATGGATACCCACTAGTAACACACTGAGGCTATCAGACTGGGACCAGCTAACACATGGATACCAACTAGTAACACACTGAGGCTATCAGACTGGGACCAGCTAACACATGGATACCCACTAGTAACACACTGAGGCTATCAGACTGGGACCAGCTAACACATGGATACCCACTAGTAACACACTGAGGCTATCAGACTGGGACCAGCTAACACATGGATACCCACTAGTAACACACTGAGGCTATCAGACTGGGACCAGCTAACTCATGGATACCCACTAGTAACACACTGAGGCTATCAGACTGGGACTGGGACCAGCTAACACATGGATACCCACTAGTAACACACTGAGGCTATCAGACTGGGACTGGGACCAGCTAACACATGGATACCCACTAGTAACACACTGAGACTATCAGACTGGGACCAGCTAACTCATGGATACCCACTAGTAACACACTGAGACTATCAGACTGGGACCAGCTAACACATGGATACCCACTAGTAACACACTGAGGCTATCAGACTGGGACCAGCTAACTCATGGATACCCACTAGTAACACACTGAGGCTATCAGACTGGGACTGGGACCAGCTAACACATGGATACCCACTAGTAACACACTGAGGCTATCAGACTGGGACTGGGACCAGCTAACTCATGGATACCCACTAGTAACACACTGAGGCTATCAGACTGGGACCAGCTAACACATGGATACCCACTAGTAACACACTGAGGCTATCAGACTGGGACCAGCTAACACATGGATACCCACTAGTAACACACTGAGGCTATCAGACTGGGACCAGCTAACACATGGATACCCACTAGTAACACACTGAGGCTATCAGACTGGGACCAGCTAACACATGGATACCCACTAGTAACACACTGAGGCTATCAGACTGGGACCAGCTAACACATGGATACCCACTAGTAACACACTGAGACTATCAGACTGGGACTAGGACCAGCTAACACATGGATACCCACTAGTAACACACTGAGGCTATCAGACTGGGACTGGGACCAGCTAACACATGGATACCCACTAGTAACACACTGAGGCTATCAGACTGGGACCAGCTAACACATGGATACCCACTAGTAACACACTGAGGCTATCAGACTGGGACTGGGACCAGCTAACACATGGATACCCACTAGTAACACACTGAGACTATCAGACTGGGACCAGCTAACACATGGATACCCTCTAGTAACACAATGAGGCTATCAGACTGGGACCAGCTAACACATGGATACCCACTAGTAACACACTGAGGCTATCAGACTGGGGCTGGGACCAGCTAACACATGGATACCCACTAGTAACACACTGAGGCTATCAGACTGGGACCAGCTAACACATGGATACCCACTAGTAACACACTGAGGCTATCAGACTGGGGCTGGGACCAGCTAACACATGGATACCCACTAGTAACACACTGAGGCTATCAGACTGGGACTGGGACCAGCTAACACATGGATACCCACTAGTAACACACTGAGGCTATCAGACTGGGACCAGCTAACTCATGGATACCCACTAGTAACACACTGAGGCTATCAGACTGGGACTGGGACCAGCTAACACATGGATACCCACTAGTAACACACTGAGGCTATCAGACTGGGGCTGGGACCAGCTAACACATGGATACCCACTAGTAACACACTGAGGCTATCAGACTGGGACCAGCTAACACATGGATACCCACTAGTAACACACTGAGGCTATCAGACTGGGACTGGGACCAGCTAACACATGGATACCCACTAGTAACACACTGAGGCTATCAGACTGGGGCTGGGACCAGCTAACACATGGATACCCACTAGTAACACACTGAGGCTATCAGACTGGGACTGGGACCAGCTAACACATGGATACCCACTAGTAACACACTGAGGCTATCAGACTGGGACTGGGACCAGCTAACACATGGATACCCACTAGTAACACACTGAGACTATCAGACTGGGACTGGGACCAGCTAACACATGGATACCCACTAGTAACACACTGAGGCTATCAGACTGGGACTGGGACCAGCTAACACATGGATACCCACTAGTAACACACTGAGACTATCAGACTGGGACTGGGACCAGCTAACACATGGATACCCACTAGTAACACACTGAGACTATCAGACTGGGACCAGCTAACACATGGATACCCACTAGTAACACACTGAGGCTATCAGACTGGGACCAGCTAACACATGGATACCCACTAGTAACACACTGAGGCTATCAGACTGGGACCAGCTAACTCATGGATACCCACTAGTAACACACTGAGGCTATCAGACTGGGACCAGCTAACACATGGATACCCACTAGTAACACACTGAGGCTATCAGACTGGGACTGGGACCAGCTAACACATGGATACCCACTAGTAACACACTGAGGCTATCAGACTGGGACTGGGACCAGCTAACACATGGATACCCACTAGTAACACACTGAGGCTATCAGACTGGGACTGGGACCAGCTAACACATGGATACCCACTAGTAACACACTGAGGCTATCAGACTGGGACTGGGACCAGCTAACACATGGATACCCACTAGTAACACACTGAGACTATCAGACTGGGACTGGGACCAGCTAACACATGGATACCCACTAGTAACACACTGAGGCTATCAGACTGGGACTGGGACCAGCTAACACATGGATACCCACTAGTAACACACTGAGACTATCAGACTGGGACCAGTTAACACATGGATACCCACTAGTAACACACTGAGGCTATCAGACTGGGACTGGGACCAGCTAACACATGGATACCCACTAGTAACACACTGAGGCTATCAGACTGGGACCAGCTAACACATGGATACTCACTAGTAACACACTGAGGCTATCAGACTGGGACTGGGACCAGCTAACACATGGATACCCACTAGTAACACACTGAGACTATCAGACTGGGACTGGGACCAGCTAACACATGGATACCCACTAGTAACACACTGAGGCTATCAGACTGGGGCTGGGACCAGCTAACACATGGATACCCACTAGTAACACACTGAGGCTATCAGACTGGGACTGGGACCACTTAACACATGGATACCCACCTTTAACACACTGAGGCTATCAGACTGGGACTGGGACCAGCTAACACATGGATACCCACTAGTAACACACTGAGACTATCAGACTGGGACCAGTTAACACATGGATACCCACTAGTAACACACTGAGGCTATCAGACTGGGACTGGGACCAGCTAACACATGGATACCCACTAGTAACACACTGAGGCTATCAGACTGGGACCAGCTAACACATGGATACTCACTAGTAACACACTGAGGCTATCAGACTGGGACTGGGACCAGCTAACACATGGATACCCACTAGTAACACACTGAGACTATCAGACTGGGACTGGGACCAGCTAACACATGGATACCCACTAGTAACACACTGAGGCTATCAGACTGGGGCTGGGACCAGCTAACACATGGATACCCACTAGTAACACACTGAGGCTATCAGACTGGGACTGGGACCACTTAACACATGGATACCCACCTTTAACACACTGAGGCTATCAGACTGGGACCACTTAACACATGGATACCCACCTTTAACACACTGAGGCTATCAGACTGGGACCAGCTAACACATGGATACCCACTAGTAACACACTGAGGCTATCAGACTGGGACTGGGACCACTTAACACATGGATACCCACCTTTAACACACTGAGGCTATCAGACTGGGACCAGCTAACACATGGATACCCACTAGTAACACACTGAGACTATCAGACTGGGACCAGCTAACTCATGGATACCCACTAGTAACACACTGAGGCTATCAGACTGGGACTGGGACCAGCTAACACATGGATACCCACTAGTAACACACTGAGGCTATCAGACTGGGACTGGGACCAGCTAACACATGGATACCCACTAGTAACACACTGAGGCTATCAGACTGGGACCAGCTAACACATGGATACCCACTAGTAACACACTGAGGCTATCAGACTGGGACTGGGACCAGCTAACACATGGATACCCACTAGTAACACACTGAGGCTATCAGACTGGGACTGGGACCAGCTAACACATGGATACCCACTAGTAACACACTGAGGCTATCAGACTGGGACCAGCTAACTCATGGATACCCACTAGTAACACACTGAGACTATCAGACTGGGACTGGGACCAGCTAACACATGGATACCCACTAGTAACACACTGAGGCTATCAGACTGGGACTGGGACCAGCTAACACATGGATACCCACTAGTAACACACTGAGGCTATCAGACTGGGGCTAGGACCAGCTAACACATGGATACCCACTAGTAACACACTGAGGCTATCAGACTGGGACCAGCTAACACATGGATACCCACTAGTAACACACTGAGGCTATCAGACTGGGACCAGCTAACACATGGATACCCACTAGTAACATACTGAGGCTATCAGACTGGGACCAGCTAACACATGGATACCCACTAGTAACACACTGAGGCTATCAGACTGGGACTGGGACCAGCTAACACATGGATACCCACTAGTAACACACTGAGGCTATCAGACTGGGGCTGGGACCAGCTAACACATGGATACCCACTAGTAACACACTGAGGCTATCAGACTGGGACTGGGACCAGCTAACACATGGATACCCACTAGTAACACACTGAGGCTATCAGACTGGGACCAGCTAACACATGGATACCCACTAGTAACACACTGAGGCTATCAGACTGGGGCTGGGACCAGCTAACACATGGATACCCACTAGTAACACACTGAGGCTATCAGACTGGGACCAGCTAACACATGGATACCCACTAGTAACACACTGAGGCTATCAGACTGGGACTGGGACCAGCTAACACATGGATACCCACTAGTAACACACTGAGGCTATCAGACTGGGGCTGGGACCAGCTAACACATGGATACCCACTAGTAACACACTGAGGCTATCAGACTGGGACCAGCTAACACATGGATACCCACTAGTAACACACTGAGGCTATCAGACTGGGACCAGCTAACACATGGATACCCACTAGTAACACACTGAGGCTATCAGACTGGGACTGGGACCAGCTAACACATGGATACCCACTAGTAACACACTGAGGCTATCAGACTGGGGCTGGGACCAGCTAACACATGGATACCCACTAGTAACACACTGAGGCTATCAGACTGGGACTGGGACCAGCTAACACATGGATACCCACTAGTAACACACTGAGGATATCAGACTGGGACTGGGACCAGCTAACACATGGATACCCACTAGTAACACACTGAGACTATCAGACTGGGACTGGGACCAGCTAACACATGGATACCCACTAGTAACACACTGAGGCTATCAGACTGGGACTGGGACCAGCTAACACATGGATACCCACTAGTAACACACTGAGGCTATCAGACTGGGACCAGCTAACTCATGGATACCCACTAGTAACACACTGAGGCTATCAGACTGGGACCAGCTAACACATGGATACCCACTAGTAACACACTGAGGCTATCAGACTGGGACTGGGACCAGCTAACACATGGATACCCACTAGTAACACACTGAGGCTATCAGACTGGGACTGGGACCAGCTAACACATGGATACCCACTAGTAACACACTGAGGCTATCAGACTGGGGCTGGGACCAGCTAACACATGGATACCCACTAGTAACACACTGAGGCTATCAGACTGGGACTGGGACCACTTAACACATGGATACCCACCTTTAACACACTGAGGCTATCAGACTGGGACCAGCTAACACATGGATACCCACTAGTAACACACTGAGACTATCAGACTGGGACCAGCTAACTCATGGATACCCACTAGTAACACACTGAGGCTATCAGACTGGGACCAGCTAACACATGGATACCCACTAGTAACACACTGAGGCTATCAGACTGGGACTGGGACCAGCTAACACATGGATACCCACTAGTAACACACTGAGGCTATCAGACTGGGACTGGGACCAGCTAACACATGGATACCCACTAGTAACACACTGAGGCTATCAGACTGGGACTGGGACCAGCTAACACATGGATACCCACTAGTAACACACTGAGGCTATCAGACTGGGGCTGGGACCAGCTAACACATGGATACCCACTAGTAACACACTGAGGCTATCAGACTGGGGCTGGGACCAGCTAACACATGGATACCCACTAGTAACACACTGAGGCTATCAGACTGGGGCTGGGGCCAGCTAACACATGGACACCCACTAGTAACACACTGAGGCTATCAGACTGGGACCAGCTAACACATGGATACCCACTAGTAACACACTGAGACTATCAGACTGGGACCAGCTAACTCATGGATACCCACTAGTAACACAATGAGGCTATCAGACTGGGGCTGGGACCAGCTAACACATGGATACCCACTAGTAACACACTGAGGCTATCAGACTGGGGCTGGGACCAGCTAACACATGGATACCCACTAGTAACACACTGAGGCTATCAGACTGGGACTGGGACCAGCTAACACATGGATACCCACTAGTAACACACTGAGGCTATCAGACTGGGACCAGCTAACACATGGATACCCACTAGTAACACACTGAGGCTATCAGACTGGGACTGGGACCAGCTAACATATGGATACCCACTAGTAACACACTGAGGCTATCAGACTGGGACCAGCTAACTCATGGATACCCACTAGTAACACAATGAGGCTATCAGACTGGGACCAGCTAACACATGGATACCCACTAGTAACACACTGAGGCTATCAGACTGGGACTGGGACCAGCTAACACATGGATACCCACTAGTAACACACTGAGGCTATCAGACTGGGACCAGCTAACACATGGATACCCACTAGTAACACACTGAGGCTATCAGACTGGGGCTGGGACCAGCTAACACATGGATACCCACTAGTAACACACTGAGGCTATCAGACTGGGACCAGCTAACACATGGATACCCACTAGTAACACACTGAGGCTATCAGACTGGGGCTGGGACCAGCTAACACATGGATACCCACTAGTAACACACTGAGGCTATCAGACTGGGACCAGCTAACACATGGATACCCACTAGTAACACACTGAGGCTATCAGACTGGGACTGGGACCAGCTAACACATGGATACCCACTAGTAACACACTGAGGCTATCAGACTGGGGCTGGGACCAGCTAACACATGGATACCCACTAGTAACACACTGAGGCTATCACACTGGGACCAGCTAACACATGGATACCCACTAGTAACACACTGAGGCTATCAGACTGGGACTGGGACCAGCTAACACATGGATACCCACTAGTAACACACTGAGGCTATCAGACTGGGGCTGGGACCAGCTAACACATGGATACCCACTAGTAACACACTGAGGCTATCAGACTGGGACTGGGACCAGCTAACACATGGATACCCACTAGTAACACACTGAGGCTATCAGACTGGGGCTGGGACCAGCTAACACATGGATACCCACTAGTAACACACTGAGGCTATCAGACTGGGGCTGGGACCAGCTAACACATGGATACCCACTAGTAACACACTGAGGCTATCAGACTGGGGCTGGGGCCAGCTAACACATGGACACCCACTAGTAACACACTGAGGCTATCAGACTGGGACTGGGACCAGCTAACTCATGGATACCCACTAGTAACACACTGAGGCTATCAGACTGGGGCTGGGACCAGCTAACACATGGATACCCACTAGTAACACACTGAGGCTATCAGACTGGGGCTGGGACCAGCTAACACATGGATACCCACTAGTAACACACTGAGGCTATCAGACTGGGACTGGGACCAGCTAACACATGGATACCCACTAGTAACACACTGAGGCTATCAGACTGGGACTGGGACCAGCTAACACATGGATACCCACTAGTAACACACTGAGGCTATCAGACTGGGACTGGGACCAGCTAACTCATGGATACCCACTAGTAACACACTGAGGCTATCAGACTGGGGCTGGGACCAGCTAACACATGGATACCCACTAGTAACACACTGAGGCTATCAGACTGGGGCTGGGACCAGCTAACACATGGATACCCACTAGTAACACACTGAGGCTATCAGACTGGGGCTGGGACCAGCTAACACATGGATACCCACTAGTAACACACTGAGGCTATCAGACTGGGACTGGGACCAGCTAACACATGGATACCCACTAGTAACACACTGAGGCTATCAGACTGGGACCAGCTAACACATGGATACCCACTAGTAACACACTGAGGCTATCAGACTGGGACCAGCTAACTCATGGATACCCACTAGTAACACAATGAGGCTATCAGACTGGGACCAGCTAACACATGGATACCCACTAGTAACACACTGAGGCTATCAGACTGGGACTGGGACCAGCTAACACATGGATACCCACTAGTAACACACTGAGGCTATCAGACTGGGACCAGCTAACACATGGATACCCACTAGTAACACACTGAGGCTATCAGACTGGGACCAGCTAACACATGGATACCCACTAGTAACACACTGAGGCTATCAGACTGGGACTGGGACCAGCTAACACATGGATACCCACTAGTAACACACTGAGGCTATCAGACTGGGACCAGCTAACACATGGATACCCACTAGTAACACACTGAGGCTATCAGACTGGGACCAGCTAACACATGGATACCCACTAGTAACACACTGAGGCTATCAGACTGGGACTGGGACCAGCTAACACATGGATACCCACTAGTAACACACTGAGGCTATCAGACTGGGACTGGGACCAGCTAACACATGGATACCCACTAGTAACACACTGAGGCTATCAGACTGGGGCTGGGGCCAGCTAACACATGGATACCCACTAGTAACACACTGAGACTATCAGACTGGGACTGGGACCAGCTAACACATGGATACCCACTAGTAACACACTGAGGCTATCAGACTGGGACCAGCTAACACATGGATACCCACTAGTAACACACTGAGGCTATCAGACTGGGACTGGGACCAGCTAACACATGGATACCCACTAGTAACACACTGAGGCTATCAGACTGGGACCAGCTAACACATGGATACCCACTAGTAACACACTGAGGCTATCAGACTGGGACCAGCTAACACATGGATACCCACTAGTAACACACTGAGGCTATCAGACTGGGACTGGGACCAGCTAACACATGGATACCCACTAGTAACACACTGAGGCTATCAGACTGGGACTGGGACCAGCTAACACATGGATACCCACTAGTAACACACTGAGGCTATCAGACTGGGGCTGGGGCCAGCTAACACATGGATACCCACTAGTAACACACTGAGACTATCAGACTGGGACTGGGACCAGCTAACACATGGATACCCACTAGTAACACACTGAGGCTATCAGACTGGGACTGGGACCAGCTAACACATGGATACCCACTAGTAACACACTGAGGCTATCAGACTGGGACTGGGACCAGCTAACACATGGATACCCACTAGTAACACACTGAGGCTATCAGACTGGGACTGGGACCAGCTAACACATGGATACCCACTAGTAACACACTGAGGCTATCAGACTGGGACTGGGACCAGCTAACACATGGATACGCACTAGTAACACACTGAGGCTATCAGACTGGGACCAGCTAACACATGGATTCCCACTAGTAACACACTGAGGCTATCAGACTGGGACCAGCTAACACATGGATACCCACTAGTAACACACTGAGTGTTAGAAATAAGGGCAGAATTGGAGCAGCAGACCCTGACTGTCTGAGAAGGGGTTAGGGGGGAGGAGGGGGAGCCATGCAGGGGAACATGTGGCACTACCAACTCAACTGTCTAATCTGGGCATGGTTGTCATTGTGTTGGAGGTGTGTTAAGTTTGGCATGTCCCAAAGCCAGGAGATCACTGAGTCAATTTACACATTGTGAATGGATGGTTGTGACTAAAACAAGTAGCAGGTCTCCCCTCAGCCCATAGGCCCTGCTGCCTGACTGGTTGGCTGACTGACTGACTGGCTGACTGGTTGGCTGACTGCATCTCCTCCCTGTTTTGGCATCTAGCCCATCAGTAGCTCCTCTCCTCTCCGAAAGTCTTATTTCCGTGACCTGTCTGACTAACACACAGCTAGATCCCTCCATCCCAGTGGATGTTTTTAGACCTGAGCTCTGGTTCATTATCTGTTTCAGTGAACGACAGTGAGTCTGCAGAGCACCGTCTCTGTTTCTCTCTCTGTCTCCACGCTCCCTGCACATCTACACAATCACACATGAGGGTCAGACTGCTTTGATGCCTTTTTATTGTCAACTTGTTTAGTTCAAATAACCCGTGTGAGGATTATGAAGAGTTGGACTTAACTGTAGAGAAAGGGAGAGACAGAGAGAGAACGGTGGCAAACAGACCGAGCACTGACTTCTCCTGTTCAGCGTTCTTAAGGTGACATGGCGTGTCATTTAGGGGGTAATGACGTGACCCTTTCCTGGCGAGAAGGGTATTAAGTCACTTTAGCATGTAATATTATCAAAGGAACATTTAGTGATGGACCGCAGAGAGAGGAACTGTTTTAACTTGGCTGGGTGGGTTCTGACTGGGTGGGTTCTGACTGGGTGGGTTCTGACTGGGTGGGTTCTGACTGGGTGGGTTCTGAAGTATCTGAACTGTCTTAACTTGGCTGGGTGGGTTCTGACTGGGTGGGTTCTGGCTGGGTGGGTTCTGAAGTGTCTGAACTGTCTTAACTTGGCTGGGTGGGTTCTGACTGGGTGGGTTCTGGCTGGGTGGGTTCTGAAGTATCTGAGCTGTCTTAACTTGGCTGGGTGGGTTCTGACTGGGTGGGTTCTGACTGGGTGGGTTCTGAAGTATCTGAACTGTCGTAACTTAGCTTGGTTGGTTCTGGCTGGGTTGGTTCTGGCTGGGTGGGTTCTGACTGGGTGGGTTCTGACTGGGTGGGTTCTGACTGGGTGGGTTCTGAAGTATCTGAACTGTCTTAACTTGGCTGGGTGGGTTCTGACTGGGTGGGTTCTGACTGGGTGGGTTCTGAAGTATCTGAACTGTCGTAACTTAGCTTGGTTGGTTCTGGCTGGGTTGGTTCTGACTGGGTGGGTTCTGACTGGGTGGGTTCTGAAGTATCTGAACTGTCGTAACTTAGCTTGGTTGGTTCTGGCTGGGTTGGTTCTGGCTGGGTGGGTTCTGACTGGGTGGGTTCTGACTGGGTGGGTTCTGAAGTATCTCAACTGTCTTAACTTGGCTGGGTGGGTTCTGACTGGGTGGGTTCTGACTGGGTGGGTTCTGACTGGGTGGGTTCTGAAGTATCTAAACTGTCTTAACTTGGCTGCTTCCTGTGTGAAGTAGGATCGTACTCTACGGATGTCGCAGAGAATTAACCTGCAGGAGCGGATCACTGCTTTGATGTATGCAGAGAACGACAGGGTGTTGCCCAGGGTCACGCCAACGTTCTTTGCACTCTCATATGTTCGTTCAACTAGATTATTTTTTGACGGCTGTGGAACTAGCCTTTAACATACACTGTTTTCCATGTACATATATGACACATGTTGACATACATGATTACATTGTGCAGGTTAATTTATACTCTAATTCATATTCAACGTATCCTCACCTAGGATTTGAACTCACAACCTCTTGGTTCACAGCATTCCAATCTTCCTGGTACGCCACAAGGTCATGATAGTCTGGTCAGTAAGTTACCTCCCCCACCACAAGGTCATGATAGTCTGGTCAGTAAGTTACCTCCCCCACCACAAGGTCATGATAGTCTGGTCAGTTAGTTACCACCCCACCACAAGGTCATGATAGTCTGGTCAGTTATCACCCCCACCACAAGGTCATGATAGTCTGGTCAGTTAGTTACCACCCCCACCACAAGGTCATGATAGTCTGGTCAGTTATCACCACCACCACAAGGTCATGATAGTCTGGTCAGTTATCACCCCCACCACAAGGTCATGATAGTCTGGTCAGTTACCACCCCCAACACAAGGTCATGATAGTCTGGTCAGTAAGTTACCTCCCCCACCACAAGGTCATGATAGTCTGGTCAGTTATCACCCCCACCACAAGGTCATGATAGTCTGGTCAGTTAGTTACCTCCCCCACCACAAGGTCATGATAGTCTGGTCAGTTAGTTACCTCCCCCACCACAAGGTCATGATAGTCTGGTCAGTTATCACCCCCACCACAAGGTCATGATAGTCTGGTCAGTTATCACCCCCACCACAAGGTCATGATAGTCTGGTCAGTTATCACCCCCACCACAAGGTCATGATAGTCTGGTCAGTTAGTTACCTCCCCCACCACAAGGTCATGATAGTCTGGTCAGTTAGTTACCTCCCCCACCACAAGGTCATGATAGTCTGGTCAGTTATCACCCCCACCACAAGGTCATGATAGTCTGGTCAGTTAGTTACCTCCCCCACCACAAGGTCATGTTAGTCTGGTCAGTTAGTTACCTCCCCCACCACAAGGTCATGATAGTCTGGTCAGTTATCACCCCCACCACAAGGTCATGATAGTCTGGTCAGTTAGTTACCACCCCCACCACAAGGTCATGATAGTCTGGTCAGTTATCACCCCCACCACAAGGTCATGATAGTCTGGTCAGTTAGTGATCACCCCCACCACAAGGTCATGATAGTCTGGTCAGTTATCACCCCCACCACAAGGTCATGATAGTCTGGTCAGTTATCACCCCCACCACAAGGTCATGATAGTCTGGTCAGTTATCACCCCCACCACAAGGTCATGATAGTCTGGTCAGTTACCACCCCCACCACAAGGTCATGATAGTCTGGTCAGTTATCACCCCCACCACAAGGTCATGATAGTCTGGTCAGTTAGTTATCACCCCCACCACAAGGTCATGATAGTCTGGTCAGTTAGTTACCTCCCCCACCACAAGGTCATGATAGTCTGGTCAGTTAGTTACCTCCCCCACCACAAGGTCATGATAGTCTGGTCAGTTATCACCCCCACCACAAGGTCATGATAGTCTGGTCAGTTACCACCCCCACCACAAGGTCATGATAGTCTGGTCAGTTACCACCCCCACCACAAGGTCATGATAGTCTGGTCAGTTAGTTACCACCCCCACCACAAGGTCATGATAGTCTGGTCAGTTAGTTACCTCCCCCACCACAAGGTCATGATAGTCTGGTCAGTTATCACCCCCACCACAAGGTCATGATAGTCTGGTCAGTTAGTTACCTCCCCCACCACAAGGTCATGATAGTCTGGTCAGTTAGTTACCTCCCCCACCACAAGGTCATGATAGTCTGGTCAGTTATCACCCCCACCACAAGGTCATGATAGTCTGGTCAGTTATCACCCCCACCACAAGGTCATGATAGTCTGGTCAGTTAGTTACCTCCCCCACCACAAGGTCATGATAGTCTGGTCAGTTATCACTCCCACCACAAGGTCATGATAGTCTGGTCAGTTATCACCCCCACCACAAGGTCATGATAGTCTGGTCAGTTATCACCCCCACCACAAGGTCATGATAGTCTGGTCAGTTAGTTACCTCCCCCACCACAAGGTCATGATAGTCTGGTCAGTAAGTTACCACCCCCACCACAAGGTCATGATAGTCTGGTCAGTTATCACCCCCACCACAAGGTCATGATAGTCTGGTCAGTTATCACCCCCACCACAAGGTCATGATAGTCTGGTCAGTTATCACCCCCACCACAAGGTCATGATAGTCTGGTCAGTTATCACTCCCACCACAAGGTCATGATAGTCTGGTCAGTTATCACCCCCACCACAAGGTCATGATAGTCTGGTCAGTTAGTTACCACCCCACCACAAGGTCATGATAGTCTGTTCAGTTAGTTACCTCCCCCACCACAAGGTCATGATAGTCTGGTCAGTTAGTTACCTCCCCCACCACAAGGTCATGATAGTCTGGTCAGTTATCACCCCCACCACAAGGTCATGATAGTCTGGTCAGTTACCACCCCCACCACAAGGTCATGATAGTCTGGTCAGTTACCACCCCCACCACAAGGTCATGATAGTCTGGTCAGTTAGTTACCACCCCCACCACAAGGTCATGATAGTCTGGTCAGTTAGTTACCTCCCCCACCACAAGGTCATGATAGTCTGGTCAGTTATCACCCCCACCACAAGGTCATGATAGTCTGGTCAGTTAGTTACCTCCCCCACCACAAGGTCATGATAGTCTGGTCAGTTAGTTACCTCCCCCACCACAAGGTCATGATAGTCTGGTCAGTTATCACCCCCACCACAAGGTCATGATAGTCTGGTCAGTTATCACCCCCACCACAAGGTCATGATAGTCTGGTCAGTTAGTTACCTCCCCCACCACAAGGTCATGATAGTCTGGTCAGTTAGTTACCTCCCCCACCACAAGGTCATGATAGTCTGGTCAGTTATCACCCCCACCACAAGGTCATGATAGTCTGGTCAGTTAGTTACCTCCCCCACCACAAGGTCATGTTAGTCTGGTCAGTTAGTTACCTCCCCCACCACAAGGTCATGATAGTCTGGTCAGTTATCACCCCCACCACAAGGTCATGATAGTCTGGTCAGTTAGTTACCACCCCCACCACAAGGTCATGATAGTCTGGTCAGTTATCACCCCCACCACAAGGTCATGATAGTCTGGTCAGTTAGTGATCACCCCCACCACAAGGTCATGATAGTCTGGTCAGTTATCACCCCCACCACAAGGTCATGATAGTCTGGTCAGTTATCACCCCCACCACAAGGTCATGATAGTCTGGTCAGTTATCACCCCCACCACAAGGTCATGATAGTCTGGTCAGTTACCACCCCCACCACAAGGTCATGATAGTCTGGTCAGTTATCACCCCCACCACAAGGTCATGATAGTCTGGTCAGTTAGTTATCACCCCCACCACAAGGTCATGATAGTCTGGTCAGTTAGTTACCTCCCCCACCACAAGGTCATGATAGTCTGGTCAGTTAGTTACCTCCCCCACCACAAGGTCATGATAGTCTGGTCAGTTATCACCCCCACCACAAGGTCATGATAGTCTGGTCAGTTACCACCCCCACCACAAGGTCATGATAGTCTGGTCAGTTACCACCCCCACCACAAGGTCATGATAGTCTGGTCAGTTAGTTACCTCCCCCACCACAAGGTCATGATAGTCTGGTCAGTTATCACCCCCACCACAAGGTCATGATAGTCTGGTCAGTTACCACCCCCACCACAAGGTCATGATAGTCTGGTCAGTTACCACCCCCACCACAAGGTCATGATAGTCTGGTCAGTTAGTTACCACCCCCACCACAAGGTCATGATAGTCTGGTCAGTTAGTTACCTCCCCCACCACAAGGTCATGATAGTCTGGTCAGTTATCACCCCCACCACAAGGTCATGATAGTCTGGTCAGTTAGTTACCTCCCCCACCACAAGGTCATGATAGTCTGGTCAGTTATCACCCCCACCACAAGGTCATGATAGTCTGGTCAGTTATCACCCCCACCACAAGGTCATGATAGTCTGGTCAGTTAGTTATCACCCCCACCACAAGGTCATGATAGTCTGGTCAGTTAGTTACCTCCCCCACCACAAGGTCATGATAGTCTGGTCAGTTATCACCCCCACCACAAGGTCATGATAGTATGGTCAGTAAGTTACCTCCCCCACCACAAGGTCATGATAGTCTGGTCAGTTATCACCCCCACCACAAGGTCATGATAGTCTGGTCAGTTAGTTACCTCCCCCACCACAAGGTCATGATAGTCTGGTCAGTTAGTTACCTCCCCCACCACAAGGTCATGATAGTCTGGTCAGTTATCACCCCCACCACAAGGTCATGATAGTCTGGTCAGTTAGTTACCTCCCCCACCACAAGGTCATGATAGTCTGGTCAGTTATCACTCCCACCACAAGGTCATGATAGTCTGGTCAGTTATCACCCCCACCACAAGGTCATGATAGTCTGGTCAGTTATCACCCCCACCACAAGGTCATGATAGTCTGGTCAGTTAGTTACCTCCCCCACCACAAGGTCATGATAGTCTGGTCAGTAAGTTACCACCCCCACCACAAGGTCATGATAGTCTGGTCAGTTATCACCCCCACCACAAGGTCATGATAGTCTGGTCAGTTATCACCCCCACCACAAGGTCATGATAGTCTGGTCAGTTATCACCCCCACCACAAGGTCATGATAGTCTGGTCAGTTATCACTCCCACCACAAGGTCATGATAGTCTGGTCAGTTATCACCCCCACCACAAGGTCATGATAGTCTGGTCAGTTAGTTACCACCCCACCACAAGGTCATGATAGTCTGGTCAGTTATCACCCCCACCACAAGGTCATGATAGTCTGGTCAGTAAGTTACCTCCCCCACCACAAGGTCATGATAGTCTGGTCAGTTAGTTACCTCCCCCACCACAAGGTCATGATAGTCTGGTCAGTTAGTTACCTCCCCCACCACAAGGTCATGATAGTCTGGTCAGTTATCACCCCCACCACAAGGTCATGATAGTCTGGTCAGTTAGTTACCTCCCCCACCACAAGGTCATGATAGTCTGGTCAGTTAGTTACCTCCCCCACCACAAGGTCATGATAGTCTGGTCAGTTATCACCCCCACCACAAGGTCATGATAGTCTGGTCAGTTAGTTACCTCCCCCACCACAAGGTCATGAAAGTCTGGTCAGTTAGTTACCTCCCCCACCACAAGGTCATGATAGTCTGGTCAGTTATCACCCCCACCACAAGGTCATGATAGTCTGGTCAGTTAGTTACCACCCACACCACAAGGTCATGATAGTCAATCAGTCAATCAATCAAATGTATTTATAAAGCCATTTTTACATCAGCAGATGTCACAAAGTGCTCTACAGAAAACCAGCCTAAGACCCCAAACAGCAAGCAATGCAGGTGTAGAAGCACTGTGCCTAGGAAAAACTCCCTAGAAAGGCAGGAACCTAGGAAGAAACCTAGAGAGGATCCAGGTTCTGAGGGAAGGCCAGTCCTCTTCTGGCTGTGCCGGGTGGAGATTATATGAGTACATGGCCATTTAAATCCAGATTGTTCTTCAAGATGTTCAAACGTTCATAGATGACCAGCAGGGTCAAATAATAATCACAGTGGTTGTAGAGGGTGCAACAGGTCAGCACCTCAGAAGTAAATATCAGTTGGCTTTTCATAGCCGAGCATTCAGAGGTCGAGACAGCAGGCGCAGACTGTCGAAATCAGCAGGTCTGGGACAGGTAGCACGTCGGTGAACAGGTCAGGGTTACCTAGCCCCAGGCAGAACAGTTGAAACTGGAGCAGCAGCACGACCAGGTGGACTGGGGACAGCCAGGAGTCATTAGGCCAGGTACTCCTGAGGCATATTGCTAGGGCTCTGGTCCTCTGGGAGGGGAGGGGGAGAGGGAGCGAGAGAGAGAAAGAAAGATTTGGGGGAGCATATTTAAATAAACACAGGACACTAGATAAGACAGGAGAATTACACCAGATATAACAGCCTGACCCTATCCCCCCTGCACATAAACTATTGCAGCATAGATATTGGAGAATGGGTCGGGGGACACTGTGGCCCCGTCCGACAATACCCCACGACAGGGCCAACCAGGCAGGATATAACCCCACCCACTTTGCAATAGCACAGCCCCCACACCCCTAGAGGGAAATCAACAGGCCACCAGTATAGCCCACAAAGATATCCTCCATCGCACGAGCCCGAGGTGGCGCAAAACCAGACAGGAAGATCACGTCTGTGACTCAACCCACTCAAGTGACGCACCCTTCCTAGGTACGGCATGGAAAATCAGTAGTCAGCCAGTGACTCAGCCCCCGTAATAGGGTCAGAGGCATAGAATCCCAGTTGAGAGAGGGGAGCCGGCCAGGCAGAGACAGCAAGGGCAGCTCGTCGCTCCAGTTTCTTGCCGTTCACATTTGCAACCCTGGGCCAGACTACACTCAATGATAGTACCTACCGAAGAGATGAGTCTTCAGTAAAGACTTAAAGGTTGAGACAGAGTCTGCGTCTCTCACATGGTTAGGCAGATCATTCCATAGAGAAAGCCCTGCCTCCAGCTGTTAGAAATTCTAGGGAGAATTTAGAGGCCTGCGTCTTGTGACCGTAGCGTACGTGTAGGTATGTACGTCAGGAACAATTCGGAGTGATAAGTAGGAGCCAGCCCATGTAATGCTTTGTAGGTTAGCAGTAAAACCTTGAAATCAGCCAGAGCCTTAAAACTTCTCAGCCAGAGCCTTATATAACTTCTTCTTATTGTTAATCCCACCAAAGTGTCCGATTTCAAATATTCAGCGAAAGCACTACAAACGATTATGTTAGGTCACCACCAAACCACAATAAGCACAGCCATTTTTCCAGCCAAAGAGAGGAGTCACAAAAAGCAGAAATAGAGATAAAATGAATCACTAACCTTTGATGATCTTCATCAGATGACACTCATAGGACTTCATGTTACACAATACATGCATGTTTTGTTTGATAAAGTTCATATTTATATTAAAAAAAAATTGTTTACATTGGCGCGTTACATTCACTAGTTCCAAAAACATCAAGTGATTTTGCATAGCCACATCGTTTCAACAGAAATACTCATCATAAATGTAGATGATAATACAAGTTATACACATGGAATTATAGATATACCTCTCCTTAATGCAACCGCTGTGTCAGATTTTAAAAAAAACTTACGGAAAAAGCAAATCATGCAATAATCTGAGACGGCGCTCAGAACAATAGCCAAATTAGCCGCCATGTTGGAGTCAACATAAACCAGAAAATACATGATAAATGTTTCCTTACCTTTGATGAACTTCATCAGAATGCAGTCCTAAGAATCCCAGGTCCACAATAAATGCTTGATTTGTTCGATAATGTCCGTTATTTATGTCCAATTAGCTACTTTGGTTAGCGCGTTTGGTAAACAATTCCAAAGTCACAAAGCGCGTCCACTATAACGTGACGAAATGTCCAAAAGTTCCATAACAGTCAGTAGAAACATGTCAAACGATGTACTGAATCAATCTTTAGAATGTTGTTAACATACATCTTGAATAACGTTCCAACCGGAGAATTACATTGACTTCAGTTGAGAGATGGAACGGAGCTGCCTATCACGTGAACGCGAGTGGTCAAAGCATGGTCAGATCGTGGCAGTGGGGACTAATTCCTGTTTCCTTCGGCCCCCCTTCACATTAGAGTCATCAGACAAAGTTCTGTTGACTGTTGACATCTAGTGGAAGCCGTAGGAAGTGAAAACTCATCAACATCTCGCTGTAATTTCATTGAGAGCTTGGTTGAAAATCTGCCACCCTCAGAAAAAATTCAAACAGGAAGTGGAACTTCTCAGGTTTTTGCCTGCCATATGAGTTCTGTTATACTCACAGACATAATTCAAACAGTTTTAGAAACTTCAGAGTGTTTTCTATCCAATACTAATAATAATATGCAAATATTAGCAACTATGACTGAGGAGTAGGCCGTTTACTCTGGGAACCTCTGTGCACCTTTCATCCAAGCTACTCAATACTGCCCCTGCAGCCATAAGAAGTTAACAGGAAGCCAATGTAGACAGGCTAGCACTGGAGTAATATGATGAAAGGTATTGGTTCTAGTCAGTGCTTTAGTGCTTTTGTCGTATCTGAGTAGCTGGAGAGCAGAGCATTGCAGTAGTCTAATCTAGAAGTGACAAAAGCATTAATTAGCTTTTCTGCATAATTTTTTGATAATTTTTCTTGTTACGAAGAAAAAAGCTGAAATATTTTTTATATGTTCGTCAAAAGAAAGATCAGGGTCCAGAGTAACGCCGAGGTCCTTCACAGTTTTATTTGAGACGACTGTACAACCAACAAGATTAATTGTCAGATCCAACAGCAGATCTCTTTGTTTCTTGGGACATAGAACTAGCATCTTTGTTTTGTCCGAGTTTAAAAGTAAAACATTTGGCGCCATCCACTTCCTTATGTCTGAATCACAGGCTTCCAGGGAGGGCAATTTGGGGCATTTCTTATTGTTGACACTGTGTTTCCAAATGACATCACCAAGAGGTAGAATATATAGTGAAAACAATAGTGGTCCTAAAACGGAATCACCGAAACTTACAATTGATTTGTCAGAGGACAAACCATCCACACAGACGAACTGATATCTTTCCGACAGATAAGATCAAAACCAGGCAAGAACTTGTCCGTGTGTAGACCAAATAGGATTTCTAATGTCTCCAAAAGAATGTGGTGATCGATGGCGTCAAAAGCAGCACTAAGGTCGAAGAACACGAGGACAGATGCTGATCCTTTTCTCTGATGCATTTAAAAAGTTATTTACCACCTTCACCCCCACCACAAGGTCAGTCTCAGTGATGGGGGTCTAAAACCAGACTGGAGCATTTACTATATATTAGTTGTCTTCAGGAAGGCAGTGAGTTGCTGCTCAACAGCTTTTTCAAAATGTTTTGAGAGGAATAGGAGATTCGATATAAGCCGATTCGTTTTTTACATTTTCCAGGTCAAGGTTTGACTTTTTCAAGAGAGGCTTTATTACTGCCACTTTTAGTTAGTTTGGTACATATCCGGTGGATAGGGAGCCGTTTATTATGTTCAACATAGTAGGGCCAAGCACAGGAAGCAGCTCTTTTGGAATAGGGTCCAGTACGCAACTTCACAGTTTGGAGGCCAATACTATTTTCATGAATGAACTTCTCTAGGATAGGGGGCAGAGTTTTCACATTTGGTAAAAAAGCGTGCCCAATTTCAACTTCCTTCTACTCATCCCCAGAATATAAGATATGCATATTATTAGTAGATTTGGATAGGAAACACTCTGAAGTTTCTAAAACTGTTTGAATCATATCTGTAAGTATAACAGAACTTATGTAGCAGGCAAAACCCCGAGGACTAACCAAAAAAATATATATATATTTAAGTCACTGTCTGTTATATTCAAGCCAGATTTCTAATCACTCTGCTCTCAGTTCCTACTGCTTCCACTGGATGTCACCAGTCTTAGGAAATAGGTGGAGGTTATTCATTTGTGCAATGAAGAAGAAGGCCATCAGGAAGTAGAGTAACGTCATGTGTACTGTTTGAGAGTTGCGCAAGACTAAAGAAAGTAGCGTTAGTTTGTTTATCTCCTGTATTGAAAACAGACAGACCCGTCTTCAATTTGATCGATTATTAACGTTTACAAATACCTTAAGTTGTATTACAAAAGTACTTTTAATGTTTTGGCAAAGTTTAGAGGTAATTTTTTAGATATTTTGTAGTGAATTTGCGCAAATTGGAAGCTGTTTTTTTCTGGATCAACCGCGCCAAATAAATGGACAATTTGGATATATATGGACGGAATTAATCGAACAAAAGGACCATTTGTGATGTTTATGGGACATATTGGAGTGCCAACAAAAGAATCTCGTCAGAGGTAATGCATGTTTTATATTTTATATCTGCGTTTTGAGTAGCGCCGGCATGGTTGAAATATGCTACTCTCTCTTTGTTGACATTGTGCTATCATCAGATAATAGCATCTTATGCTTTCGCCGAAAAGCCTTTTTGAAATCTGACATGTTGGCTGGATTCACAACGAGTGTAGCTTTAATTTGGTATCTTACATGTGTGATTTAATGAATGTTTGATTTTATATAATTTTTTTGAATTTGGCGCTCTACATTTTCCCTGGCTATTGGCCAAGTGGGACGCTACCGTCCCGCTATCCCACAGAGGTTTTAAGAGCTACAAAATTTTAACACTTGAGTGTCTCCATTGATCCTAGGTCCTGACGGTTCTTTGCAGACACAGGACAACTAAGCTTTTGAGAAATACGCAGATGCAAAGTGGAGTCTGTCATTTGCTTTATCATGATCATGATCTTTTCATCGAAGAAGTTCATGAATGTATCAATTATGAAGTGAAAGCCATCCTCTCTTGGGGAATGCTGCTTTTTAGTTAGCTTTGTGACATTATCAAAAATACATTTTGGATTGTTCTTATTCTCCTCAATTAGGTTGGAAATATAGTATGATTGAGCAGCAGTGAGGGCTCTTCGATATTGCATGGTACTGTCTTTCCAAGCTAGTCGGAAGACTTCCAGTTTGGTGTAGCGCCATTTCTGTTCCAATTTTTTGGAAGCTTGCTTCAAATCTCGGGTATTTTCTGTATACCAGGGAGGAAATTTCTTGTGACAAATGTTTTTAGGTGTGCGACTGCGTCTAGGGTATCACGCAAGGTTAAATTAAGATCCTCAGATATGTTTTGTGTTCCAACGTCCTTGGGTAGGTGGAGTGAAGGGCATCTAGGAATATTTGGGTTGTTCGAGAATTTAAAGCATAGCTTTTTGATGATCCTTGGTTGGGGTCTGAGCAGATTATTTGTTGCGATTGCAAACTTAATAAAATGGTGGTCCGGTAGTCCAGGATTATGACAAAAACCATTTAGATCCACAATATTTATTCCACGGGACAAAACTAGATCCAGAGTATGACTGTGGCAATGTGTAGGTCCGGAGACATGTTGGACAGAACCCACTGAGTCGATGATGTCTCCGAAAGCCTTTTGGAGTGGGTCTGTGGACTTTTCCATGTAAATATTAAAGTTACCAAAAATTAGAATATTATCTGCTATGACTACAAGATCCGATAGGATTTCAGGGAACTCAGTGAGGGACGCTGGATACGGCCCAGGAGGCCTGTAAGCAGTAGCTATACAAATTGATTGAGTAGGCTGCATAGATTTCATGACTAGAAGTTCAAAATACAAAAATGCAGTAATTTTATTTTGTCAATTGAAATTTGCTGTCGTAAATATTAGCAACACCTCCGCCTTTGCGGCATGCACGGGGGATATGGTCACTAGTGTAACCAGGAGGAGAGGCCTCATTTAACACAGTAAATTCATCAGGCTTGAGCCATGTTTTTGACAGGCCAATCACATCAGATTACGATCAGTGATTAGTTCATTGACTATAACTGCCTTGGAAGTGAGGGATCTAACATTAAGTAGCCCTATTTTGAGATGTGAGATATCACAATCTCTTTCAATAATGACAGGAATGGAGGAGGTCTTTATTCTAGTGAGATTGCTAAGGCTAACACCGCCATGTTGAGTTTTGCCCAACCTAGATCGAGGCACAGACACGGTCTCAATGGGAATAGCAGAGCTGCAGGCCAGCCTTCTGCCTGGCCTGCACCCTATCTCATTGTGGAGCTAGAGGAGTTAGAGCCCTGTCTATGTTCATAGATAAGATAAGAGCACCCCTCCAGCTAGGATGGAGTCCGTCACTCCTCAGCAGGTCAGGCTTGTTCCAGTTTGTGGGTGAGTCCCAGAAAGAAGGCCAATTATCTACAAATTCTTTCTTTTGGGAGGGGCAGAAAACAGTTTTCAACCAGTGATTGAGTTGTGAGCTGTAGAGCTCATCAATCCCCCTATCTGGGAGGGGGCCAGAGACAATTACTCGATGCCCACACATCTTTCTAGCTGGTTTACACGCTGAAGCTATGTTGCGCTTTGTGACCTCTGACTGTTTCAAGCTAACATCGTTGGTGCCGACGTTGATAACAATATCCCTATTCTCTCTACACTCGCCAGTTTTAGCCTTAGCCAGCACCCTCTTCAGATTAGCCTTAACGTCGGTAGCCCTGCCCCCTGGTAAACAGTGTATGATCGCTGGTTGATTCGTTTTAAGTCTAATACTGCGGGTAATGGAGTCGCCAATGACTAGGGTTTTCAATTTGTCAGAGCTAATGGTAGGAGGCTTCGGCGTCTCAGACTCCGTAACGGGTGGAGAAGAGACCTGCGAAGGCTTGGCCTCTGACTCTGACTCGTTGCTTAGTGGGGAAAACCGGTTGAAAGCATTTCTTTCCAGAAGTCTTGAGAAAGTTGTCCGGCTGAGGGGACCGTGCGGGGGGATTTATACTACTATCTGTACTTACTGGAGGCACAGACGCTGTTTCATCCTTTCCTACACTGAAATTGCCCTTGCCTAACGATGGCATCTGAAGCTGTTTCATCCTTTCCTACACTGAAACTGCCCTGCCTAACGATGGCATCTGAAGCTGTTTCATCCTTTCCTCCACTGAAACTGCCCTGCCTAACGATGGCATCTGAAGCTGTTTCATCCTTTCCTACACTGAAACTGCCCTTGCCTAACGATGGCATCTGAAGCTGTTTCATCCTTTCCTACACTGAAATTACCCTGCCTAACGATGGCATCTGAAGCTGTTTCATCCTTTCCTCCACTGAAACTGCCCTGCCTAACGATGGCATCTGAAGCTGTTTCATCCTTTCCTACACTGAAACTGCCCTGCCTAACGATGGCATCTGAAGCTGTTTCATCCTTTCCTACACTGAAATTGCCCTTGCCTAACGATGGCATCTGAAGCTGTTTCATCCTTTCCTACACTGAAACTGCCCTTGCCTAACGATGGCATCTGAAGCTGTTTCATCCTTTCCTACACTGAAACTGCCCTTGCCTAACGATGGCATCTGAAGCTGTTTCATCCTTTCCTACACTGAAATTGCCCTTGCCTAACGATGGCATCTGAAGCTGTTTCATCCTTTCCTACACTGAAACTGCCTTGCCTAACGATGGCATCTGAAGCTGTTTCATCCTTTCCTCCACTGAAACTGTCCTGCCTAACGATGGCATCTGAAGCTGGGCTTGCAACACGGCTATCCTCACCTTAACCTGATGAGGACCAGAGGGCGCTATTTACACTTTGGGGGAAAATCGTTCCCAATTTAAACGGCCTCGTACTCAATTCTTGCTCGTACAATATGCATATTATTATTACTATTGGATAGAAAACACTCTCTAGTTTCTAAAACCGTTTGAATTTTGTCTGTGGGTAAAACAGAACTCTTTTGGCAGCACACTTTCTGACCAGGAAGTGGAAAGTCTGAATTCGATGCTCTGTTTAAGGACCTGCCTATAAATGGGCATGATACGTATGACTATACGTGCACGTCATACACCTTCCCCTAGATGTCAAGAGGAACTGAGAGAAGAAATGAGTTGATTATCTTGGCCTGAGATGGAATAAACCCTCTTGGAATGACGTGTCCTCCATTTTAGGTTTTTTGGAAGGCGCGTGGAGGGACCTGTAATTGCCTTCTGAAAAGCTGTCGTTACGGGCGAATACGGCTTTGATTTTATTTGATACATGTCACAATATCATCGTAAAGTATGTTTTTTCAATATAGTTTTATTAGAATATTGATATTTTTTCGGGACGTTAGGCGTGTTGCGTTGTCTGTGTTTGTTGACGATGGAGAGCTACTTGCCACTTGGCCAGTGCGCTTGCTAATTCAAGAGGGACAAAGGACATTCTAAAACCAAACAACGATTGTTCCTGATAAAGGACCTCTTGTACAACATTCTGATGGAAGCTCATAAAAAGTAGGACTCATTTTATGATTCTATTTCATATATCTGTCGAACTGTGTACTATTAGTTTTGCGCTCAGGTTTTTTGGTCACTATCTCGCCATAACCTAAGCCTTATGTCGTAAAGAAGTTATTTTTAGAATTCTAACACTGCGATTGCATTAAGAACTAGTGTATCTATCATTTCCTATACAACATGTATTTTTTTGTAATGTTTATGAATAGTTATTTGGTCAGAATAGGTGAGAGTCTAATAGAAATATCCGCACATTCTGGGAAAAAGATGCTACGTTAGCACAGTGTGTAACCACTGATTTCAGCTCTAAATATGCACATTTTCGAACAAAACATAAGTGTATGTATAACCTGATGTTATAGGACTGTCATCTGATGGAGCTTATCAAGGTTAGTCAAAAATTATATATATTTTGCTGGTTTGTTACGATCGCTAACGTGCCTATTGCTATCGCTAACGTGCCTTGATGAATGAATGCGGTAGTGTGGTAGGCTATTGTAGTAAGCTAATATAATGCTATATTGTGTTTTCGCTGTAAAACACTTAGAAAATCTGAAATATTGGCTGGATTCACAAGATCTTTGTCTTTCATTTGCTGTACACCATCGATTTTTCAGAAATGTTTTATGACGAGTATTTAGGTATTGCACGTTGGTGTCTGTAATTACTCTGGCTGCGTCCGTGCTATTTCTGACGGTAGCTGTTATTGTAGCTGCAATGTAAAACTGATTTATAGCTCAAATATGCACATTTTTCGAACAAAACATAGATTTATTGTATAACATGTTATAAGACTGTCATCTGATGAAGTTGTTTCTTGGTTAGTTTGGTTGGTTCTTGGTTAGTTAGGTTGGCTTTGTGCATGCTACCTGTGCTGTGAAAAATGTCTGTCCTTTTTTTGTATTTGGTGGTGAGCTAACATAAATATACGAGGTGTTTTCGCTGTAAAACATTTTAAAAATCGGACATGTTGGCTGGATTCACAAGATGTGTATCTTTCAAATGCTGTATTGGACTTGTTAATGTGTGAAAGTTAAATATTTAAAAAAAAAAAAATATTAATTTCGCGCTCTGCCTTTTCAGTGGAATGTGGGAGGAGTTCCGCCTGCGGAAGCCCAGAGCCAGACAGGTTAATTAAGGTGATAGTTCTCCTGTATATTATGAGAAGAGTGACGGCAATTAGATGGCAGAGTGTTAATGTTACTACTTAGCTTTTCCGGCTGGTGGAGATCCTGTAGAACCATGTCCAGATAAAGCGTCCGGGGTGAAAAAGTTGAATGAAAAAAAGTTGAGAAAGGAAAAAAATATGTTGGTAAATGTATTAAAAGTAAAAACCAAAAGGTTTGTCAGATAGCCAAGTAGCAACAAACAGCACAACAGCACTGAGACAAGTCCGGATGTTGAAGGCAGAGTTCACAGTGCTACTCTCTGTTGTCCTATCAGGTCATGATAGTCTGGTCAGTAAGTTACCACACCCACCACAAGGTCATGATAATCTGTCCAATGTGTCTGTGTAAATCTTATCTGTACATAACCCATGTTATATTTGTTTAGGAGACATAGTAAACAGAACTGTGAACTCAAACAATCCACTCTGCATCCCACTGTGTGAACGCACATGGCCTTGAGGAGACAACATGCCTCCACTTGTATACTGTTACAGAGGGACACATATCAAACCCCTACCCATACTGTGGAGAGGAGACAACATGCCTCCACTTGTATACTGTTACAGAGGGACACATATCAAACCCCTACCCACACTGTGGAGAGGAGACAACATGCCTCCACTTGTATACTGTTACAGAGGTACACATATCAAACCCCTACCCACACTGTGGAGAGGAGACAACATGCCTCCACTTGTATACTGTTACAGAGGTACACATATCAAACCCCTACCCATACTGTGGAGAGGACAACATGCCTCCACTTGTATACTGTTACAGAGGTACACATATCAAACCCCTACCCACACTGTGGAGAGGAGACAACATGCCTCCACTTGTATACTGTTACAGAGGTACACATATCAAACCCCTACCCACACTGTGGAGAGGAGACAACATGCCTCCACTTGTATACTGTTACAGAGGTACACATATCAAACCCCTACCCACACTGTGGAGAGGAGACAACATGCCTCCACTTGTATACTGTTACAGAGGTACACATATCAAACCCCTACCCACACTGTGGAGAGGAGACAACATGCCTCCACTTGTATACTGTTACAGAGGGACACATATCAAACCCCTACCCACACTGTGGAGAGGAGACAACATGCCTCCACTTGTATACTGTTACAGAGGGACACATATCAAACCCCTACCCACACTGTGGAGAGGAGACAACATGCCTCCACTTGTATACTGTTACAGAGGTACACATATCAAACCCCTACCCACACTGTGGAGAGGAGACAACATGCCTCCACTTGTATACTGTTACAGAGGGACACATATCAAACCCCTACCCATACTGTGGAGAGGAGAGCCCTGGTCAGAAGTAGTGTCCTATGGGCCCTGGTCAGAAGTAGTGTCCTATGGGCCCTGGTCAGAAGTAGTGTCCTATGGGCCCTGGTCAGAAGTAGTGTCCTATGGGCCCTGGTCAGAAGTAGTGTCCTATGGGCCCTGGTCAGAAGTAGTGTCCTATGGACCCTGGTCAGAAGTAGTGTCCTATGGGCCCTGGTCAGAGGTTGTGTCCTATGGGCCCTGGTCAGAGGTTTGTGCACTACATAGGGAATAGGGTACCATTTGAGACATAGTCTCCTGATGGACTGGGGCATAGTGCAGTCATCCTGGTGTTGTCCTCTCTGAGGGAAGAAGTGCTATGAGGCAGACATAATGAGTATTGGAGAGACTCATAGACCTCCTCTAATGACTACCAACATTCATGTGCTTCTCTTCAGTGTGTGGAATTGAATGGGAACAAAATCAATAGCATTCAATGAAAAGTAATTGTGAGGGGAATTGTTGGTTATAGGACAGAGAAGTAGGAGGAGGTTCAGATAAGCGCAGGTTGGGAGCACACTGCTCTCTCGGAGGAAGAACAGGTTTACAGTGAATGAAAAGCAGCTGAATAAAATACCATGCTGCTGTATTATTTAAGGTTAGAGAAAACATGGATGAATGAGAGACAAAGAAAGGAATTCTCCTCCAGCAGTTGTTGATGATGAAATGTTACAGAACACGTCTCTCTCTGTGTAACCATGATCAGGATGATTTAAATGTTACAGAACACTTCTGTCTCTGTGTAACCATGATCAGGATGATTTAAATGTTACAGAACACTTCTGTCTCTGTGTAACCATGATCAGGATGATTTAAATGTTACAGAACACTTCTGTCTCTGTGTAACCATGATCAGGATGATTTAAATGTTACAGAACACTTCTGTCCCTGTGTAACCATGATCAGGATGATTTAAATGTTACAGAACACTTCTGTCCCTGTGTAACCATGATCAGGATGATTTAAATGTTACAGAACACTTCTGTCTCTGTGTAACCATGATCAGGATGATTTAAATGTTACAGAACACTTCTGTCTCTGTGTAACCATGACCAGGATGATTTAAATGTTACAGAACACTTCTGTCTCTGTGTAACCATGATCAGGATGGTTTAAATGGTACAGAACACTTCTGTCTCTGTGTAACCATGATCAGGATGATTTAAATGTTACAGAACACTTCTGTCTCTGTGTAACCATGATCAGGATGATTTAAATGTTACAGAACACTTCTGTCTCTGTGTAACCATGATCAGGATGATTTAAATGTTACAGAACACTTCTGTCTCTGTGTAACCATGATCAGGATGATTTAAATGTTACAGAACACTTCTGTCCCTGTGTAACCATGATCAGGATGATTTAAATGTTACAGAACACTTCTGTCCCTGTGTAACCATGATCAGGATGATTTAAATGTTACAGAACACTTCTGTCTCTGTGTAACCATGATCAGGATGATTTAAATGTTACAGAACACTTCTGTCTCTGTGTAACCATGACCAGGATGATTTAAATGTTACAGAACACTTCTGTCTCTGTGTAACCATGATCAGGATGGTTTAAATGGTACAGAACACTTCTGTCTCTGTGTAACCATGATCAGGATGATTTAAATGTTACAGAACACTTCTGTCCCTGTGTAACCATGATCAGGATGATTTAAATGTTACAGAACACTTCTGTCTCTGTGTAACCATGATCAGGATGATTTAAATGTTACAGAACACTTCTGTCTCTGTGTAACCATGATCAGGATGATTTAAATGTTACAGAACACTTCTGTCTCAGTGTAACCATGATCAGGATGATTTGAATGTTACAGAACACTTCTGTCTCTGTGTAACCATGACCAGGATGATTTAAATGTTACAGAACACTCCTGTCTCTATGTAACCATGATCAGGATGATTTAAATGTTACAGAACACTTCTCTCTCTGTGTAACCATGATCAGGATGATTTAAATGTTACAGAACACTTCTGTCCCTGTGTAACCATGATCAGGATGATTTGAATGTTACAGAACACTTCTGTCTCTGTGTAACCATGATCAGGATGATTTAAATGTTACAGAACACTTCTGTCCCTGTGTAACCATGATCAGGATGATTTGAATGTTACAGAACACTTATGTCTCTGTGTAACCATGATCAGGATGATTTAAATGTTACAGAACACTTCTGTCTCTGTGTAACCATGATCAGGATGATTTAAATGTTACAGAACACTTCTGTCTCTGTGTAACCATGATCAGGATGATTTAAATGTTACAGAACACTTCTGTCTCTGTGTAACCATGATCAGGATGATTTAAATGTTACAGAACACTTCTGTCTCTGTGTAACCATGATCAGGATGATTTGAATGTTACAGAACACTTCTGTCTCTGTGTAACCATGACCAGGATGATTTAAATGTTACAGAACACTCCTGTCTCTGTGTAACCATGATCAGGATGATTTAAATGTTACAGAACACTTCTCTCTCTGTGTAACCATGATCAGGATGATTTAAATGTTACAGAACACTTCTGTCCCTGTGTAACCATGATCAGGATGATTTGAATGTTACAGAACACTTTTGTCTCTGTGTAACCATGACCAGGATGATTTAAATGTTACAGAACACTCCTGTCTCTGTGTAACCATGATCAGGATGATTTAAATGTTACAGAACACTTCTGTCTCTCTGTGTAACCATGATAAGGATGATTTAAATGTTACAGAACACTTATGTCTCTGTGTAACCATGATCAGGATGATTTAAATGTTACAGAACACTTCTGTCTCTGTGTAACCATGATCAGGATGATTTAAATGTTACAGAACACTTCTGTCTCTGTGTAACCATGATCAGGATGATTTAAATGTTACAGAACACTTCTGTCTCTCTGTGTAACCATGATAAGGATGATTTAAATGTTACAGAACACTTATGTCTCTGTGTAACCATGATCAGGATGATTTAAATGTTACAGAACACTTCTGTCTCTGTGTAACCATGATCAGGATGATTTAAATGTTACAGAACACTCCTGTCTCTGTGTAACCATGATCAGGATGATTTAAATGTTACATAACACTTCTGTCTCTGTGTAACCATGATCAGGATGATTTAAATGTTACAGAACACTCCTGTCTCTGTGTAACCATGATCAGGATGATTTAAATGTTACAGAACACTCCTGTCTCTGTGTAACCATGTTCAGGATGATTTAAATGTTACAGAACACTTCTGTCTCTGTGTAACCATGATCAGGATGATTTAAATGTTACAGAACACTTCTGTCTCTGTGTAACCATGATCAGGATGATTTAAATGTTACAGAACACTTCTGTCTCTGTGTAACCATGATCAGGATGATTTAAATGTTACAGAACACTTCTGTCCCTGTGTAACCATGATCAAGATGATTTGAATATTACAGAACACTTCTGTCTCTGTGTAACCATGAACAGGATGATTTAAATGTTACAGAACACTCCTGTCTCTGTGTAACCATGATCAGGATGATTTAAATGTTACAGAACACTTCTGTCTCTGTGTAACCATCATCAGGATGATTTAAATGTTACATAACACTTCTGTCTCTGTGTAACCATGATCAGGATGATTTAAATGTTACAGAACACTCCTGTCTCTGTGTAACCATGATCAGGATGATTTAAATGTTACAGAACACTCCTGTCTCTGTGTAACCATGATCAGGATGATTTAAATGTTACAGAACACTTCTGTCTCTGTGTAACCATGATCAGGATGATTTAAATGTTACAGAACACTTCTGTCTCTGTGTAACCATGATCAGGATGATTTAAATGTTACAGAACACTTCTGTCTCTGTGTAACCATGATCAGGATGATTTAAATGTTACAGAACACTTCTGTCCCTGTGTAACCATGATCAGGATGATTTGAATATTACAGAACACTTCTGTCTCTGTGTAACCATGAACAGGATGATTTAAATGTTACAGAACACTCCTGTCTCTGTGTAACCATGATCAGGATGATTTAAATGTTACAGAACACTTCTGTCTCTGTGTAACCATGATCAGGATGATTTAAATGTTACAGAACACTTCTGTCTCTGTGTAACCATGATCAGGATGATTTAAATGTTACAGAACACTCCTGTCTCTGTGTAACCATGATCAGGATGATTTAAATGTTACAGAACACTCCTGTCTCTGTGTAACCATGATCAGGATGATTTAAATGTTACATAACACTTCTGTCTCTGTGTAACCATGATCAGGATGATTTAAATGTTACAGAACACTCCTGTCTCTGTGTAGCCATGATCAGGATGATTTAAATGTTACAGAACACGTCTGTCTCTGTGTAACCATGATCAGGATGATTTAAATGTTACAGAACACTCCTGTCTCTGTGTAACCATGATCAGGATGATTTAAATGTTACAGAACACTTCTGTCTCTGTGTAACCATGATCAGGATGATTTAAATGTTACAGAACACTTCTGTCTCTGTGTAACCATGATCAGGATGATTTAAATGTTACAGACCACTTCTGTCTCTGTGTAACCATGATCAGGATGATTTAAATGTTACAGAACACTTCTGTCTCTGTGTAACCATGATCGGGATGATTTAAATGTTACAGAACACTTCTGTCTCTGTGTAACCATGATCAGGATGATTTAAATGTTACAGAACACGTCTGTCTCTGTGTAACCATGATCAGGATGATTTAAATGTTACAGAACACTTCTGTCTCTGTTTAACCATGATCGGGATGATTTAAATGTTACAGAACACTTCTGTCTCTGTGTAACCATGATCGGGATGATTTAAATGTTACAGAACAGTTCTGTCTCTGTGTAACCATGATCGGGATGATTTAAATGTTACAGAACACTTCTGTCTCTGTGTAACCATGATCGGGATGATTTAAATGTTACAGAACACTTCTGTCTCTGTGTAACCATGATCAGGATGATTTAAATGTTACAGAACACTTCTGTCTCTGTGTAACCATGATCAGGATGATTTAAATGTTACAGAACACTTCTGTCCCTGTGTAACCATGATCAGGATGATTTAAATGTTACAGAACACTTCTGTCTCTGTGTAACCATGATCAGGATGATTTAAATGTTACAGAACACTTCTCTCTCTGTGTAACCATGATCAGGATGATTTAAATGTTACAGAACACTTCTGTCTCTGTGTAACCATGATCAGGATGATTTAAATGTTACAGAACACTTCTGTCTCTGTGTAACCATGATCAGGATGATTTAAATGTTACAGAACACTTCTGTCTCTGTGTAACCATGATCAGGATGATTTAAATGTTACAGAACACTTCTGTCCCTGTGTAACCATGATCAGGATGATTTAAATGTTACAGAACACTTCTCTCTCTGTTTAACCATGATCAGGATGATTTAAATGTTACAGAACACTTCTGTCCCTGTGTAATCATGATCAGGATGATTTAAATGTTACAGAACACTTCTGTCTCTGTGTAACCATGATCAGGATGATTTAAATGTTACAGAACACTTCTGTCTCTGTGTAACCATGATCAGGATGATTTTTAGAAGAATAGAAAAACAGCATCAACAGACTATCTTTTGGGAAACTTTTTCAACTGTGTTTTTGGAATTACTTGTAAAGAAAATGTAAAATATAGAATTGAAAATGGATCATGGAAATTAGTAATGATTGTAATATATGTGTTTGACAATGAAGAGAAATTTGTAAATATCATTCATTTGCCAAAGTGATTATTTCTGATGAACTGGATAAACTTGTTACAGATGAAAACCAACAAATATTAGAAGTATAAGTCCTAGGTCCTAATGTTGAAATACACAACATATCTACCTGAATATTAGCAGTGTTAGTCCTAGGTCCTAATGTTGAAATACACAACATATCTACCTGAATATTAGCAGTGTTAGTCCTGGGCCCTAATGTTGAAATACACAACATATCTACCTGAATATTAGCAGTGTTAGTCCTGGGCCCTAATGTTGAAATACACAACATATCTACCTGAATATTAGCAGTGTTAGTCCTGGGCCCTAATGTTGAAATACACAACATATCTACCTGAATATTAGCAGTGTTAGTCCTAGGTCCTAATGTTGAAATACACAACATATCTACCTGAATATTAGCAGTGTTAGTCCTAGGTCCTAACGTTGAAATACACAACATATCTACCTGAATATTAGCAGTGTTAGTCCTAGGTCCTAATGTTGAAATACACAACATATCTACCTGAATATTAGCAGTGTTAGTCCTGGGCCCTAATGTTGAAATACACAACATATCTACCTGAATATTAGCAGTGTTAGTCCTAGGCCCTAATGTTGAAATACACAACATATCTACCTGAATATTAGCAGTGTTAGTCCTGGGCCCTAATGTTGAAATACACAACATATCTACCTGAATATTAGCAGTGTTAGTCCTGGGTCCTAATGTTGAAATACACAACATATCTACCTGAATATTAGCAGTGTTAGTCCTAGGCCCTAATGTTGAAATACACAACATATCTACCTGAATATTAGCAGTGTTAGTCCTAGGTCCTAATGTTGAAATACACAACATTTCTACCTGAATATTAGCAGTGTTAGTCCTAGGTCCTAATGTTGAAATACACAACATATCTACCTGAATATTAGCAGTGTTAGTCCTGGGTCCTAATGTTGAAATACACAACATATCTACCGGAATATTAGCAGTGTTAGTCCTGGGTCCTAATGTTGAAATACACAACATATCTACCTGAATATTAGCAGTGTTAGTCCTGGGCCCTAATGTTGAAATACACAACATATCTACCTGAATATTAGCAGTGTTAGTCCTAGGTCCTAATGTTGAAATACACAACATATCTACCTGAATATTAGCAGTGTTAGTCCTGGGCCCTAATGTTGAAATACACAACATATCTACCTGAATATTAGCAGTGTTAGTCCTGGGCCCTAATGTTGAAATACACAACATATCTACCTGAATATTAGCAGTGTTAGTCCTGGGCCCTAATGTTGAAATACACAACATATCTACCTGAATATTAGCAGTGTTAGTCCTAGGTCCTAATGTTGAAATACACAACATATCTACCTGAATATTAGCAGTGTTAGTCCTGGGCCCTAATGTTGAAATACACAACATATCTACCTGAATATTAGCAGTGTTAGTCCTGGGCCCTAATGTTGAAATACACAACATATCTACCTGAATATTAGCAGTGTTAGTCCTGGGCCCTAATGTTGAAATACACAACATATCTACCTGAATATTAGCAGTGTTAGTCCTGGGCCCTAATGTTGAAATACACAACATATCTACCTGAATATTAGCAGTGTTAGTCCTGGGCCCTAATGTTGAAATACACAACATATCTACCTGAATATTAGCAGTGTTAGTCCTGGGCCCTAATGTTGAAATACACAACATATCTACCTGAATATTAGCAGTGTTAGTCCTGGGCCCTAATGTTGAAATACACAACATATCTACCTGAATATTAGCAGTGTTAGTCCTGGGCCCTAATGTTGAAATACACAACATATCTACCTGAATATTAGCAGTGTTAGTCCTGGGCCCTAATGTTGAAATACACAACATATCTACCTGAATATTAGCAGTGTTAGTCCTGGGCCCTAATGTTGAAATACACAACATATCTACCTGAATATTAGCAGTGTTAGTCCTGGGCCCTAATGTTGAAATACACAACATATCTACCTGAATATTAGCAGTGTTAGTCCTAGGCCCTAATGTTGAAATACACAACATATCTACCTGAATATTAGCAGTGTTAGTCCTAGGCCCTAATGTTGAAATACACAACATATCTACCTGAATATTAGCAGTGTTAGTCCTAGGCCCTAATGTTGAAATACACAACATATCTACCTGAATATTAGCAGTGTTAGTCCTGGGCCCTAATGTTGAAATACACAACATATCTACCTGAATATTAGCAGTGTTAGTCCTGGGCCCTAATGTTGAAATACACAACATATCTACCTGAATATTAGCAGTGTTAGTCCTAGGCCCTAATGTTGAAATACACAACATATCTACCTGAATATTAGCAGTGTTAGTCCTAGGCCCTAATGTTGAAATACACAACATATCTACCTGAATATTAGCAGTGTTAGTCCTGGGCCCTAATGTTGAAATACACAACATATCTACCTGAATATTAGCAGTGTTAGTCCTAGGCCCTAATGTTGAAATACACAACATATCTACCTGAATATTAGCAGTGTTAGTCCTAGGTCCTAATGTTGAATTACACAACATATCTACCTGAATATTAGCAGTGTTAGTCCTAGGTCCTAATGTTGAAATACACAACATATCTACCTGAATATTAGCAGTGTTAGTCCTGGGTCCTAATGTTGAAATACACAACATATCTACCTGAATATTAGCAGTGTTAGTCCTGGGTCCTAATGTTGAAATACACAACATATCTACCTGAATATTAGCAGTGTTAGTCCTGGGCCCTAATGTTGAAATACACAACATATCTACCTGAATATTAGCAGTGTTAGTCCTGGGCCCTAATGTTGAAATACACAACATATCTACCTGAATATTAGCAGTGTTAGTCCTAGGCCCTAATGTTGAAATACACAACATATCTACCTGAATATTAGCAGTGTTAGTCCTGGGCCCTAATGTTGAAATACACAACATATCTACCTGAATATTAGCAGTGTTAGTCCTGGGTCCTAATGTTGAAATACACAACATATCTACCTGAATATTAGCAGTGTTAGTCCTAGGTCCTAATATACCTGAATATTAGCAGCTTTAATTTATCAACGATCATTTTGTATAAGCTTTTGGCCCATGACTGACATACACATAATCTTGGTACAGTACCTACAGTATCTACAGAAAGTATTCATACCCCTTGACTTATTCCACATGTTGTTGTATTACAGCCTGAATTCCAAATAGATTAAACATATATATTTTCTAATAATGACAAAGTGAAAACATGTTTTTAGAAATGTTGACAACTTTATTGAAAATTAAATGCAGAAATATCTCAAGTATCCAAACCCTTTTGGCAGCGATTACAGCTGTACGTCTTTCTGGGTAAGTCTCTAAGAGCTTTGGCAGCGATTACAGCTGTACGTCTTTCTGGGTAAGTCTCTAAGAGCTTTGCAAACCTGGATTGTACAATATTTGCACATTATTCTGTTTAAATTCTTCAAGCTCTGTCAAGTTGGTTGTTGATCATTGCTATACAGCCATTTTCACGTCTTGTCATATATTTTCAAGCCGATTTAAGACAAAACTGTAAGTACGCTACATTCAATGTCATCTTGGTAAGCAACTCCACTGTATATTTGGCCTTGTGTTTTAGGTTATTGTCCTGCTGAACGGTGAATTTGAAAATATGAAGAGTGGTACGCAGTGATGTGTTGTGTGGGATTTGCCGCAAACATAACGCTTTGTATTCAGGACATAAAGTTAATTTCTTTGCCACATTTTTTGCAGTTTCACTTTAGTGCCTTATTGGAAACAGGATGCATTAGAGTATGTTTTATTCTGCTTCCTTCTTTTCACTCTGTCATTTAGGTACTGTGGAGTAACTCCATCCTTAGTTTTCTCCGTACCGTTCTCTGTACCTGTCACAGCCATTAAACTCTAACTACAGTATTTTAAAGTCACCACTGGAATTGAGCGGTTTCCTTACTCCCCGGCAACTGAGTTAGGAAGGACCCCTTTATATTTGTAGTGACTGGGTGTATTGACACAACATCCATAGTGTAATTCATATCTTCACCATGCTCAAAGGGATATTCAATGTCTGCTTTATTTTATTTTTACCCATCTACCAACAGGTCACCTTCTTTGCAAGGCATTGGAAAACCTCCCTGGTCTCTGTGGTTAAATCTGTATTTGTCACACCCTGATCTGTTTCACCTGTCCTTGCTATTGTTATTGTTATTATTGTTATCCCGTTCTCCTGCCTTTGATATTCTCCTTTTTCTAGTGCTCCCGGTTTTGACCCTTGCCTGTTCAGGACTCTGTACCCGCCTGCCTGACCATTCTGCCTGCCTTGACCACGAGTCTGTCTGCCACTCTGTACCTCCTGGACTCTGATCTGGTTTTGACCTTTTGCCTGGCCACGACCACTCTCTTGCCTACTCCTTTTGGATGAATAAACATTGTACGACTCCAACCATCTGCCTCCTGTGTCTGCATCTGGGTCTCGCCTTGTGCCTTGATAGCTTGACTGAGGGACCTTCCAGATAATTGTATGTGTGGGGTACAGAGAGGAGGTAGCCATTAAACAGTATTATTGCACACAGTGATTCCATGCAACTTATGTGAGTTAAGCACATTTCTACTCCTGACCTTATTTAGGCGTTGCCATAACGAAGAGGGTTGAATACTTATTGAATCAAAATATTTCAGCGTTTCATGTTTTATTAATTGTTAATGTCTAAACATAGTTCCACTCTGACATGATGGGGTATTGTGTGTAGGTCCGTGACACATCGCAGTTTAAATCCAGGCTGTAACACAATGTGGAAAACGTCAAGAGGGGTGAATACTTTCTGAAGGCCCTGTACATTCTGATGTTTCTAGTTCTATTTAGACCACTGGAATATTGTGAGCCGCGAGTGGTTTTGCTGTGGACATCATCATTGACCTGCATGCTAAGTTAATCTGTAGCTCAAACATCAACCTGCTACTGTGTGTGAACTTCCTGTGGTCTTTGGCTGGTTCAGCACCACATTCTAACACTAATTATATGCACAGCAGGCCTGACTGTTTCATCACAGGCCCTGGGAAAATACAGCCAGCTAATCTTGTGTGCACACAAAGCTCTGACCTGCCTGAGAGAGAGGGGAGGGGGAGAGAGGAGGAGGGAGAGGGAGAGAGAGAAAGTGAGAAAGCAAGGGAGAGGGAGAGAGAGAAAGCAAGGGAGAGAGAGAGAGTGAGAAAGCAAGGGAGAGGGAGAGAGTGAGAAAGCAAGGGAGAGAGAGAAAGTGAGAAAGCAAGGGAGAGGGAGAGAGAGAAAGCAAGGGAGAGAGAAAGAGAGAAGAAGAGGGAGAAAGCAAGGGAGGGAGAGTGAGAAAGCAAAGGAGAGAGGGAGAGTGAGAAAGCAATGGAGAGAGGGAGAGGGAGAAAGCAAAGGAGAGAGGGAGAGTGAGAAAGCAAGGGAGAGGGAGAGTGAGAAAGCAAGGGAGAGGAAGAGAGTGAGAAAGCAAGGGAGAGAGAGAGAGTGAGAAAGCAAAGGAGAGAGGGAGAGTGAGAAAGCAAGGGAGAGAGGGAGAGTGAGAAAGCAAGGGAGAGAGGGAGAGTGAGAAAGCAAGGGAGAGAGAGAGAGTGAGAAAGCAAAGGAGAGAGAGAGAGTGAGAAAGCAAAGGAGAGAGGGAGAGTGGGAAAGCAAGGGAGAGAGGGAGAGTGAGAAAGCAAGGGAGAGAGGGAGAGTGAGAGAGCAAAGGAGAGAGAGAGTGAGAAAGCAAAGGAGAGAGGGAGAGTGAGAAAGCAAAGGAGAGAGAGAGAGTGAGAAAGCAAAGGAGAGAGAGATGGGGGAGAGTTTATTTCACTTTTGTTTATTATCTCAAATCAAATCAAATCAAATCAAATTTTATTAGTCACATACACATGGTTAGCAGATGTTAATGCGAGTGTAGCGAAATGCTTGTGCTTCTAGTTCCGACAATGCAGTAATAACCAACAAGTAATCTAACCTAACAATTCCACAACTACTACCTTATACACACACACAAGTGTAAAGGGATAAAGAATATGTACATAAAGATATATGAATGAGTGGTGGTACAGAACGGCATGGCAAGATGCAGTAGATGGTATAGAGTACGGTATATACATATGAGATGAGTACTGTAGGGTATGTAAACATAAAGTGGCATAGTTTAAAGTGGCTAGTGGTACATGTATTACATAAAGATGGCAAGATGCAGTAGATGATATAGAGTACAGTATATACATATGAGATGGGTAATGTAGGGTATGTAAACATTATATTAAGTGGCATTGTTTAAAGTGGCTAGTGGTACATTTTTACATAATTTCCATCAATTCCCATTTTTAAAGTGGCTGGAGTTGAGTCAGTATGTTGGCAGCGGCCGCTAAATGTTAGTGGTGGCTGTTTAACAGTCTGATGGCCTTGAGATAGAAGCTGTTTTTCAGTCTCTCGGTCCCTGCTTTGATGCACCTGTACTGACCTCGCCTTCTGGATGATAGCGGGGTGAACAGGCAGTGGCTTGGGTGGTTGTTGTCCTTGATGATCTTTATGGCCTTCCTGTGACATCGGGTGGTGTAGGTGTCCTGGAGGGCAGGTAGTTTGCCCCCGGTGGTGCGTTCTGCAGACCTCACTACCCTCTGGAGAGCCTTACGGTTGTGGGCGGAGCAGTTGCCGTACCAGGCGGTGATACAGCCCGACAGGATGCTCTCGATTGTGCATCTGTAGAAGTTTGTGAGTGCTTTTGGTGACAAGCCGAATTTCTTCAGCCTCCTGAGGTTGAAGAGGCGCTGCTGCGCCTTCTTCACAACGCTGTCTGTGTGGGTGGACCAATTCAGTTTGTCCGTGATGTGTACACCGAGGAACTTAAAACTTTCCACCTTCTCCACTACTGACCCGTCGATGTGGATAGGGGGGTGCTCCCTCTGCTGTTTCCTGAAGTCCACAATCATCTCCTTTGTTTTGTTGACGTTGAGTGTGAGGTTATTTTCCTGACACCACACTCCGAGGGCCCTCACCTCCTCCCTGTAGGCCGTCTCGTCGTTGTTGGTAATCAAGCCTACCACTGTAGTGTCATCCGCAAACTTGATGATTGAGTTGGAGGCGTGCATGGCCACGCAGTCGTGGGTGAACAGGGAGTACAGGAGAGGGCTCAGAACGCACCCTTGTGGGGCCCCAGTGTTGAGGATCAGCGGGGTGGAGATGTTGTTACCTACCCTCACCACCTGGGGGCGGCCCGTCAGGAAGTCCAGGACCCAGTTGCACAGGGCGGGATCGAGACCCAGGGTCTCGAGCTTGATGACGAGTTTGGAGGGTACTATGGTGTTAAATGCTGAGCTGTAATCGATGAACAGCATTCTCACATGGGTATTCCTCTTGTCCAGATGGGTTAGGGCAGTGTGCAGTGTGGTTGCGATTGCGTCGTCTGTGGACCTATTGGGTCGGTAAGCAAATTGGAGTGGGTCTAGGGTGTCCGGTAGGGTGGAGGTGATATGGTCCTTGACTAGTCTCTCAAAGCACTTCATGATGACGGAAGTGAGTGCTACGGGGCGGTAGTCGTTTAGCTCAGTTACCTTAGCTTTCTTGGGAACAGGAACAATGGTGGCCCTCTTGAAGCATGTGGGAACAGCAGACTGGGATAAGGATTGATTGAATATGTCCGTAAACACACCAGCCAGCTGGTCTGCGCATGCTCTGAGGACGCGGCTGGGAATGCCGTCTGGGCCTGCAGCCTTGCGAGGGTTAACACGTTTAAATGTTTTACTCACCTCGGCTGCAGTGAAGGAGAGCCCGCAGGTTTTGGTAGGGGGCCGTGTCAGTGGCACTGTATTGTCCTCAAAGCGGGCAAAAAAGTTGTTTAGCAACTTGACATCCTGGTCCGCGACGGGGCTGGTTTTCTTTTTGTAATCCGTGATTGACTGTAGACCCTGCCACATACCTCTTGTGTCTGAGCTGTTGAATTGCGACTCGATTTTGTCTCTGTACTGGGACTTAGCCTGTTTGATTGCCTTGCGGAGAGAATAGCTACACTGTTTGTATTCGGTCATGCTTCCGGTCACCTTGCCCTGGTTAAAAGCAGTGGTTCGCGCTTTCAGTTTCACGCGAATGCTGCCGTCAATCCACGGTTTCTGGTTTGGGAATGTTTTAATCGTTGCTGTGGGTACGACATCGTCAATGCACTTCCTAATGAACTCGCTCACCGAATCAGCATATTTGTCAATATTGTTGTTGGACGCAATGCGGAACATATTCCAATCCGCGTGATCGAAGCAGTCTTGAAGCGTGGATTCAGATTGGTCGGACGAGCGTTGAACAGACCTGAGCGCGGGAGCTTGTTGTTTTAGTTTCTGTTTGTAGGCTGGAATCAACAAAATGGAGTCGTGGTCAGCTTTTCCGAAAGGGGGGCGGGGGAGGGCCTTATATGCGTCGCGGAAATTAGTATAACAATGATCTAGGGTTTTTCCAGCCCTGGTAGCACAATCGATATGCTGATAGAATTTAGGGAGTTTTGTTTTTAGATTAGCCTTGTTCAAATCCCCAGCTACGATGAATGCAGCCTCAGGGTGTGTGGTTTCCAGTTTACAAAGAGTCAGATAAAGTTCGTTCAGGGCCATCGATGTGTCTGCTTGGGGGGGAATATGTACGGCTGTGATTATGATTGAAGAGAATTCCCTTGGTAGATAATGCGGTCGACATTTGATTGTGAGGAGTTCTAGATCAGGTGAACAGAATGACTTGAGTTCCTGTGTGTTGTTATGATGATCACACCACGTCTCGTTAATCATAAGGCATACCCCCCCGCCCCTCTTCTTACCAGAAAGATGTTTGTTTCTGTCGGCGCGATGCATGAAGAAACCAGCTGGCTGCACCGACTCCGTTAGCGTCTCTTGAGTTAGCCATGTTTCCGTGAAGCAGAGCACGTTGCAATCCCTGATGTCTCTCTGGAATGCTACCCGTGCTCGGATTTCATCAACCTTATTGTCAAGAGACTGGACATTGGCGAGTAGTATGCTAGGGAGTGGAGCGCGATGTGCCCGTCTCCGAAGCCTGACCACGAGACCGCCTCGTTTGCCCCTTTTACGGCGTCGCACAGGGTCGCCGGCTGGGATCAGATCCATTGTATTGGGTGGAAGGCAAAACACTGGATCCGTTTCGGGAAAGTCATATTCCTGGTAGGAACGATGATAAGTTGACGTTAATCGTATATTCAGTAGTTCCTCCCGACTGTATGTAATGAAACCTAAGATTACCTGGGGTACCGATGTAAGAAATAACACATAAAAAAACAAAATACTGCATATTTTCCAAGGAACGCGAAGCGAGGCGGCCATCTCTTTTCGGCGCCGGAACAAGATGTAGTTGACTTGCTTTGGCAATGTTAACATAAACTCAAAGAAACGTCCTCTCACTGTCAACTGCGTTTATTTTCAGCAAACTTAACATGTGTAAATATTTGTATGAACATAAGATTCAACAACTGAGACATAAAGTGAACAAGTTCCACAGACATGTGACTAACAGAAATGGAATAATGTGTCCCTGAACAAAGGAGGGGTCAAAATCAAATGTAACAGTCAATGCAGCTGGTGGCCATACTAGATACTAAGGACTGCAGTGCATCTCATGGACTGCATCAGATGTGCCAGTTCTTGGTGTGAGATGTTACCCCACTCTTCCACCAAGGCACCTGCAAGTTCCTGGACATTTCTGAGGGGAATGGCCCTAGCCCTCACCCTCCGATCCAACAAGTCCCAGACGTGCTCAATGGGATTGAGATACGGGCTCTTTGCTGAACACTGACATTCCTGTCTTGCAGGAAATCACGCACAGAACGAGCAGTATAGCTGGTGGCATTGTCATGCTGGAAGGTCATGTCAGGATGAGCCTGCAGGAAGGGTACCACATGAGGGAGGAGGATGTCTTCCCTGTAACGCACAGCGTTGAGATTGCCTACAATGACAACAAGCTCAGTCTGATGATGCTGTGACACACCGCCCCAGACCATGACGGACCCTCCACCTCCAAATCGATCCCGCTCCAGAGTACAGGCCTCCGTGTAACGCTCATTCCTTCGACGATAAACGCGAATCCGACCATCACCCCTGGTGAGACAAAACCACGACTCGTCAGTGAAGAGCACTTTTTGCCAGTCCTGTCTGGTCCGGCGACAGTGGATTTGTGCCCATAGGCGAAGTTGTTGCCGGTAATGTCTGGTGAGGACCTGCCGTACAACAGGCCTACAAGCCCTCAATCCAGCCTCTCTCAGCCTATTCCGGACAGACTGAGCACTGATGGAGGGATTGTGCATTCCTGGTGTAACTAGGGCAGTTGTTGCCATCCTGTTCCTGTCCCGCAGGTGTAATGTTCAGATGTACCAATCCTGTGCAGCTGTTGTTACACGTGGTCTGTCCCTGCGAGGACGATCAGCTGTCCCTCCTGTCTCCCTGTAGCTCCGTCTTAAGCGTCTCACAGTACAGACATTTCAATTTATTGCCATGGTCACATCTGCAGTCCTCATGCCACCTTGCAGCATGCCTAAGGTACGTTCACGCAGATGAGCAGGGACCCTGGGCATCTTTCTTTTGGTGTTTTTCAGAGTCAGTAGAAAGGCCTCTTTAGTGTCCTAAGTTTTCATAACTGTGACCTTAATTGCCCACCGTCTGTAAGCTGTTAGTTACTTAACGACCGTTCCACAGGTGCATGTTCATTAATTGTTTATGGTTCATTGACCAAGCATGGGAAACAGTGTTATAACCCTTTACAATGAAGATCTGTGAAGTTATTTGGATTTTTACGAATTATCTTTGGAAGACAGGGTCCTGAAAAAGGGACGTTTCTTTTTTTGCTGAGTTTATGTTTCCCACGCCAATAAAGCCCTTCAATTGAATTGAGATAGGGAGAGAGAGAGAGGGAGAGAGAGGGAGAGAGAGGGGGGTAGAGAGTGAGAGGAGGGGGGGAGGTTAAAGTGGTGGTCACCAACCCTGGACCTGGAGAGCTACAGGGGGTGCAGGCTTTTGTTCCAGACTAGCATTAACAGATCTGACTCAACTATAGGTATAGTCCTGCTGTTCCCCACAACCTCTGATCGCTGTATTCATTGTTTGTCACGTCTGTCTGTGAGTAACTCTGTTGACGATAAACCTTGTCACAGGCAACTATCCCGTAAGAGATTCAAGTTAAGAGTTATGTTAGTTACTATGGTTCTAAATATCAATGAACACCATATATTCATTGAATTACATCTCCTGTGGGGCGTGCAGAGACAGAGCCTGTGTTTCTGCTTGACCGCCCTGTGATAGAATGTCTTCTCTTTCTAAATAAGGTTTGATACAGGCAGGAACCCACATGATGAGCCCTGGTAAATAATGCATGGGTCTTAAAGCGTTTCACCCTATCAGTTCCACCCCTCACCTCGCCCCGCCCCGCCCCCCCGCACTCTCACCCTGCCCCCATTACTCCTGGCTGCCACTCAGTCACAGCTGACCCACTTTAATTAAGGCACTCTGCTCTATGTTAGCAAGCATCCTATCATTCCTCCTCTTTCCTAATCTCACTTCCTTTCATCCTCTATCTCCTGTCTTTCTGTACCTCTTCCTCTGTCCTCCAGTCTTCCCCTGTCCTCAGCCCTCCTCCTGTCTTCCTGTCTTCCTCTGTCCTCTGACTTCCTCTGACTTCCTCTCTCCTCCTCTTCCTCTGTCCTCAGCCCTCCTCTCTCCTCCTGTCTTCCTCTGTCCTCTGACTTCCTCTGTCCTCAGCCCTCCTCCTGTCTTCCTCTCTCCTCCTGTCTTCCTCTGTCCTCTGACTTCCTCTGTCCTCTGACTTCCTCTGTCCTCTGACTTCCTCTCTCCTCCGGTCTTCCTCTGTCCTCCTGTCTTCCTCTGTCCTCTGACTTCCTCTGTCCTCTGACTTCCTCTGTCCTCTGACTTCCTCTGTCCTCTGACTTCCTCTGTCCTCTGACTTCCTCTGTCCTCCTGTCTTCCTCTGTCCTCTGACTTCCTCTGTCCTCTGACTTCCTCTGTCCTCTGACTTCCTCTGTCCTCTGACTTCCTCTGTCCTCTGACTTCCTCTGTCCTCTGACTTCCTCTGTCCTCCTGTCTTCCTCTCTCCTCCGGTCTTCCTCTGTCCTCTGACTTCCTCTGTCCTCTGTCTTCCTCTGTCCTCTGACTTCCTCTGTCCTCTGACTTCCTCTGTCCTCTGACTTCCTCTGTCCTCTGACTTCCTCTGTCCTCTGACTTCCTCTGTCCTCCTGTCTTCCTCTCTCCTCCGGTCTTCCTCTGTCCTCTGACTTCTTCTGTCCTCCTGTCTTCCTCTATCCTCCTGTCTTCCTCTGTCCTCAGCCCTCCTCTCTCCTCCTGTCTTCCTCTGTCCTCTGACTTCCTCTGTCCTCAGCCCTCCTCTCTCCTCCTGTCTTCCTCTGTCCACTGACTTCCTCTGACTTCCTCTGTCCTCCTGTCTTCCTCTGTCCTCTGACTTCCTCTGTCCTCAGCCCTCCTCTCTCCTCCTGTCTTCCTCTGACTTCCTCTGACTTCCTCTGTCCTCCTGTCTTCCTCTGTCCTCAGCCCTCCTCCTGTCTTCCTTTGTCCTCAGCCCTCCTCTGACTTCCTCTGTCCTCAGCCCTCCTCTCTCCTCCTGTCTTCCTCTGTCCTCTGACTTCCTCTGACTTCCTCTGTCCTCCTGTCTTCCTCTGTCCTCAACCCTCCTCCTGTCTTCCTCTGTCCTCTGACTTCCTCTGTCCTCTGACTTCCTCTGTCCTCCTGTCTTCCTCTCTCCTCCGGTCTTCCTCTGTCCTCTGACTTCCTCTGTCCTCCTGTCTTCCTCTCTCCTCCTGTCTTCCTCTGTCCTCTGACTTCCTCTGTCCTCTGACTTCCTCTGTCCTCTGACTTCCTCTCTCCTCCGGTCTTCCTCTGTCCTCCTGTCTTCCTCTGTCCTCCTGTCTTCCTCTCTCCTCCTGTCTTCCTCTGTCCTCTGACTTCCTCTGTCCTCCTGTCTTCCTCTCTCCTCCGGTCTTCCTCTGTCCTCTGACTTCCTCTGTCCTCCTGTCTTCCTCTCTCCTCCTGTCTTCCTCTGTCCTCTGACTTCCTCTGTCCTCTGACTTCCTCTGTCCTCTGACTTCCTCTCTCCTCCGGTCTTCCTCTGTCCTCCTGTCTTCCTCTGTCCTCCTGTCTTCCTCTCTCCTCCTGTCTTCCTCTGTCCTCTGACTTCCTCTGTCCTCTGACTTCCTCTCTCCTCCGGTCTTCCTCTGTCCTCTGACTTCCTCTGTCCTCTGACTTCCTCTGTCCTCTGACTTCCTCTCTCCTCCGGTCTTCCTCTGTCCTCTGACTTCCTCTCTCCTCCGGTCTTCCTCTGTCCTCTGACTTCCTCTCTCCTCCGGTCTTCCTCTGTCCTCCTGTCTTCCTCTGTCCTCTGACTTCCTCTGTCCTCTGACTTCCTCTGTCCTCTGACTTCCTCTCTCCTCCGGTCTTCCTCTGTCCTCCTGTCTTCCTCTGTCCTCTGACTTCCTCTGTCCTCTGACTTCCTCTGTCCTCTGACTTCCTCTGTCCTCTGACTTCCTCTGTCCTCCTGTCTTCCTCTCTCCTCCGGTCTTCCTCTGTCCTCTGACTTCCTCTGTCCTCTGACTTCCTCTGTCCTCTGACTTCTTCTGTCCTCTGACTTCCTCTGTCCTCTGACTTCCTCTGTCCTCTGACTTCCTCTGTCCTCTGACTTCCTCTGTCCTCCTGTCTTCCTCTCTCCTCCGGTCTTCCTCTGTCCTCTGACTTCTTCTGTCCTCCTGTCTTCCTCTGTCCTCTGACTTCCTCTGTCCTCTGACTTCCTCTGTCCTCTGACTTCCTCTGACTTCCTCTGTCCTCCTGTCTTCCTCTGTCCTCTGTCTTCCTCTGTCCTCAGCCCTCCTCTCTCATTCTGTCTTCCTCTGTCCTCTGACCTCCTCTCTCCTCCTCTCTTCCTCTGCCCTCCTCTCTCATCCTGTCTTCCTCTGCCCTCCTCTCTCCTTCTATTCCTCTGCCATCTGCCCTCCTCTCTCCTCCTCTTCTTCTGTCCTCTGCACTCCTCCTGTTCCTCCTCTGTTCTCCCATCCCTTCTCCAAATTTCCCTCTTACAATTCCACCTACCTTTTTCACTCTTCTTTCTCCTGCCTCCTTTTTCTCTCCAACCCTCTCCCTCTTCAAATTCTCTCTCCCTCTCTCTAGATCACAGAGTAAAACATTTAATTACCCGCCAAACGTTTCCCATCCATCACATTATCTCCCTCTACCCTGCCACGGTGTTAGTGCCTTAGTGCTCCCTGCTACCAGCTACCAATTACCTGCTTCTCTCTCCCTGCAGTCACCTGCATTGCAAATGTGACCTTTACTTAGGAGCTGATTGCCTGTTTCCCGCAGAGTGCTTCCACAGGGAGGTATGTATCTGTGTGTCTGTGAGGCCCTCGCCCTGTGTGTGTGTGTGTGTGTGTGTGTGTGTGTGTGTGTGTGTGTGTGTGTGTGTGTGTGTGTGTGTGTGTGTGTGTGTGTGTGTGTGTGTGTGTGTCTGTGTGTGTGTCTGTGTGTCTGTGTGTGTGTCTGTGTGTGTGTGTGTGTGTGTGTGTGTGTGTGTGTGTGTGTGTGTGTGTGTGTGTGTGTGTGTGTGTGTGTGTGTGTGTAAGAGAAAGTGTGTGGAGGTGGGTGAATCCCACACCCTGAATCTCTGTGTGACAGCCTGTCCAGAATATTAATCCAGTCTGATGGCCCTGGCTCTCTGTGTGACAGCCTGTCCAGAATATTAATCCAGTCTGATGGCCCTGGCTCTCTGTGTGACAGCCTGTCCAGAGTATTAATCCAGTCTGATGGCCGCGGAACACAGAAGTGTTTCTGACATCATACAGTGTCCATTACAATATAGAGGCCATTACAGGGAGGGAGGGGTAAATGGACCAGCACATTAAACTTCTTCAGGCTAGGGTCTATTTTTCTCCACTTCCTGTCTGACTGATGTGCCCAAAGTAAACTGCCTGTTGCTCAGGCCCTGAAGCCAGGATATGCATATAATTGGTATCATTGGAAAGAAGACACTTTTTAAAGTTTGTAGAAATCTTAAAATAATGTAGGAGACTATGACACAATAGATATGGTAGGAGAAAACCAACCAATTTTTTTTTTTTTTGAGAGCTCATGCTCTTACAATGGAAGTATAGGGGCATATCCAAATCGAGCTCCCAGATTGCAATTCCTATGACTTCCACTAGATGTCAACAGTCATTGTTCAAGGTTTCAGGCTTGTTTCTTCCAAAACGAGGAAGAATAATGTGTTTTAGTACTTGGACTCAGAGTTGGAAATCAGTCTGTGTGCGCGCGATGAATAGGACGCGCTCCTGCAAATATCGCTTTCCTATTGAACATACTTCTTTCCGTATGAAATATTATAGTTTAATTACATTTTAGGTTACCTGAGGTTTACATAGAAATGTATTTTTACATGTTTTAACTAAGATTAGTGGTAGCTTTTTGGATTCCTTTCTCTGCATGTTGAACGAGTGGAATACTCAAATCGATGGCGCCAACTAAACAGACTTTTTGGATATAAAGAAGGATTTTATCTAACAAAACAACACTGCATGTTGTAGCTGGGACCCTTTGGATTGCAAATCAGAGGAAGAGTTTCAAAAAGTAAGTGAATATTTAATCGCTATTTGTGAATTTATGAAACCTGTGCTGGTTGAAAAATATTTTGATGTGTGACGCGTCCTCAAACAATCGCATGGCATGATTTAGCTGTAAAGCCTATTGTAAATCGGACAATGCAGTTAGATTAACAAGACTTTAAGCTTTTAACCGATATAAGACACTTGCATGTACTTACATGTTTAATATCCATCATTTTTATGATTATTTATTTGAATTGCTCGCCCTCCAATTTCACCGTATGTTGTCGACAGACACCTAGCCGTAAGAAGTTTTAATGAGTCCAGGGCAGACAGAATAACATGGTATACTGTAGCAGCAAGCCTAGAACGGCCCAGACCTTACCCAGGGCAGACAGAATAACATAGTCTATGTAGCAGCAAGCCTAGAACGGCCCAGACCTTACCCAGGACAGACAGAATAACATGGTATATGTAGCAGCAAGCCTAGAACGGCCCAGACCTTACCCAGGGCAGACAGAATAACGTGGTCTATGTAGCAGCAAGCCTAGAACGCCCAGACCTTACCCAGGACAGACAGAATAACATGGTCTATGTAGCAGCAAGCCTAGAACGGCCCAGACCTTACCCAGGACAGACAGAATAACATGGTATACTGTAGCAGCAAGCCTAGAACGGCCCAGACCTTACCCAGGACAGACAGAATAACGTGGTCTACTGTAGCAGCAAGCCTAGAACGGCCCAGACCTTACCCAGGACAGACAGAATAACGTGGTCTATGTAGCAGCAAGCCTAGAACGGCCCAGACCTTACCCAGGACAGACAGAATAACGTGGTCTATGTAGCAGCAAGCCTAGAACGCCCAGACGTTACCCAGGACAGACAGAATAACATGGTATACTGTAGCAGCAAGCCTAGAACGCCCATACCTTACCCAGGACAGACAGAATAACATGGTCTATGTAGCAGCAAGCCTAGAACGGCCCAGACCTTACCCAGGACAGACAGAATAACGTGGTCTATGTAGCAGCAAGCCTAGAACGGCCCAGACCTTACCCAGGACAGACAGAATAACGTGGTCTATGTAGCAGCAAGCCTAGAACGGCCCAGACCTTACCCAGGACAGACAGACTAACATGGTCTATGTAGCAGCAAGCCTAGAACGCCCAGACCTTACCCAGGACAGACAGAATAACATGGTCTATGTAGCAGCAAGCCTAGAACGGCCCAGACCTTACCCAGGACAGACAGAATAACATGGTCTATGTAGCAGCAAGCCTAGAACGGCCCAGACCTTACCCAGGACAGACAGAATAACATGGTCTATGTAGCAGCAAGCCTAGAACGGCCCAGACCTTACCCAGGACAGACAGACTAACATGGTATACTGTAGCAGCAAGCCTAGGTCATGACTACACGTGAGGATCACAATTGTTCAGATCAGCTTGGCAATGGCTGACAATCACCAGACCCTCTACTACCCGCAAAGGGTGGGAGTAACACATTTACTCCCTAGCCCCCTCTCCGGCGCTCGACATCGCCAGTTTACTCATTATTACGCACACCTGCCACCATCGGTACGCGCACCTGTGCCTCATGACACTCAGCTGGACTCCATCACCTTCCTGATTACCTCCCCTGTATCTGTCCCCTTGGTAATTTCCCCAGGCGTTACTCCCTTTGGTTCTTTCCCCAGGCGTTACTCCCTTTGTCTCTCCCTTTGGTTCTTTCCCCAGGCGTTACTCCCTTTGGTTCTTTCCCCAGGCGTTACTCCCTTTGTCTCTCCCTTTGGTTCTTTCCCCAGGCGTTACTCCCTTTGTCTCTCCCTTTGGTTCTTTCCCCAGGCGTCACTCCCTTTGTCTCTCCCTTTGGTTCTTTCCCCAGGCGTTACTCCCTTTGGTTCTTTCCCCAGGCGTTACTCCCTTTGGTTCTTTCCCCAGGCGTTACTCCCTTTGGTTCTTTCCCCAGGCGTTACTCCCTTTGGTTCTTTCCCCAGGCGTTACTCCCTTTGTCACTCCCTTTGGTTTTTTCCCCAGGCGTTACCGTTTCTCTTTATGTGTTTCTTGTCTGTACACTACTCGTGTTTCTTGTTTTGTTCCATGTTTTTTTATTTATTAAATCCTTGCCCTGTTCTTGCTTCCCGACTATTAGCATACACATTACAGAATAACCCCTCAAAGGGTGATATAACCAAAGGGTGATATAACCCCTCACCAAAGGGTGATATAACCCCTCACCAAAGGGTGATATAACCCCTCACCAAAGGGTGATATAACCCCTCACCAAAGGGAAGCAACAAAGCAAAACATTTTTTACTGGTGACGTCGGGTCCTAGCGCTGCTGCCGAAGCAACCTGGGTTGCCTCAGTTGGCTCGTCAGGCTCCTATGCCTCGGTCGGCTTGTCAGGCTCCCATGCCTCGGACGGCTCGTCAAGCTCCCATGCCTCAGCCGGCTCGTCAGGCTCACATGCCTCAGCCGGCTCGTCAGGCTCACATGCCTCAGCCGGCTCGTCAGGCTCACATGCCTCGGTCGGCTCTTCAGGCTCCCATGCCTCAGTCGGCTCTTCAGGCTCCCATGCCTTGGTCGGCTCGTCAGGCTCCCATGCCTCGGTCGGCTCGTCAGGCTCCCATGCCTCGGTCGGCTCGTCAGGCTCCCATGCCTCGGTCGGCTCGTCAGGCTCCCATGCCTCAGTTGGCTCGTCAGGCTCCCATGCCTCGGTCGGCTCGTCAGGCTCCCATGCCTCGGTCGGCTCGTCAGGCTCCCATGCCTCAGCCGGCTCGTCAGGCTCACATGCCTCAGCCGGCTCGTCAGGCTCACATGCCTCAGCCGGCTCGTCAGGCTCACATGCCTTGGTCGGCTCTTCAGGCTCCCATGCCTTGGTCGGCTCGTCAGGCTCCCATGCCTCGGTCGGCTCGTCAGGCTCCCATGCCTCGGTCGGCTCGTCAGGCTCCCATGCCTCGGTCGGCTCGTCAGGCTCCCATGCCTCGGTGGGCTCGTCAGGCTCCCATGCCTCGGTCGGCTCGTCAGGCTCCCATGCCTCGGTGGGCCCGTCAGGCTCCCATGCCTCGGACGGCTCGTCAGGCTCCCATGCCTCGGACGGCTCGTCAGGCTCCCATGCCTCGGTGGGCTCGTCAGGCTCCCATGCCTCGGTGGGCTCGTCAGGCTCACATGCCTCAGCCGGCTCGTCAGGCTCACATGCCTCAGCCGGCTCGTCAGGCTCACATGCCTCTACAGGTTACAGCACCTCAGCAGAAGCGACCAACCCGCTCCTGGTCCTCGGACCGTCCCTCTGGTCGGCGTCCTGCAGCTGGAGCCGTGCATCACGGAGGAGGTACTGTCACGTATACTCCCGCTCCTCCTTTCCGGCACTCAACGTTGCCAGTTTACTCATTATTACGCACACCTGCCACCATTGTTACACGCCTCATGAGACTCACCTGTGCCTCATGAAACTCACATGGACTCCATCACCTTCCTGTTTATATGTTTCATGTCTGTACGCTACTCGTGTTTCTTATTTTGTTCCATGTTTGTTTATTTATTAAATTCACTCCCTGTACTTGCTTCCCGATTATTAGCGTACACATTAGAGGGAGGAGGGAGCGGTGGGGGTTTTGACACCTCCACACACCCGGTGTTAAATTGAAGCAGGAGAGAACTCTCTCTCTGGCTCTCTAGTATTGCGATTTGAATGTCCTTTGTCTACAGAAGACTTTTGCCACCCAAAAACTCTGACGTCCAGAAACACTGGAACAATATTTCTAATATAAGTAATGTGTTAAATGGTCAGTGGGGACCTAAAGAATAATCATGTCATATTGTTTTTCATTTTGTGATTACAATTTGTATGGACGAAATACTGTAATTTGGGAATGATACACCCTTTATCTGTCAAGTTTCTATCCAATATGTTGTCTATGTGATATGAAAATGGATTAAACTATTTTTGTTAAGATAGAAATGTGATTCTAGGAGTCATAAGAGACAGCTTCTAATCATATCCTTTGCACATTAAGTAGCCACTCCCGAGTGAGGTCAGAAGAGCATGTCAGATGGATGGCGCTGTCCCCTTTGGCCGGAGTGCTTAAAATTACTGGCTAAGAATGAACATATCAGACCAGAAAAGTGTGGAGCTTTAGCACAAGGTGAAGAAGATAAACTCACCTTCCTTATGACCTGAAAGTAGTGAGACCATGGTCCACACGTTGAGATGATGGTTAGAAACTCTGAAACAAACTCTCAACACGAGGTGAAGAAAATTTACTTACCAGACCAGAACATTACTGGTTGCTGCTGGCATGTAAAGGGTCGGGAGCTGACCCATGAATTATCAACATTTAGACCAGAGAGACGAAGAGCTGCAGCTCATATCATGGTGCGAATCCTGAATGCAAACACTAGGAGGAAGAGAGGAGAAGCTCACCTCAGACAATCACTGGTGAATCATTGAAGCCAGAAACAACTAAGAAGAAGGACATTGTGACTTCTGGTGAACAATAAGAGCCTTCCACCCACGGGAGAGTCCACCGAAACAACTTTCCGCGTTGTTGTACACCAAACACTAACACGCAGCCGGGCCGGTGCATAGTAAGGAACAGCCGGCGACCTGGCACTAACAACCGACCCAGACATCACCCGCCCCCCTTGCGCTTCTCTCTCGCTCTTCACATTCAACGAGAGACAGACAACAACAAAGTTGTGTGAGGCGCCAGTGGGGGCGTCCGCGGCAATGTAGAGAGCATTTCATTCCCAGGCAGAGCCAAAGACTCCAGCCACCCTCCAGCCACCCCAGCCACCCTTAACTTTTCTGCGCTACGGATACCGGTACCGGGTTTAAATTCGACAACATACGGTGATCGCCACATAAAGTCATATTAAACATTCCTGAAAATACAAGTGTCTCACATGCTTCAAAAGCCTAGAATCTTGCTAATCCAACTGCGTTGTCATATTTAAAAAAGGATTTACTGCGAAAGAATACGATGCGATTATCTGAGCACAGAGCCCCATACCAAAATTATATTTCAACCAGCACAGGCGTAACAAAATCACAGATTGCAATGAAATAAATCGTTTACCTTTGAAGATCTTGCTCTGTTTGCAATCCCAAGGCTCATTGTTACACAATGAATGGTCTTTTGTTCGGTTAAATCCATTTTTATAGCCTAACACGAAACATTTTGTGAACGCTTATCTCGTTGAATTTCGTGTCTTTCAATTTGACGAAACATTCAACGTAAATACACAGACTAAACCTGACTGACATATGTAAAAAACAGGGTCTGCAGTATGGGCTCTGGGCTGATAGGACACTAACAGGGTCTGCAGTATGGGCTCTGGGCTGATAGGACACTAACAGGGTCTGCAGTATGGGCTCTGGGCTGATAGGACACTAACAGGGTCTGCAGTATGGGCTCTGGGCTGATAGGACACTAACAGGTTCTGCAGTACGGGCTCTGGGCTGATAGGGCACTAACAGGGTCTGCAGTATGGGCTCTGGGCTGATAGGACACTAACAGGGTCTGCAGTATGGGCTCTGGGCTGATAGGACACTAACAGGGTCTGCAGTATGGGCTCTGGGCTGATAGGACACTAACAGGGTCTGCAGTATGGGCTCCGGGCTGATAGGACACTAACAGGGTCTGCAGTATGGGCTCCGGGCTGATAGGACACTAACAGGGTCTGCAGTATGGGCTCTGGGCTGATAGGACACTAACAGGGTCTACAGTATGGGCTCTGGGCTGAGAGGACACTAACAGGGTCTGCAGTATGGGCTCTGGGCTGATAGGACACTAACAGGGTCTGCAGCATGGGCTCTGGGCTGATAGGACACTAACAGGGTCTGCAGTATGGGCTCTGGGCTGATAGGACACTAACAGGGTCTGCAGTATGGGCTCTGGGCTGATAGGACACTAACAGGGTCTGCAGTATGGGCTCTGGGCTGATAGGACACTAACAGGGTCTGCAGTATGGGCTCTGGGCTGATAGGACACTAACAGGGTCTGCAGTATGGGCTCTGGGCTGATAGGACACTAACAGGGTCTGCAGTATGGGCTCTGGGCTGATAGGACACTAACAGGGTCTGCAGTATGGGCTCTGGGCTGATAGCACACTAACAGGGTCTGCAGTATGGGCTCTGGGCTGATAGGACACTAACAGGGTCTGCAGTATGGGCTCTGGGCTGATAGCACACTAACAGGGTCTGCAGTATGGGCTCTGGGCTGATAGGACACTAACAGGGTCTGCAGTATGGGCTCTGGGCTGATAGGACACTAACAGGGTCTACAGTATGGGCTCTGGGCTGAGAGGACACTAACAGGGTCTGCAGTATGGGCTCTGGGCTGATAGGACACTAACAGGGTCTGCAGCATGGGCTCTGGGCTGATAGGACACTAACAGGGTCTGCAGTATGGGCTCTGGGCTGATAGGACACTAACAGGGTCTGCAGTATGGGCTCTGGGCTGATAGGACACTAACAGGGTCTGCAGTATGGGCTCTGGGCTGATAGGACACTAACAGGGTCTGCAGTATGGGCTCTGGGCTGATAGGACACTAACAGGGTCTGCAGTATGGGCTCTGGGCTGATAGGACACTAACAGGGTCTGCAGCATGGGCTCCGGGCTAATAGGACACTAACAGGGTCTGCAGCATGGGCTCCGGGCTAATAGGACACTAACAGGGTCTGCAGCATGGGCTCTGGGCTGATAGGACACTAACAGGGTCTACAGTATGGGCTCCGGGCTGGTAGGACACTAACAGGGTCTGCAGTATGGGCTCTGGGCTGATAGCACACTAACAGGGTCTGCAGTATGGGCTCTGGGCTGATAGGACACTAACAGGGTCTGCAGTATGGGCTCTGGGCTGATAGCACACTAACAGGGTCTGCAGTATGGGCTCTGGGCTGATAGCACACTAACAGGGTCTGCAGTATGGGCTCTGGACTGATAGGACACTAACAGGGTCTGCAGTATGGGCTCTGGGCTGATAGGACACTAACAGGGTCTGCAGTATGGGCTCTGGGCTGATAGCACACTAACAGGGTCTGCAGTATGGGCTCTGGGCTGATAGGACACTAACAGGGTCTGCAGTATGGGCTCTGGGCTGATAGGACACTAACAGGGTCTACAGTATGGGCTCTGGGCTGAGAGGACACTAACAGGGTCTGCAGTATGGGCTCTGGGCTGATAGGACACTAACAGGGTCTGCAGCATGGGCTCTGGGCTGATAGGACACTAACAGGGTCTGCAGTATGGGCTCTGGGCTGATAGGACACTAACAGGGTCTGCAGTATGGGCTCTGGGCTGATAGGACACTAACAGGGTCTGCAGTATGGGCTCTGGGCTGATAGGACACTAACAGGGTCTGCAGTATGGGCTCTGGGCTGATAGGACACTAACAGGGTCTGCAGTATGGGCTCCGGGCTGATAGGACACTAACAGGGTCTGCAGTATGGGCTCTGGGCTGATAGGACACTAACAGGGTCTGCAGTATGGGCTCTGGGCTGATAGCACACTAACAGGGTCTGCAGTATGGGCTCCGGGCTGATAGGACACTAACAGGGTCTGCAGTATGGGCTCTGGGCTGATAGGACACTAACAGGGTCTGCAGTATGGGCTCTGGGCTGATAGGACACTAACAGGGTCTGCAGTATGGGCTCTGGGCTGATAGGACTAACAGGGTCTGCAGTATGGGCTCTGGGCTGATAGGACACTAACAGGGTCTGCAGTATGGGCTCCGGGCTGATAGGACACTAACAGGGTCTGCAGTATGGGCTCTGGGCTGATAGGACACTAACAGGGTCTGCAGCATGGGCTCCGGGCTGATAGGACACTAACAGGGTCTGCAGCATGGGCTCCGGGCTGATAGGACACTAACAGGGTCTGCAGCATGGGCTCTGGGCTCTGGTCTGAAAGGCTACTAGTACGGTCTGTTGAGGACATATTTGTCACGTCTGACTGTTGACCAACTCTCTCTAACCCTCTAACCATCTCATATATAACCATCTCATATTGTCACGTTCCTGACCTGTTTTCTCTTATTTTTGTATGTGTTTAGTTGGTCAGGGCGTGAGTTGGGGTGGGCATTCTATGTTACGTGTTTCTATGTTTAGGTTCATTGTTTGTTAGCCTTATATGGTTCTCAATCAGGGACAGGTGTTATTCATTTCCTCTGATTGAGAATCATATATAGGTAGGCTGTTTCACTCTGTTTGTTTGTGGGTGGTTGTCTTCCGTGTCTGTATGTTTACCACACGGGACTGTTTCGTTTGTCGTTCGTGTATGTAGTCTGTTCCTGTTCGTGCGTTCTTCGGTTATTTGTAAGTTCTCAAGTCCAGGTCTGTCTACATCGTTTACTTGTTTTGTAGTTTGTTAAAGTGTTTTCGTGTTACGTCTTTACTTTAATAACTATTCGTTAAGTCAACATTTCACGCTGCGCTTTGGTCCAATCCCTACTCCTCCTCTTCAGACGAAGAGGAGGAGAACGACCGTTACACATATCTAACCCTATAACCATCTCATATCTAACCATCTCATATCTAACCCTATAACCATCTCATATCTAACCCTATAACCATCTCATATCTAACCCTATAACCATCTCATATCTAACCCTATAACCATCTCATATCTAACCCTATAACCATCTCATATCTAACCATCTCATATCTAACCCTGTAACCATCTCATATCTAACCATCTCATATCTAACCCTATAACCATCTCATATCTAACCCTGTAACCATCTCATATCTAACCATCTCATATCTAACCCTATAACCATCTCATATCTAACCATCTCATATCTAACCCTGTAACCATCTCATATCTAACCATCTCATATCTAACCCTGTAACCATCTCATATCTAACCATCTCATATCTAACCCTGTAACCATCTCATATCTAACCCTGTAACCATCTCATATCTAACCATCTCATATCTAACCCTATAACCATCTCATATCTAACCCTATAACCATCTCATATCTAACCCTATAACCATCTCATATCTAACCCTATAACCATCTCATATCTAACCCTGTAACCATCTCATATCTAACCCTGTAACCATCTCATATCTAACCATCTCATATCTAACCATCTCATATCTAACCATCTCATATCTAACCCTGTAACCATCTCATATCTAACCCTATAACCATCTCATATCTAACCCTATAACCATCTCATATCTAACCATCTCATATCTAACCCTATAACCATCTCATATCTAACCCTATAACCATCTCATATCTAACCCTGTAACCATCTCATATCTAACCATCTCATATCTAACCATCTCATATCTAACCATCTCATATCTAACCATCTCATATCTAACCATCTCATATCTAACCATCTCATATCTAACCATCTCATATCTAACCATCTCATATCTAACCCTGTAACCATCTCATATCTAACCATCTCATATCTAACCATCTCATATCTAACCATCTCATATCTAACCATCTCATATCTAACCATCTCATATCTAACCCTGTAACCATCTCATATCTAACCATCTCATATCTAACCATCTCATATCTAACCATCTCATATCTAACCATCTCATATCTAACCATCTCATATCTAACCCTATAACCATCTCATATCTAACCCTATAACCATCTCATATCTAACCATCTCATATCTAACCCTATAACCATCTCATATCTAACCCTATAACCATCTCATATCTAACCCTATAACCATCTCATATCTAACCCTATAACCATCTCATATCTAACCCTGTAACCATCTCATATCTAACCCTATAACCATCTCATATCTAACCCTATAACCATCTCATATCTAACCCTATAACCATATCATATCTAACCCTATAACCATCTCATATCTAACCCTGTAACCATCTCATATCTAACCCTGTAACCATCTCATATCTAACCATCTCATATCTAACCCTATAACCATCTCATATCTAACCCTATAACCATCTCATATCTAACCCTATAACCATCTCATATCTAACCCTATAACCATCTCATATCTAACCCTATAACCATCTCATATCTAACCATCTCATATCTAACCCTATAACCATCTCATATCTAACCATCTCATATCTAACCATATAACCATCTCATATCTAACCCTGTAACCATCTCATATCTAACCATCTCATATCTAACCCTATAACCATCTCATATCTAACCCTATAACCTTCTCATATCTAACCCTATAACCATCTCATATCTAACCATCTCATATCTAAACCTGTAACCAACTCATATCTAACCATCTCATATCTAACCCTATAACCATCTCATATCTAACCCTGTAACCATCTCATATCTAACCCTGTAACCATCTCATATCTAACCCTGTAACCATCTCATATCTAACCATCTCATATCTAACCCTCTAACCATCTCATATCTAACCATCTCGTATCTAACCCTATAACCATCTCATATCTAACCATCTCATATCTAACCCTATAATCATATCATATCTAACCCTATAACCATCTCATATCTAACCCTGTAACCATCTCATATCTAACCCTATAACCATCTCATATCTAACCATCTCATATCTAACCCTATAACCATCTCATATCTAACCCTATAACCATCTCATATCTAACCCTATAACCATCTCATATCTAACCCTATAACCATCTCATATCTAACCCTATAACCATCTCATATCTAACCATCTCATATCTAACCCTATAACCATCTCATATCTAACCCTATAACCATCTCATATCTAACCCTATAACCATCTCATATCTAACCCTATAACCATCTCATATCTAACCCTGTAACCATCTCATATCTAACCCTATAACCATCTCATATCTAACCCTATAACCATCTCATATCTAACCCTATAACCATATCATATCTAACCCTATAACCATCTCATATCTAACCCTATAACCATCTCATATCTAACCATCTCATATCTAACCCTATAACCATCTCATATCTAACCCTATAACCATCTCATATCTAACCCTATAACCATCTCATATCTAACCCTATAACCATCTCATATCTAACCCTGTAACCATCTCATATCTAACCCTATAACCATCTCATATCTAACCCTATAACCATCTCATATCTAACCCTATAACCATATCATATCTAACCCTATAACCATCTCATATCTAACCCTATAACCATCTCATATCTAACCCTGTAACCATCTCATATCTAACCATCTCATATCTAACCCTATAACCATCTCATATCTAACCCTGTAACCATCTCATATCTAACCCTGTAACCATCTCATATCTAACCATCTCATATCTAACCCTATAACCATCTCATATCTAACCCTATAACCATCTCATATCTAACCCTATAACCATCTCATATCTAACCCTATAACCATCTCATATCTAACCATCTCATATCTAACCATCTCATATCTAAACCTGTAACCATCTCATATCTAACCCTATAACCATCTCATATCTAACCATCTCGTATCTAACCATCTCATATCTAACCCTATAACCATCTCATATCTAACCCTATAACCATCTCATATCTAACCCTGTAACCATCTCATATCTAACCCTGTAACCATCTCATATCTAACCCTATAACCATCTCATATCTAACCCTATAACCATCTCATATCTATAACCATCTCATATCTAACCATCTCATATCTAACCCTATAACCATCTCAAATCTAACCATCTCATATCTAACCCTATAACCATCTCATATCTAACCCTGTAACCATCTCATATCTAACCCTGTAACCATCTCATATCTAACCATCTCATATCTAACCCTATAACCATCTCATATCTAACCCTATAACCATCTCATATCTAACCCTATAACCATCTCATATCTAACCATCTCATATCTAACCATCTCATATCTAAACCTGTAACCATCTCATATCTAACCCTATAACCATCTCATATCTAACCATCTCATATCTAACCATATAACCATCTCATATCTAACCCTGTAACCATCTCATATCTAACCATCTCATATCTAACCCTATAACCATCTCATATCTAACCCTATAACCTTCTCATATCTAACCCTATAACCATCTCATATCTAACCATCTCATATCTAAACCTGTAACCAACTCATATCTAACCATCTCATATCTAACCCTATAACCATCTCATATCTAACCCTGTAACCATCTCATATCTAACCCTGTAACCATCTCATATCTAACCCTGTAACCATCTCATATCTAACCATCTCATATCTAACCCTCTAACCATCTCATATCTAACCATCTCGTATCTAACCCTATAACCATCTCATATCTAACCATCTCATATCTAACCCTATAATCATATCATATCTAACCCTATAACCATCTCATATCTAACCCTGTAACCATCTCATATCTAACCCTGTAACCATCTCATATCTAACCATCTCATATCTAACCCTATAACCATCTCATATCTAACCCTGTAACCATCTCATATCTAACCCTGTAACCATCTCATATCTAACCATCTCATATCTAACCCTATAACCATCTCATATCTAACCCTATAACCATCTCATATCTAACCCTATAACCATCTCATATCTAACCCTATAACCATCTCATATCTAACCATCTCATATCTAACCATCTCATATCTAAACCTGTAACCATCTCATATCTAACCCTATAACCATCTCATATCTAACCATCTCGTATCTAACCATCTCATATCTAACCCTATAACCATCTCATATCTAACCCTATAACCATCTCATATCTAACCCTGTAACCATCTCATATCTAACCCTGTAACCATCTCATATCTAACCCTATAACCATCTCATATCTATAACCATCTCATATCTAACCATCTCATATCTAACCCTATAACCATCTCAAATCTAACCATCTCATATCTAACCCTATAACCATCTCATATCTAACCATCTCATATCTAACCCTGTAACCATCTCATATCTAACCCTATAACCATCTCATATCTAACCCTATAACCATCTCATATCTAACCATCTCATATCTAACCCTGTAACCATCTCAAATCTAACCATCTCATATCTAACCCTATAACCATCTCATATCTAACCATCTCATATCTAACCCTATAACCATCTCAAATCTAACCATCTCATATCTAAACCTATAACCATCTCATATCTAACCCTATAACCATCTCATATCTAACCATCTCAAATCTAACCCTGTAACCATCTCATATCTAACCCTATAACCATCTCATATCTAGCCCTATAAACATCTCTTATCTAACTGATTGCACACTAACAGGGTCTGCAGTATGGGCTCTGGGCTGATAGGACACTAACAGGGTCTGCAGTATGGGCTCTGGGCTGATAGCACACTAACAGGGTCTGCAGTATGGGCTCTGGGCTGATAGGACACTAACAGGGTCTGCAGTATGGGCTCTGGGCTGATAGGACACTAACAGGGTCTACAGTATGGGCTCTGGGCTGAGAGGACACTAACAGGGTCTGCAGTATGGGCTCTGGGCTGATAGGACACTAACAGGGTCTGCAGCATGGGCTCTGGGCTGATAGGACACTAACAGGGTCTGCAGTATGGGCTCTGGGCTGATAGGACACTAACAGGGTCTGCAGTATGGGCTCTGGGCTGATAGGACACTAACAGGGTCTGCAGTATGGGCTCTGGGCTGATAGGACACTAACAGGGTCTGCAGTATGGGCTCTGGGCTGATAGGACACTAACAGGGTCTGCAGTATGGGCTCTGGGCTGATAGGACACTAACAGGGTCTGCAGTATGGGCTCTGGGCTGATAGGACACTAACAGGGTCTGCAGTATGGGCTCTGGGCTGATAGCACACTAACAGGGTCTGCAGTATGGGCTCTGGGCTGATAGGACACTAACAGGGTCTGCAGTATGGGCTCTGGGCTGATAGCACACTAACAGGGTCTGCAGTATGGGCTCTGGGCTGATAGGACACTAACAGGGTCTGCAGTATGGGCTCTAGGCTGATAGGACACTAACAGGGTCTACAGTATGGGCTCTGGGCTGAGAGGACACTAACAGGGTCTGCAGTATGGGCTCTGGGCTGATAGGACACTAACAGGGTCTGCAGCATGGGCTCTGGGCTGATAGGACACTAACAGGGTCTGCAGTATGGGCTCTGGGCTGATAGGACACTAACAGGGTCTGCAGTATGGGCTCTGGGCTGATAGGACACTAACAGGGTCTGCAGTATGGGCTCTGGGCTGATAGGACACTAACAGGGTCTGCAGTATGGGCTCTGGGCTGATAGGACACTAACAGGGTCTGCAGTATGGGCTCTGGGCTGATAGGACACTAACAGGGTCTGCAGCATGGGCTCCGGGCTAATAGGACACTAACAGGGTCTGCAGCATGGGCTCCGGGCTAATAGGACACTAACAGGGTCTGCAGCATGGGCTCCGGGCTAATAGGACACTAACAGGGTCTGCAGCATGGGCTCTGGGCTGATAGGACACTAACAGGGTCTACAGTATGGGCTCCGGGCTGGTAGGACACTAACAGGGTCTGCAGTATGGGCTCTGGGCTGATAGCACACTAACAGGGTCTGCAGTATGGGCTCTGGGCTGATAGCACACTAACAGGGTCTGCAGTATGGGCTCTGGGCTGATAGCACACTAACAGGGTCTGCAGTATGGGCTCTGGACTGATAGGACACTAACAGGGTCTGCAGTATGGGCTCTGGGCTGATAGGACACTAACAGGGTCTGCAGTATGGGCTCTGGGCTGATAGCACACTAACAGGGTCTGCAGTATGGGCTCTGGGCTGATAGGACACTAACAGGGTCTGCAGTATGGGCTCTGGGCTGATAGGACACTAACAGGGTCTACAGTATGGGCTCTGGGCTGAGAGGACACTAACAGGGTCTGCAGTATGGGCTCTGGGCTGATAGGACACTAACAGGGTCTGCAGCATGGGCTCTGGGCTGATAGGACACTAACAGGGTCTGCAGTATGGGCTCTGGGCTGATAGGACACTAACAGGGTCTGCAGTATGGGCTCTGGGCTGATAGGACACTAACAGGGTCTGCAGTATGGGCTCTGGGCTGATAGGACACTAACAGGGTCTGCAGTATGGGCTCTGGGCTGATAGGACACTAACAGGGTCTGCAGTATGGGCTCCGGGCTGATAGGACACTAACAGGGTCTGCAGTATGGGCTCTGGGCTGATAGCACACTAACAGGGTCTGCAGTATGGGCTCCGGGCTGATAGGACACTAACAGGGTCTGCAGTATGGGCTCTGGGCTGATAGGACACTAACAGGGTCTGCAGTGTGGGCTCTGGGCTGATAGGACACTAACAGGGTCTGCAGTATGGGCTCTGGGCTGATAGGACTAACAGGGTCTGCAGTATGGGCTCTGGGCTGATAGGACACTAACAGGGTCTGCAGTATGGGCTCTGGGCTGATAGGACACTAACAGGGTCTGCAGCATGGGCTCCGGGCTGATAGGACACTAACAGGGTCTGCAGCATGGGCTCTGGGCTCTGGTCTGAAAGGCTACTAGTACGGTCTGTTGAGGACATATTTGTCACGTCTGACTGTTGACCAACTCTCTCTAACCCTCTAACCATCTCATATATAACCATCTCATATTGTCACGTTCCTGACCTGTTTTCTCTTATTTTTGTATGTGTTTAGTTGGTCAGGGCGTGAGTTGGGGTGGGCATTCTATGTTACGTGTTTCTATGTTTAGGTTCATTGTTTGTTAGTCTTATATGGTTCTCAATCAGGGACAGGTGTTATTCATTTCCTCTGATTGAGAATCATATATAGGTAGGCTGTTTCACTCTGTTTGTTTGTGGGTGGTTGTCTTCCGTGTCTGTATGTTTACCACACGGGACTGTTTCGTTTGTCGTTCGTGTATGTAGTCTGTTCCTGTTCGTGCGTTCTTCGGTTATTTGTAAGTTCTCAAGTCCAGGTCTGTCTACATCGTTTACTTGTTTTGTAGTTTGTTAAAGTGTTTTCGTGTTACGTCTTTACTTTAATAACTATTCGTTAAGTCAACATTTCACGCTGCGCTTTGGTCCAATCCCTACTCCTCCTCTTCAGACGAAGAGGAGGAGAACGACCGTTACACATATCTAACCCTATAACCATCTCATATCTAACCCTATAACCATCTCATATCTAACCCTATAACCATCTCATATCTAACCCTATAACCATCTCATATCTAACCCTATAACCATCTCATATCTAACCCTATAACCATCTCATATCTAACCATATAACCATCTCATATCTAACCATCTCATATCTAACCCTATAACCATCTCATATCTAACCCTATAACCATCTCATATCTAACCATCTCATATCTAACCCTATAACCATCTCATATCTAACCCTGTAACCATCTCATATCTAACCATCTCATATCTAACCCTATAACCATCTCATATCTAACCCTATAACCATCTCATATCTAACCATATAACCATCTCATATCTAACCATATAACCATCTCATATCTAACCCTATAACCATCTCATATCTAACCATATAACCATCTCATATCTAACCATATAACCATCTCATATCTAACCATATAACCATCTCATATCTAACCCTATAACCATCTCATATCTAACCATCTCATATCTAACCCTATAACCATCTCATATCTAACCCTATAACCATCTCATATCTAACCATATAACCATCTCATATCTAACCATCTCATATCTAACCCTATAACCATCTCATATCTAACCCTATAACCATCTCATATCTAACCATATAACCATCTCATATCTAACCCTATAACCATCTCATATCTAACCCTATAACCATCTCATATCTAACCCTATAACCATCTCATATCTAACCCTATAACCATCTCATATCTAACCCTATAACCATCTCATATCTAACCCTATAACCATCTCATATCTAACCCTATAACCATCTCATATCTAACCATCTCATATCTAACCCTGTAACCATCTCATATCTAACCATCTCATATCTAACCCTATAACCATCTCATATCTAACCATCTCATATCTAACCCTATAACCATCTCATATCTAACCCTGTAACCATCTCATATCTAACCATCTCATATCTAACCCTATAACCATCTCATATCTAACCATCTCATATCTAACCCTGTAACCATCTCATATCTAACCATCTCATATCTAACCCTGTAACCATCTCATATCTAACCATCTCATATCTAACCCTGTAACCATCTCATATCTAACCCTGTAACCATCTCATATCTAACCATCTCATATCTAACCCTATAACCATCTCATATCTAACCCTATAACCATCTCATATCTAACCCTATAACCATCTCATATCTAACCCTATAACCATCTCATATCTAACCCTGTAACCATCTCATATCTAACCCTGTAACCATCTCATATCTAACCATCTCATATCTAACCATCTCATATCTAACCATCTCATATCTAACCCTGTAACCATCTCATATCTAACCCTATAACCATCTCATATCTAACCCTATAACCATCTCATATCTAACCATCTCATATCTAACCCTATAACCATCTCATATCTAACCCTATAACCATCTCATATCTAACCCTGTAACCATCTCATATCTAACCATCTCATATCTAACCATCTCATATCTAACCATCTCATATCTAACCATCTCATATCTAACCATCTCATATCTAACCATCTCATATCTAACCCTGTAACCATCTCATATCTAACCATCTCATATCTAACCATCTCATATCTAACCATCTCATATCTAACCATCTCATATCTAACCATCTCATATCTAACCCTGTAACCATCTCATATCTAACCATCTCATATCTAACCATCTCATATCTAACCATCTCATATCTAACCATCTCATATCTAACCATCTCATATCTAACCCTATAACCATCTCATATCTAACCCTATAACCATCTCATATCTAACCATCTCATATCTAACCCTATAACCATCTCATATCTAACCCTATAACCATCTCATATCTAACCCTATAACCATCTCATATCTAACCCTATAACCATCTCATATCTAACCCTGTAACCATCTCATATCTAACCCTATAACCATCTCATATCTAACCCTATAACCATCTCATATCTAACCCTATAACCATATCATATCTAACCCTGTAACCATCTCATATCTAACCCTGTAACCATCTCATATCTAACCATCTCATATCTAACCCTATAACCATCTCATATCTAACCCTATAATCATCTCATATCTAACCCTATAACCATCTCATATCTAACCCTATAACCATCTCATATCTAACCATCTCATATCTAACCCTATAATCATCTCATATCTAACCCTATAACCATCTCATATCTAACCCTATAACCATCTCATATCTAACCATCTCATATCTAACCCTATAACCATCTCATATCTAACCATCTCATATCTAACCATATAACCATCTCATATCTAACCCTGTAACCATCTCATATCTAACCATCTCATATCTAACCCTATAACCATCTCATATCTAACCCTATAACCTTCTCATATCTAACCCTATAACCATCTCATATCTAACCATCTCATATCTAAACCTGTAACCATCTCATATCTAACCATCTCATATCTAACCCTATAACCATCTCATATCTAACCCTGTAACCATCTCATATCTAACCCTGTAACCATCTCATATCTAACCCTGTAACCATCTCATATCTAACCATCTCATATCTAACCCTCTAACCATCTCATATCTAACCATCTCGTATCTAACCCTATAACCATCTCATATCTAACCATCTCATATCTAAACCTATAATCATATCATATCTAACCCTATAACCATCTCATATCTAACCCTGTAACCATCTCATATCTAAACCTATAACCATCTCATATCTAACCATCTCATATCTAACCCTATAACCATCTCATATCTAACCCTGTAACCATCTCATATCTAACCCTGTAACCATCTCATATCTAACCATCTCATATCTAACCCTATAACCATCTCATATCTAACCCTATAACCATCTCATATCTAACCCTATAACCATCTCATATCTAACCCTATAACCATCTCATATCTAACCATCTCATATCTAACCATCTCATATCTAAACCTGTAACCATCTCATATCTAACCCTATAACCATCTCATATCTAACCATCTCGTATCTAACCATCTCATATCTAACCCTATAACCATCTCATATCTAACCCTATAACCATCTCATATCTAACCCTGTAACCATCTCATATCTAACCCTGTAACCATCTCATATCTAACCCTATAACCATCTCATATCTAACCCTATAACCATCTCATATCTATAACCATCTCAAATCTAACCATCTCATATCTAACCCTATAACCATCTCATATCTAACCATCTCATATCTAACCCTGTAACCATCTCATATCTAACCCTATAACCATCTCATATCTAACCCTATAACCATCTCATATCTAACCATCTCATATCTAACCCTGTAACCATCTCAAATCTAACCATCTCATATCTAACCCTATAACCATCCCATATCTATAACCATCTCATATCTAACCATCTCATATCTAACCCTATAACCATCTCAAATCTAACCATCTCATATCTAAACCTATAACCATCTCATATCTAACCATCTCATATCTAACCCTGTAACCATCTCATATCTAACCCTATAACCATCTCATATCTAACCATCTCAAATCTAACCCTGTAACCATCTCATATCTAACCCTATAACCATCTCATATCTAGCCCTATAAACATCTCTTATCTAACTGATTGCACACTAACAGGGTCTGCAGTATGGGCTCTGGGCTGATAGGACACTAACAGGGTCTGCAGTATGGGCTCTGGGCTGATAGCACACTAACAGGGTCTGCAGTATGGGCTCTGGGCTGATAGGACACTAACAGGGTCTGCAGTATGGGCTCTGGGCTGATAGGACACTAACAGGGTCTACAGTATGGGCTCTGGGCTGAGAGGACACTAACAGGGTCTGCAGTATGGGCTCTGGGCTGATAGGACACTAACAGGGTCTGCAGCATGGGCTCTGGGCTGATAGGACACTAACAGGGTCTGCAGTATGGGCTCTGGGCTGATAGGACACTAACAGGGTCTGCAGTATGGGCTCTGGGCTGATAGTACACTAACAGGGTCTGCAGTATGGGCTCTGGGCTGATAGGACACTAACAGGGTCTGCAGTATGGGCTCTGGGCTGATAGGACACTAACAGGGTCTGCAGTATGGGCTCTGGGCTGATAGGACACTAACAGGGTCTGCAGTATGGGCTCTGGGCTGATAGGACACTAACAGGGTCTGCAGTATGGGCTCTGGGCTGATAGCACACTAACAGGGTCTGCAGTATGGGCTCTGGGCTGATAGGACACTAACAGGGTCTGCAGTATGGGCTCTGGGCTGATAGCACACTAACAGGGTCTGCAGTATGGGCTCTGGGCTGATAGGACACTAACAGGGTCTGCAGTATGGGCTCTAGGCTGATAGGACACTAACAGGGTCTACAGTATGGGCTCTGGGCTGAGAGGACACTAACAGGGTCTGCAGTATGGGCTCTGGGCTGATAGGACACTAACAGGGTCTGCAGCATGGGCTCTGGGCTGATAGGACACTACCAGGGTCTGCAGTATGGGCTCTGGGCTGATAGGACACTAACAGGGTCTGCAGTATGGGCTCTGGGCTGATAGGACACTAACAGGGTCTGCAGTATGGGCTCTGGGCTGATAGGACACTAACAGGGTCTGCAGTATGGGCTCTGGGCTGATAGGACACTAACAGGGTCTGCAGTATGGGCTCTGGGCTGATAGGACACTAACAGGGTCTGCAGCATGGGCTCCGGGCTAATAGGACACTAACAGGGTCTGCAGCATGGGCTCCGGGCTAATAGGACACTAACAGGGTCTGCAGCATGGGCTCCGGGCTAATAGGACACTAACAGGGTCTGCAGCATGGGCTCTGGGCTGATAGGACACTAACAGGGTCTACAGTATGGGCTCCGGGCTGGTAGGACACTAACAGGGTCTGCAGTATGGGCTCTGGGCTGATAGCACACTAACAGGGTCTGCAGTATGGGCTCTGGGCTGATAGGACACTAACAGGGTCTGCAGTATGGGCTCTGGGCTGATAGCACACTAACAGGGTCTGCAGTATGGGCTCTGGGCTGATAGCACACTAACAGGGTCTGCAGTATGGGCTCTGGACTGATAGGACACTAACAGGGTCTGCAGTATGGGCTCTGGGCTGATAGGACACTAACAGGGTCTGCAGTATGGGCTCTGGGCTGATAGCACACTAACAGGGTCTGCAGTATGGGCTCTGGGCTGATAGGACACTAACAGGGTCTGCAGTATGGGCTCTGGGCTGATAGGACACTAACAGGGTCTACAGTATGGGCTCTGGGCTGAGAGGACACTAACAGGGTCTGCAGTATGGGCTCTGGGCTGATAGGACACTAACAGGGTCTGCAGCATGGGCTCTGGGCTGATAGGACACTAACAGGGTCTGCAGTATGGGCTCTGGGCTGATAGGACACTAACAGGGTCTGCAGTATGGGCTCTGGGCTGATAGGACACTAACAGGGTCTGCAGTATGGGCTCTGGGCTGATAGGACACTAACAGGGTCTGCAGTATGGGCTCTGGGCTGATAGGACACTAACAGGGTCTGCAGTATGGGCTCCGGGCTGATAGAACACTAACAGGGTCTGCAGTATGGGCTCTGGGCTGATAGCACACTAACAGGGTCTGCAGTATGGGCTCCGGGCTGATAGGACACTAACAGGGTCTGCAGTATGGGCTCTGGGCTGATAGGACACTAACAGGGTCTGCAGTGTGGGCTCTGGGCTGATAGGACACTAACAGGGTCTGCAGTATGGGCTCTGGGCTGATAGGACTAACAGGGTCTGCAGTATGGGCTCTGGGCTGATAGGACACTAACAGGGTCTGCAGTATGGGCTCCGGGCTGATAGGACACTAACAGGGTCTGCACAATGGGCTCTGGGCTGATAGGACACTAACAGGGTCTGCAGCATGGGCTCCGGGCTGATAGGACACTAACAGGGTCTGCAGCATGGGCTCTGGGCTCTGGTCTGAAAGGCTACTAGTACGGTCTGTTGAGGACATATTTGTCACGTCTGACTGTTGACCAACTCTCTCTAACCCTCTAACCATCTCATATATAACCATCTCATATTGTCACGTTCCTGACCTGTTTTCTCTTATTTTTGTATGTGTTTAGTTGGTCAGGGCGTGAGTTGGGGTGGGCATTCTATGTTACGTGTTTCTATGTTTAGGTTCATTGTTTGTTAGCCTTATATGGTTCTCAATCAGGGACAGGTGTTATTCATTTCCTCTGATTGAGAATCATATATAGGTAGGCTGTTTCACTCTGTTTGTTTGTGGGTGGTTGTCTTCCGTGTCTGTATGTTTACCACACGGGACTGTTTCGTTTGTCGTTCGTGTATGTAGTCTGTTCCTGTTCGTGCGTTCTTCGGTTATTTGTAAGTTCTCAAGTCCAGGTCTGTCTACATCGTTTACTTGTTTTGTAGTTTGTTAAAGTGTTTTCGTGTTACGTCTTTACTTTAATAACTATTCGTTAAGTCAACATTTCACGCTGCGCTTTGGTCCAATCCCTACTCCTCCTCTTCAGACGAAGAGGAGGAGAACGACCGTTACACATATCTAACCCTATAACCATCTCATATCTAACCATCTCATATCTAACCCTATAACCATCTCATATCTAACCCTATAACCATCTCATATCTAACCATCTCATATCTAACCCTATAACCATCTCATATCTAACCATCTCATATCTAACCCTGTAACCATCTCATATCTAACCATCTCATATCTAACCCTATAACCATCTCATATCTAACCCTGTAA